>NC_090935.1:128352213-128662909 GCF_040938575.1 Ambystoma mexicanum | reverse complement strand
TGCTCCTCTCGTGAGGCTCACATTCTTTGCTGACATGCTACAACGTGGACCAGGTTGCCCTGTTCCGCTGCTGCGGGCCCAGCCTGCTTCTGCGGTGGGAGCTGATTTTAGACATGACAGCTCCTGCCAGGGAGGGAGGCCTCGGGAGTCCCCCTAATTAATTCCACCCTCTTGACTTTTCCAGGTATGCGCCCCATGTGGGCTCGCGCTCTCCATCACCAAGTGCCCCTGAAAGAGAGCTTCTTTCAGAAAATATTGATGTAGCAGCCCGGGGGTGGCAGCCAGTGACGGTGCCGACCCCGAGGAATGTCCGCCAGCCTGGAGATACGTCTCATATTTGTACAGCTGAATGCCAACACTTTGGAGATGCCGCCTATTTGGGGAGGAATTCAATACTCGGAGACACTGGGGTATGTTTCTGCTGAACCACGCGGGTGTCCGGCTCCTCTGAGATGAAGAGGCAGAAACAGGCGGTCAGCATTTGCGGATCATTGTCTCCAGCTGCAAAATACAGAGCTCCCATCCCTCCCATGAAGGCTTGACCTGGGTTTCTGCATCCCAACATTGGGAATGAGGTTATGATATTTGGGGTGGTGGGTTTCATCTTTGTTTGTGTCTCTTCTCTCAATGACCCCTTACCATATCCTGCCTACATCACCTGCCACTGTCTGTACCTCTTGTACATAAATGTTCTTCATGTTTCCTGCCATATTATATTTAAACTGTAAGATACCATACAGCATTGCAATCCTATGTACTGTAATGCAATTTATTTTAACTCTAAATTACATATACCTTTACAGCAATGTAACCTAAGCTGAACAACCCTCTTTATGTTTTCTGCACCCTAATACCTCCGGGTCTGGCGCGCATTATAAATAAAATAAACAAACAAACAAACAACGGCAGATTAGGACCCTCGGGCATTTATGATATGCAAAGACGTCTGAGGTGCAGGTAGGTGCTGGCTTCCATTGCCTGTTAAACAGAGCACTGTAGCAGTCGTTTATTGTGATATTTCCACAATTTATGGAATACAAAAAAAATTCAAATAAAGTTTTATTCAGTGAATGATCTGCCTCTATTTTCTCATGCCCTCATCGTTCCCTTTGGTTAGTCCCACATGTGCGCCCTCATGTATCTATGCACAAATTGGGGCGGGCTAATCTCATGTTCGCGTTTCTGAAGGATTTGCAGCCTGTGCTCAGCATGCATAAGTTAGGCTAGTTTATCATTTCTGATCTTAATATGTCACATACCCAATCCTCGAAAATAAAGCTTAAAAAATAAAAAAGAAATTGAGGTAGCAACAAAAAATAGGTTCATCTCTCACGCTCTCTCTTGGTCTGGATCTCTCTTTTTTTACAAGTTTGGGTGAGATCTCAGAAATTGAAAAATGGGAGTGGGTGTGTGGCGGGTGTCACTCAGAGGAATTTTCCAAGACATATTGTCAATATAATCATTATGCGTTCATGGTTACACAACAGTCAGAGATGCCGGCTTCTAAAAGAAAATGCTGTATCTGCTCGAAGCACTTTCCTATGCGCCACCCAAACTCTCCTCACTATTTACCACCTAACTTAAGCATTTAGACCACAGATATTTATCTTCTGATATTAAAATCCCTCAGCAGAAAAGAAACCCACTCCAACTACCATGTTGTCTGACATATTAATCTCATCTGCAAAATCCTCAAATAACTAGCCTTCAAGCGACGTAGGGGCAGGGGAGGCAATTTTGTCATTTGTGCTCATTGTAGAAATGTGCAGGTCACCTTATTCTCAAAGTTGGCCCCTCACGGTGGGCTCTATAGTAGGACAAAAATAAGGTTGCCAGTCGCCTTGCACATAGCGCCAGGAGTATGCCCCCAACACTAATGGGTGATTGGCGTCCAGAAACCATCTGGGTTCCATGAGCATAACATGATGTCACCCTTGCAGGCACTCCCTTAGTCATCCTCGTACATGGCAGACTGATTCTGTTCTTTTTCCGGGTACTCCTTGGATACGACGACTGACAGATATGCTGTTATCGTTCATATCTCTGTGTTGGTCCAGCTTTGATGTAGCTCTCTGACACATTTACTAGAACCCATCTTCTCTCCGCTTAAGGTATCCTCTACCAACTCTATGTTGAAAGCATATTAATTGACATCTACTGCCTTTCCCTTACACTTCATTTCTTAAGCAAATAGTCCACTACTTCACCATCCAATAGCCTTAGTTTGTCTAATACTGAACACAGTCAACATAGCAAACCTCTCCAGCGTCAATGATCTATCCCCTCCTCAGCCCATTTCCCACTGACCTCACCAAATCCACCTTAGCCATAAAATCTGGCTTCTAATTAAACCGGCTTATACTGTATTATACATTTCCCTGTAGTGACAAAATTAATTCTCTAAAGCGCCAACTCAGCCCTCAAACTGCTACAAAACAAGAGTGACCCAATCAAAAGGAAAATACAGTCAATGTTAAGAGATATACTGCTTTTGTCCTTGTGGAGACGTGCTCCAAGAGAAGTTTATACTCTCAAGAGGCGTGTGAAGGTGGTTCAGTAACATGGTTAAGTTGCTCAACGAATCCTCATCAAACTTTGCAAATAAAGTAAATGTGCCCCTTGGAACGATTCTCTGAAATTTGGTGCGGTTTTGTCCAGGGAGGAAAAGTTATAGGGGTCCCAAAACATGTGGAAATCCTCATAGATGCAATGGAAACAAATATTTGCTCACCCCTAAAGCCCAAAATCGTGGGTGGATTTTCACCAAATTTCCGCAAGGAAGAGCGGCTTGGTCCCAAAGAGGTGCTTTTGTAAGTTTGGTGTAAATCCATCCAGTAGAATTTTAATAAATTGACAAAAAGTAGATAAATAAAAATAGTGATATCTGGGTCCAGTCTGCAGACTCACTTCCTGATTCAGGGTCTGCGGACACGTCTGAGCCAATCAGGGGTAGGTGTGCTGTTTGAGGAATCCGCACGCACCTGCTGATTGGATGGTGAAAAATGTGAGGTGCGTCATATTTTTTTTAAAACGGTCGGTATGTTGGATCCCTAGACAGCCGCCGTTGTCCGTGGATAGCGCAGTGAGATTAATGCTTGGAATAGAATTGAATTGATGAAAAAGGGGGTTTGCAAGTGCTGCCAAGTCCACAGACATAGCTGCTGACCGCAGATAACACAGTGAGAAAAAAGTTTGGAAAACACATTTGGGGTTATTTCGTGGCCTAAAAAGGGCCTGGAAAGGGTGGGGGAGTGGTATAATGTTGACATGGAGCTGTTTGCCTTGGTGGAAAAAAGGTGTGTTGGTGCTGCCAAGTCCATGGTCACTTTTAGTTTATGCGGACATCATTTGGATGACAGGGGGGACTGGGTGAGTCGTGTTGTTTGAAGGTGTATTGTACATATTTGTTATATGATTTAATTATATTGTGGTTGTTTTGGCCAGTGGCCAGGTTCTTGGGGACATGGCTATAGGGATTCACCTAAGAATGTAGCCACTGGCAACACATTTTATAGTAATATGTGTGTAGTAACTGTAAGTACTGGAGGGCGAGTATACAGTATTTGTAATATGTTGGAATAGTGTACAGGAGGGGAGATGACCACCAACGGACCACCAACGGGCCCATAGGTCGGTGCTCACCCTCTAGTACTTGTAAGACAAGATAGCTGCATCATGTGAGGGATGGGGGTGCAGGATTCACTTATTCCAACATGACTCAATAATGAGGACTCAATAATGACAAGTACATCAAACAGGGAAGCAGTTGGGAATCAGACCACCTGTCTCGCTCCGACTTCCTCGAACTTCAGTTGAACAGCAATTCTTATAGGCAATATTCGTCATCAATGACGTTTAATTCTACAAAACACGTCATGCAATATAATTGGTTAGGAAAGGTAACTTAAGTATATGTGCTATATCTGTATATGATAATGGAACATGCAGATTGGATAACTCTTATTGGGTGGGCATCTACACCCCTCCCTCTACATCACACGTGATAGACATCACTGCAAGTACAACGTCTCATTGGTTCTACGATATATAGGACCCCAGATAACTTGGTCCATTGTGATTGGGCAGGTTACACCCCTAGACATAAATTTCCACTTTTAATTAGCAGCATGCAGAATGGACACCCAGGTGCCTGGTGTCCCAAGTTTCACCCTGCCTCTTTTCCATCTATCAGTATCTTGGGCTATGTGTCAATTAGTTGGCTGGGTATGGCCTCAAAACTGTAGCCTCTTATCAGCAAAAGTTATGGCATCCTCGGGTTCTGGGTGACATCAGGCGGTGGTACCTCTTCGCGCCTGGCTCATCACGTGCTAGTTCACCATGAATCTGCTTCCGTTTCCAGCTTTTAGTGTATTTAATTCTGTTTCGGCCTCGCCACCTGCATGGGCCCCCCTTATCTTGACCTTCATGGGGCAGGCTGGTACGCTCTGAAGTTAGAGTCTTGTTAGCTGACGCTTTCCTCCTTTTCTTTGGATGACCTTGATTTTACCTAGGCATGTGCCACTTTTTGTTGAGTTTCGATTCCGTTCCTTCTCTTGCCACTGGTTGGGTTATGAAACTTGGCCTGTCAAGCCTCTGGCAGCCTGAGTAAATGTCTGCTTTTACAAAATGGAGTCGTACTTGTATAATGTGTCTTATTGAGGTCGATATATGGTTGCTGCTTGCCGCTCTAATCTTCTACCAAGCATTGCAAGCAGTATCGTTTTCTTTAGCCTCTTGCGTACACAGCCAATTTACACACGTTTAACTGGTCGGTTGCGTCCATTTTGTCTCGTAGCAACGTTTCATTAACATTTTAACGTTGTCTTTTCTCTGTGTCCATTACATTTATTTTTGTAGCTACTCGCAATGGCGTGCTTGTCTTCGATAGACGCTTTTGTTCATTCACGAGTCTGTCCAGGCCCTTGTGTCATTTCCACTGGCCTTCCATTAAGGCTCTTTGTGTCTCTCATGGACCGTCTGTATGTACGCTTCGTTTCATATCACCGGCTGGTACGGCTGTCTGATAGGGTTCCATGCTGCCCAGGGTTGTCTGGTTATGGGCGCTTCAACAGGTATGGATCTTCTGATGTACACTGGGCAGATCCCCAGTGCAGCTCTTTGTTGGTTCATTTGTTCCTCATACATCACATACCTTGGTGAGTACTCTCCTGGTACCTCGAAATGAGGGGTAGGTGTGCGGGCCATGTCTGGGACCTCCTCTACACTCCCCCCTCTGGTCGGTTCATCGACCACTTCTGCGATCTCCTTTACATTTATTTCCTTTGATTCTTCGGTGTCATGCTCATCGTCTTCAGGGTTTGTACATGATGGTGTGAATGTGTGAGTCTTCGGGGTCCATATTTTTTATCACCCCATTCAAACTCCTTGCTGTTTTCACATGCTCATCTTTGTTCCAGGTCATTAGCTGACATTGTCCATTTGGGCTGCAGTAGATCCATTTTCTTTCATACCTTCTTCGTTTCTTAGAATATGTGAACTTTGTTCCTTCTGGCGCAAATTTGCTGGCCTTCACAAAGTCTCTTATTTCTTCATCATTCAGGTCTCTGGGCTTCCACCCTTGTTCGACGGCAGCCTTTAATTCCATCCCTAAGGCTTTCTTCGCAGTTTTCTGGCACTGTGCAATGATTATCTTGATAACACAGAATCCTAGCAGTACCATTGCTAATAGTGCTCCCAGAAACTTGAATATATCTGCCATCCATTGTGGGACCCACCAGAATAGGTCTCCAAACCAGCTGTCATCGTCCACTTCATCACTTTCATCGATCATCTGGTTTTTCAAGTTTGTCAACATACTTATGGCTTCTGTTAAGGTTCCGTTTTCTTCATCGTGCGATGGTACAAATGTGCAACATGATTCTCCGATTTTTGCACAGACACCTCCATCCATTGCTGTGATCAAGTCAAGCACATATCTGTTCTGGAGGGTCATCAGTCTGATTGCTCTCAGCTCTTCTTTGATCGTGTTAAATCCTTTTATAGTGGTATTGATGGTCTGCAATAACTCCCATCTGGTTATCAGCAAACATTTAGCATTCACTCCAATTTGGATGTGTGGCAAGAGCATTGTGGTGAACACTGTTGAGGTGAGGCTGAACAGCCTGTGTTCGTATGGGATTGCATGGAATGCCTCTTATGATTTGGTAGAAAAGTAATTTTCTCTCTTCATCCTGGATACCAATTCCACAGATCTCCTTCTCCTTAGATGAGCATTTGGTCAATCTTAGGGATCACTAGCGCGGGAATGTGGACGTTCACCAGTGTGCATATGCCTCCCCAGTTCTTCGGTAGTCTTATGTATGCCTTGGATCCACACGCCCAGTAATGGTCCATAATAACTTAGGTTCCTTGTGTCATTCCTTGGGCTTCAAATATTTGTCTGCAGTCTACATTCTCTCACATCTTCCTCGTGCCATTACTTCTGAAGCATAGTTTTGGGCTTTCCAGTGATACTATCTGCAGGGGTCGTCCTCTGTCTTCGACCCATGTTAGCAGCTTTACCAGTTTTGGCCATAGAGGTTTGCATAATTTCTGCACATTCTCTATTGCTTCTCGGCAGGCTCCAAAGACCATCCAAGCTTGGCAGATTACTACTCCTTCTTTCCATCCATCTGAGGAAACCACTGTTGCCCAAATCTGTATTTGGCCTCTGTTCTTCCAGGTCTGAGCCTCTTCTGAAGTTTTTCCTTGAACGTTCAATCTTGGGTTTATTACCCAACGTGTTCCTGATCCTTTGATGCCAGGATTGTCGTATCTGATCACGTGATTCCTTGTGTGCGCCCTGTTTCTTGTTTTAATGTCCTTGACATAGCCATCTTCATCCGGGTGATCCTTTTGGTTGGCCCATATCAGCGAGGCGTCTCTTCCCATAAATTGTCCTAGGTGTTGCACATTGCTACATTTGATATACAGTGTGCTGTGGGTACATCAATTTCTACAGCCACGAAGATCTTAGATTTTTCCATTCTATATGGTAGGAGTGCACAGACGAAGCATTCTCCTTCTGACTGTCTTCGTCCTACTTCCTTCATGTGCTAGTACCATATGTTGTTTCCGAGGTGGGCTGTGCTGTCCAGGTAATCGTTGAGCTCATTGTTATTTTCATGCGGGCTTCTCTTGATTCTCAGTGTTCTTCTGTAGTTTGCTATTACTATGTCCTTGAAAGCATCTGTGCTGCTTTTTCACTCTGTGCATCTTGATAGGTCGGGCTGCCTCGGCTGTATCTCAGTGGTAGGAGAAGGTTTTTCGTTTCTTTTCCTTTCCTCTTGTAATCTTCCATAGAGGTTCTCTAACCACCGTTGGCTCACAAACTCCCCAACGCGTGGCTGTGTCGTAGGTCTGGTGATTGTTAGCAGTGTTCGAGCTGACGTGCTTGCCGTTATAGTCTCTGTAGTTCTATTTTTCAGCTCCTCGTGCAGTTCCTTTGCTCTGACTATAAATGGGAACAAATAATTTATCAGTATTTGTGTTTTCTCTGTGAGTTCCTTTGCGGCTACTTCTGTTCTTTTGAGGGATTTTGCTATGCCCTCTTTCATTGGTTTCTCACTTGGTTCTCCTTGGTTACTTTCACTATTTTCTGGAACTGATTGTTCGGCAGGCAGTCTCCCCTTCTCTGCTGCCTTCGTTGGAGGCCCTGTAGCCATTGACACTTGCCATTGTCTGTGTGCATCCTGTGTGTGGGTGCGTGCAGTGATCAGTGCCGTGTTTTCATTCATTCCGTGCTGACCCTGTCTCCAGCTTTTCTCATCATTCGTTACCTCAAGTGTGTCTGAATCACTGCTAATTATATTTAATTTTAGTTTGTTAACTTTACAATCAGGTTTTCTTGGGACTGGGATGACTATATAGGGTCTGGGTGCTTTCGTAGGCCCCAGACATTCATTATCTGGTGGGTGCACTGAGATTGGGACACCGTGCACCAATAAAGAAACGATAGAAAAACAATGATAATTACTACGCATGTACACACACTAGACTTGTAGGACATCTGGCAGCATTTCCTTCCAGCGAAACGGGGGCACCCCTGTGCTGGTGGTAAAACCAAGTTACTGTTCTGTGCCCCCATTTCAAACAAGTCCATAATCAGTTATGTATTCCTCTTCTTGCTCTGATCTCGTAGTTCAAGAGTTCATTACTACTAAAGTGACGAGCGCTTTTCATGTGTCCCCCCTCTTGCGGGTGCTGTCGGTAATCTCTGGGTATGTAGTACAGTTCCTGTGCTAGACTATGGAAAAAGGGTTAGGCTAGCAACTTTGGTATATCACATTCATAATGCATATTTACAGTAGGTAGAAACCCAGTGCATTCCTCGACTTTGCCTTGGTCCTGAGGACATGGAGGACATGCTGGAACCCATTCAATGGAAAGGAATGAAAAGATTGAACTGCTAAAAATTGCACAAACATAAAATGTAAAAATAAAAATACAAATAAAAATAAAAATGAAAGTGAACATGAAAAATAAAAATAAAAATAAAAATAAGGAAAAATAGAGGAAAAAGTGAAAAGAAAGTAAAAAGAAAAAATAGGATGGTGTAGTTCTTGTCTCTGCTCTCCTCAATCTGTCCTGTGGTGGAAAATTGAAGATCTGTGTCTCTGTCCTCGGTTTGTTCCATGGCGAAAGATAAAGCACTGTCTCTCTGTCTCCACGATCTGTCCCACAGCAGAAAGTCTCACTGGAACCTCCTAAGGTATTCTAGCTGGAAGTTAGATAGCTCCACCTGGAGCATTATGCTGTGGAGGAGTGTACACATGTGTGGGGCGTTGGCCGGATCTCTAAGGAAGGTGATGACGTCAACATCTCAAGGCCTCCCCACCCTTTCTGGATAGTCTGTGACTAGTCTAAGCAGGACGTTGTGCGCCAGCCGGGTGTCTTCGGGTAATAGGGACATTTGTCCTGTTTGGCCCGGTCCTGGTCATGAGATTTTCTTTTGATTCGCACAGTCTCTGCACCTTCCTGTTGCGTGGACTACCACGAGGTGATTTAGCTTAGTCCACAGTATGTTAAACTGAGCTAGGTTTATTGGGTCTCTGATGAAAGTACATGTGTCAGTTGTTCTCCCGATGAGTCCTGGGCATTTTTCGATTATTTGAAAGAACAAAGTAAATGTGAGTTCATCAATGTCTACTGGTGGTGAAAAAATTTGTGTCCTTGGTAGCTTGGCTAAGGCTTCCGCGATGACAGTCAGTAGTTGCCAGATTATTTTCATGTTCGCAGGGTCTTGAATAAAGTCTGTGACACTCGTTTCTCTCCCTATGAGTGACGGATATGATATTACCACCAATTGAAAGTAGGTTAACACATCCCACTTGAGGTTTCTGCTGGGAGATACCATAAGTTCTGTGAACAATGTCTCAACACTGGTTGCTTTCAGGACGCTGTGTTACGTTCTCCGCAATGCATCTTATTTACAGTCTATTAGAGTTGTTGATTCTTTGTACTACTTGAGCATGACGTTATTTCAAAAGTTTTTTTATCAGCATTGGTGTGGCTTTGTGTATGTAGTTCTCACCTTACCCTGTGACTTTGGTGCACAGAATGTCCGTATTATTGTTCTTTATTACATTTCTTGGTTTGGTGAAATGTTCTTATTTCAAAGTCACAATTTGAAACAGAGTTCCTTGTCATTGTTTTGCTTCTCATGCGTCCTTCTTCCTCGCCATGGATCTTGTCTGCAGGTGCTGAGGTTCTTCCCCGTTGTCTGTGGTTTCTTTGTGGTTGGATGCAGCTGGAGGGCTTTCTCCTATAAAAGGTTTAATGTCATTCAGGAAGAGCCATGCCCTTCTGCCCTGGACTTTGACGGCTGAAGGAGTGCAGTCCTCTGCGATGAAAGGGCCATTGAATCGTGGTTCATCCCACTTCTTCCTTGTAAAGTTCCTTATGAGAACAACGTCACCAGGGAAGACGGGTGGTGCATATAGACTTTGCATGGAGTCTGTTTCAGCACTTCCTGTTGTATTTTGTGCTGCGCTGCACCCTTTTCGCCGTCGCTGCAGCTGGCCTGAAATGACAGAGACGCTGGATGTCATACAATTCAAGTAGTCCTGCATCTCTGTCCCCAAGACCTCACTGGTTGGCTGGGCATCACATCTAGCTCTACCTCGGGGTGTAAGAGGGGTCCTCATCCTTCTGAATATGACTCGTGCGGCATGAGATGATGGTCGGAGCCTGGTTGGTTCCGAAGTGCATACAATGCCAGTGGTAGACAGTGCAACCATTCCTTTTTTAATGTGAGTTTCAGCTTGGCTATCCTCTCCTTTAACAAGCCGTTGAGCCGTTCACATATGCCATTCCCCTCCGGATGATACACCGACGAGAACTTGTGCTTTATACCAAGCAACAAGCTGATCTGCTCAAAAACTGCATTAACAAAGTGAGCCCCGTTGTCTGACCTCATTACCTCGCACACCCCCCATCTTGGGAACACTTCCCTCACTAGACATTTGGCAGCACAGGTAGAGACTGGGTGTGCACAGGGACCTGCTTCCATCCATCTAGAGAATGGACACACCACCACAATTAAATACCTGTTCCCGTTGCACACTTGAATCATGTCGACATAGTCGATATGCAAGTGCTGGAATAGTCCATTTGGCCGGTGGATAACTCCTCTCACTACTTTTAGTGTGTGCCCAGAGGTGAATTGCTGGCAGATTATGCAGTTCACCATGAAGAACACAACATGCTCTGATAAATTCGGTGTAAACCAGTCTTCTGCGAGCGTTGCAGCAAGATTGTCTTTTGACATATGTATAGGGTAGTGTAATTGCTCCAATGCTACTTTCAGTAGGGCGACAGGCATTACTGGTTTACCAGTACTGTTTTGCCTCCACAACCCGTCAGAGGGGTTTAAGGAACACCCTCGACGCTTCCAAAAAATGTTCTCCTCCTGAGGTGCCTCCCCTTGTAGCTCCATTAGCTGAGTCTGCCCCATGTTGCCACGCCTTTGGTGTGGGTGGTGCATTTCACGACCGCTATGCCCACTGGGAGTTGAAGTGCTTTTATTAACCTGTCCAATAAGGCTGCATGGTGCACTGGTGTGCCAACCGCTCAGAGGTAGCCCCTCCTTTTCCAGCGTGCTAAGCCTGCGTGCACGGTAGATGTCACATATGTATAGACACTGTACACCATTACTTCCTGGTCTGCAAGATTCTCAATGGCGAGTATCAGCGCCAATAGTTCTGCAGCTTGTGCAGAATAGTGAGATGGTATTCGTGCACTGACGAGTTCCTGGAACTCTCCGTTCGCTAGGTGTTTTATCACGGCCACGCCTGTGTATCTTTGTCCATCTTCTTGGTCAATCCTTGATGAGCCGTCAATAAACACAATCTCACCACCTGCCAGGGTGTTTTCCTTTACCCTGGGGATTTCGTCATAGAATTCCTCATAATTTGCGCAGTCATGTACGGGTTCTCGCTCTGTGACCGGCTCAGCTATGAACGTAGCTGGGTTCACAGTCTTACATCGCACTGTTTTGATCGATGAGTTAGAGATAATCACTTCATATGTGGATGATCTCTGAGATGTCAGCGTGCCCTTTGGCTTCTCTAATATGGCGAACAGCGAGTGCTCGACGTACAATGTCATGGAGCACCCCATCACAATGGATGACGCCTTTTCAATGAGCAGCTAGATTTTGTTCGCATGGGAAGTGGCCTTTCATGACCGGGTCCAAACTCCTGCTGTAATATGCTATGGGTGTATACCCCAGTGAGGTTCGCTGCGCGAGCACTGCCGTCATAAGATTACCATCGATGTGTGAAAACAGGTACAATTCCTCTGCATAATTAGGAATTCCCAGAACTAGGGCCTTACAAATCGCCCCCTTGAGTTTTGCAAACCCTTTTTCCATTGCCTCAGTCCATTCGATTTTTTCCCTTGTCGCCTGGGCCTTCTTTAGGGCCTGAAGCAAGGGCTTGGTATACGAGCTGTAGTCAAAGACCCATGCTCTGACATAATTTCACAGGCCTAAGAAGCTTTGCATTTGTTTTATCGTGAGTGGTTTAGCCGTGTTCATGATAGCTTCAGCCCTTTCTGGGGTTACCTTTTTCCCTTCGTGTGATATCAGCTGTCCTATGTACAACACCTCCTGCTGACAGTATTGTAGCTTTTCCTTGTCAACTTCATATCCTTTCTCAGCCAGGATAGTCAATAGCTGGACAGAGTCGCACCTGCATTGTTCCTCAGTGACGCTGCAGATTAGAATGTCATCCACATACTGCAAAACAACACTGTTTACTGCAATATTGCTTAGGTCCATCTGCAGGACTCTGTTGAAAATGGATGGAGACTCACAGTAACCCTGCGGCAGCCTCGTGCTTTTCAGGCGCATTTGCCTGAAAGTGAATGACGTCAGGTCTTGTGAGTCACGGTGCAATGGGATTGAGAAAAACTCATTTTTCAAGTCAATCACTATGAAATATTTTGCCTCAGTGGATATGTTGCATAGAATTGTGGATGGATTAGGGACTAGAGGGAACTCGGCTTCAACTATATCGTTTAACGCTCTTAAATCTTGGATTAAACGGCAAGACCCTCCCTTTGATTTCTTGACAGGGTAAATCACTGTCTTGCAAGGTGATTCTGACGTCACTAGGATGCCCTGCTCCATCATGGCGGAAATTGTCTTTGCGATCCCTTCATCTGCCTCTCTGGACATAGGATATTGTCGTGGTCTTGGTAAAATTGCTCCTGGATTCAGTTTAATTTTCACTTCACCTGCCCCCCTTCAGGAGGCCTATATCATAGGGCCCTGTAGTCCATACCGCGACAGACACTTGGGCCATGTCGTCATCAAAGTATTCTGGACATATCAGCGCCAACATAATTCTCTGTGGCACCTCCCGTTTGATCATATTGACCCAAAATATGAAACTCACTTCTACCCTTGTCTCTTTTAGGTCAGGGTGTTCTTCGAACAGATCGTCATCGGGGACGTCAGTCACTCGATACCCTTCTTCGATGGCGATAATCGCACCGCATTGTCTGCCTTCATCGTCATATCCTTCGACCAATACCACTTTCCCTCGTACTGTGCCAGATTGTATCATTAAGGGAAATACTTGTCCCTCCTCTTAGTGCATAGGTATTCTGGGTCTGAATAGAAACTCATCAGGTGTCCTCATAGTTCTATCTGCGAGGCCTGGCAATCCCGCCATGAGCACCCACACGCCATATGCGAAGACTTCTGGCTCTCATGGCTATACGTATGGAGTATGCTCTGATCATTTCGTACACATTTGAATAATGCATTCCTGGAGTGGAGCATACTATACTATTCTCGGTAAATGAGATTGTCATATTCAATGTAGTCATTAAGTCTCGACCTAGGATGTTTACTGGGGTCTGACGTGAATATAATAAGGGTACATTCATTTCGCGCTCTCCCACGGAGACTGGGAGCGTGTCTGTAAAGGGAACTCTACTGTGAGCTCCCGTGAAACTCTGAGTATCTATGGCTTTGCCAGACAAGGAAAACTTGCCTTCTCGTATGCACGAGCGCGTCGCACCCGTGTCAACTAAGAAGAAATATTCTTTAGACCCTATGACGACATTCACCCTAGGTTCCCTATTAGGGTCTGGTGTCACAGATAGGATAGAACACATCAGAGTCCCCCCTGAGCTGTCCTATTTCATAAATAAGTTGGGCCCGCTGTATACTTGCAGATTTCCCACATTCCCAGGGTTGACTCCCCCTCAAGAGCTAGTGCCCTGTGACATTTGCGGTGGTGCCTGCTGGTATTGTCCCTGTGGTATGTTCCCCATGTGCGGGGGTTGAACTGCTTGTTGTGCACCCTGCTGCAAGCCTGGTGCCTGCTGCTGCACTGTGTTATTTTGTGCACTGCCCTGTTGCGGGATGGCTGGCTGATTCACCATGCCTGCCCCCATTCCTTGTCCATTTTGCCACATGCCTTGGCTTCCGCGCATGCGCCAAATTTCCTGTCATCCCACACAGCCAACACACTGGCGGTGGTTGGGCCATCTGTCATTCTGGCGTAGCTGGACTGCCCATCTGTACGTTCTGAAAGCCACCTTGATTATTCTGAAAGCCTCCTTGGTTACCTCGAAACCCACCCTGATTACTCTGCCATCCTCTTCCTCCAAAACCCCTTCCCCTCAGGTAAAATCCCGCGCTACCCTGATTATTCAGCGATGGGATATTCAGCGATGGGATAGTCGCTTGCTGTGTGTGCGGTTTAGCTGGGCTTGTTAGCATGGCTCCCTCGAGAGCATACTTTGAGAGTTTCTTTTGCACCAGCCTCGCCTCCACACCTTTACGAGTTGCCTCCTTTTTCCCATTCTTTTCTTGCAACAATCTGCAGTAATGTCAACTGTATTTCAGCCCATGGTTTGGCTTCTATTCCTACCAATTTCTTGAGCTGTTTTTGCACTGGCTCGGGCAACCCTTGGCATAATATGTGGTAGAATACAGGGATAGATTTCGTCCATGGCTCATGCGTTTTGAGCACCCATGTGTCTTGAAAATTCTGGATATAAATCAACGGATCCTCTGACTCTTTCATTTTCCACGTCATTATAGCTCCCATATCAGAAGTGTCTGGCTATAGCATTTGCAGCGCTTTCCATACTGCTGCCCTACAATTATTGAATGGCGCTCCATCATGGGAGGTGTTAATTAGGGTTACCATAGGGTAGCCTGCCCGTTTCCATACATTGTCTGCTCTTTCACCAAGTATGGCAATTAGGAGGCCCTTAATGTCCTCTATAGCTAAGATGACACCCCCCGTAATTCTTTCTAACTCATGTATCCACTTCCCAGCTCCCGATGTCAGCATTGGAAGCTTATTTTTTAGGTTCTCTCGGTCTATGTATGGCCATGGAATATATTGTGGTCTTGCTCCCCCTTTTTCTAGCAGCGGGAATTGGAATGCGCAGTCTTCCTTTTCTTTCCCCATAGCTCTCCGATCTATCGCTGGGGTGGCATTTCCGCCTTTCCGTCTCCCTGGTAATGCCCTCCCTCTGACCGTGGGGTGTTCCTTCATGTCGGCCGTACTGTACGGCAGACTTCAGTGTCCCACTCGCGGACTCACTAGCGACTGACCATCGTATCCCTCCGTCCCCTGGGAGCCATTTTTCGCACCGTCTACCTTCCTCGTGTGCCTCATCCTCCGTTTCCCCCCGGAGTCAGATTCTGAATACTCCCGGTTTACACAACTCCTTGCATCTTCTACGTCCTGCCCAATCTCCAGTCTGTCTAGGGCAGTCCCCTGTTCCCACTACTTTGGGTGACATCCTCTGTGTCATATAGCTGAGTGCTCTCCAGGCGCTCATCTTCCTTACCCCCATGGGATCTCTGTTCTAGCCCCATCACATCGTATATCTTATCAATCGTTTTCCCGATGCTTCTGGTGTAGAAGTCAAACTCAATATTTGTCCCACTCGTACCTGGTACGGAGTCATGTGCAGAAAATAATTCTTCTATGTCTTCCCATTCTACATCAGGATTGGGTTTTTTAACTTCCCGCTCTAAATATTCAAGATCTCGTGCCCTCTGTCTGCGCTTACGTTCTGCTTCCTCATCTATTCCCTTGCGCTTCCTCGCTTCATCTCTTGCCTCGTCTACTTCCCTCATCCTTTCGTTTCTATGTTCCTTTGCCCTTCTAATTTCCTCATCTTCTCTTTTCTTCATTCTCTTCTCTCGCACCCTTTGCTCTTCTTCCAACCTTTGCTTATTTCATTTGCACTGGTCGTAGGTTGCCTTCTGGCTGCGATCAAGCTGTCTTGCCTGCTCTTCGCAATATAGTTGTTCTCGCCTCAGCCTATCCTTCCTTCTTGTCCTTTCATCCCTTATTTCCTTTTCCTTTTCTCTCTCTCTCCTTGGCGTCTCATCAGAGCTCTCTCTTTGCCTTTCATCATCACTTCCTTTTTCCATCTAGTTTTAGTAATATCTGCCCTGCCATCCATTCATCTTTTGCGACTGCTATCTCATCAGTTCTACCTTCGTTTCCCTTCGTTCCTTTCCCTCTCTCTCCTTAATGAGAGATGCATAACTCTGTGCCTGATCCTTTCCTTCGTCATTGCGTCTCTCCTTGTCCCTCAGGACTGCGGTGGCAAGATTAATTTCCTGGTCTTTTTCTTTATTGTCGTCTTTACTATACATAGGCGACTCATATGCGGGGTTGCTATACCCCGTGACTGCCTTTAGTTCTCTTAACGGGTAGAGCCCCTCTGTCATACTACCCTCGATGGCTGGCTCAGGCCGGGCCGGTGGCACGGTAGGCGTCTCACCCCCCTCCGTGCATACGGTTAATATCCAATCAGCAGGATGCTCTTCCTCCTTCGCCTGCTCAAACATCTTCCATAGCTCTAGAACAGCAAGACGTTTCTCTAGCTTCTTGCCAGTGTATGTGGCATGCAGATAAGTTGTCATATGCTGTAAGACGTCTTTTGATAGGGACCCGTTCTGTGGCCAAGGCATAAACATCTTTTGGGCGGTAACCTTAACCCAATCTGTGCTATACTTTTTTAATTTAGGTGCATGCTTAGGGAGTTGCTTGCATAGATGTGCAAGTGGGGTATCCTCTTCCATTTCAATTCCGTGACCAACAATATTTATACAGTTTTACTAGTATCAGCGAGCACCAGATACGCAAGCTCCAATCCAATCTTTTCCCACCAAAATGTATGCTATCAATTAACTCAAAACCATCAATTCATTGGCGATTCCCTCTTCTCCACAAAATCGCTTAAAATCAAATTTCATCTGATACAATCAACGATACAGTTCTCTTTACATTCAGCATACAAAAGAACACATAGGACATACACTTGACAGACTAGACGGACACCAGCTGGTCATACATAAACCTGCCTTCTAATCAATACCGTGTCATGGAGTTTAAACAAACTCCTTTAATGCGTCTTTAAACGTCATCGTAGTCTAATTGTCCCTTATTATATGGGCTATTAGTTCACGTTTCTTCTGACCGCTGTATTAAAGCGCAGGAACAAGGCGAATCCTTACATTTTTCTCTCGGGTGCCCCCGTTAACCTTACGTTTTTCTCTCAGGTGCCCCCGGTAACCTTACGTTTTTTTCGCTCGGGTGCCCCTCCGGTAACCTTACGTTTTTCTCTCGGGTGCCCCCCACCCCCCGGTAACCTTACATTTTTCTCTCGGGTGCCACCCCATTAACCTTATGTTTTTCCTACTCTACTTCTGACTATTTTATTTTTTCTCCCCTACCCTGTGTTACCTTTACCTTGCTTGTTCTAATGCCTACAAGACATTTGCCAAAGTAACGAGTTTGTTGTTTCACTTACCGACCACATCTTTTCCTCTCTGGAGTTTCGGAATCACTGCCCTTCCTCTTCAGCCTCTTGCGGTTTTTCGTCCGATTGGCTGCCCGTGGGAATGAGAAGGGTTATGCTTGGAAAAGCAGGTTCCTTCAGACCCACTGCAGATTTTTATGGGCTTACTCTATCATTGTCCACGGGCAGCTTCTCAGCCTACTCAGCCGGAATGGCGAAAGGACTTGTGATATTGCCGAAGGCCTAGAGTTACTTTGTGCCGTCGGTCTATAGGTGTCTTATAACTATATTAATCAATAATTCATAATCGATAGCGGAAACCATCCTCACACTACCAAGTGTACAGGAAGGCAAGATGACCACCAACAGGCCCATAGGTCAGTGCTCACCCTCTAGTACTTGTAAGACAAGATAGCTGCACCATGTGAGGGATGGGGGTGCAGGGTTCACTTACTCCAACACGACTCAATACTGAGGACTCAGTAGTTTGGCAAAGAGAAGTCTGTTTAATGACAAGTACATCAAACAGGGAAGCAGTTGGTAATCAGCATTGTTGCGACCACCTGTCTCGCTCCGACTTCCTCGAACTTCAGTTGAACAGGAATTCTTATAGGCAATATTCGTCATCATTGACGTCTAATTCTACAAAACTCGTCATGCAATATAATTGGTTAGGAAAGGTAACTTAAGTATAGGTGCTATATCTGCATATGATAATGGAACATGCGGATTGGATAACTCTTATCGGGTGGGCGTCTACACCCCTCGATCTACATCACACGTGATAGACGTCACTGCAAGTACGACGTCTCATTGGTTCTATGATATATAGGACCCCAGATAACTTGGTCCATTGTGATTGGGCAGGTTACACCCCTAAACATACATTTCCACTTTTAATTAGCAGCATGCAGAATGGACACCCAGGTGCCTGGTTTCCCAAGTTTCACCCTGCCTCCCTTCCATCAATCAGTATCTTGGGCTATGAGTCAATTAGTTGGCTGGGTATGGCTCAAAACTGTAGCCTCTTATCGGGAAAAGTTATGGCATCATCGGGTTCTGGGTGACATCAGGCGGTGGTAGCTCTTCGCGCCTGGCTGATCATGTGCTAGTTCACCATGAATCTGCTTCAGTTTTCAGATTTTAGTGTATTTAATTCTGTTTCGGCCTCGCCACCTGCATGTGCCCCAATTATCTTGACCTTCATGGGGCAGGCTGGTACGCTCTGAAGTTTGAGTCTTGTTAGCTGATGCTCTCCTCCCTTTCTCTGGATGACCTCGATTTCCTAGGCACGAGCCGCTCTTTTTTGAGTTTCGATTCCACTCCTTCTCTTGCCTCTGGCTGGGTTACGAAACTTAGCCTGTTGTTACGCTCACCTGGCTCCCACAGGGGAGTCGATCTGAACTGGACAGCTGCGGTCTCCACCAATGTGATGCGTAGTGCCGAGATGATGGACTGGACTGGCCCACCTAGCTTTGTTTGCTTGGCCCGTAGGAATATTCTTCTGCAAATGGATTAAGGGAATTAACCACCCGTGGAGTTGAGCATTAACCCCCCCACTCCCGCTGTTCTCCCCACTGATCACCTTTGATGTCCCCTCTTATAGTCTCACCTGATGGTTTGGAAAGATGAGCTCTCCATCCTGCATTGAGCGCAGGGGCTAGATAATCAGATGCTTCACTGGCTCGAAGGAATTGGTGAGTTCCAGAACAATATTGACTCTGAGATTCCCGCAAAGACGCCGTAAGTATGTAGTAGGTAAGAGTTCAAATGTCTGACTTTCACTCTTTTCCGATTCCTTTCAGGTTGCAGCTTGACCCTAGCGAAGAGTTCCTCGTGGCAACCGGTAATATTCAGGTAAGGATTTGTATTATCCAACACAGTTCGATAAAATAATGTCAATATGTAACCTGTTGCTTTCTCCCTTATTCAGGCGCTGAGAGAAAGTATGAAGTCTCTGGGAATAATGCCTCCGGTGGTAAAATCAGGTAAGTCTATTGTGGTGAGGAGGTTTCCCCTTGTTTGTCCCTTTGTTTCACCTTGCTGTCCTTTTGTTTCCCCTTAGAGGCCGGGGTTCAGCGAAGATGCAGTGGAAGCTGCGCCGACCCGTGAAGAGGATTAGTACCCCCGGTGGTAAAATCAGGTAGGTCTATGGCGGATAACTAATATTGCCATTGTGTATTCCCTTGGCTCACCTTGCTGTTCTTCTCTTCCCCTTAGGTGCCAGAGTGCGGCGGGAACAAGCAGGAGGATGCGGTGGAATGTGAAGATGCTGCGAAGGCTGGTGATTTCAGCGTGGCGCTGCAGCAGGCGAGGCGACGCGCATAAAATAACTTCTTTCTTCCAGCTCGAAAGTGCGATGGATCGGGAATTCAGGTAAGGATTAAAGGTATTGCTCTTGTTCTAACCTTTTCTCCTTCTTTCTCCCTTTTTCTAGGAGCTCCAGACTCGATGCGGGTGTGGCAGAAGACTGGATGCAGACTTGCAGGCACAGTGAGCGTTACGCTGCTGGATGCAGAACAACGCGAAGCGTGTGCTGCTCTTCGAGCGTGGTTTAAATAGCCTCCAAAGTAGTCCCAGGTAAGTATTCCTCCCCAGCCCCACCCGAGTAAAACATAGTCCCTGGGTAAAGTAGTCTCTTCTAAGCCTCTTTTGGCTTGGAGCTCTTGCGGCATGGTCTGCATCAGGTAAGTTTGCAGCATGGTCTGCATCAGGTAAGTTTTATTCTATGAGCCTGGCACCTATGGCGCCAGGACTGACTCTCCATATGAGCCTGGCGCCATAGACGCCAGGACTGCACCCAAATAGCCCCTAGCAGGGGTTGTTGGGCTTGCTTGGGATAACTTGATGTCTGCTTCCGGGGTTGCTGGACTTGGTCTGGGTCCCCGGGGGTAGGCATCATGACACCTGTCAGGTCTCTGGCAGCCTGGGTACATTTCTGCTTTTACAAATTGGAGTCGCACTTGTATAATGTGTCTTATTGAGGTAGATATATGGTTGGCACTTGCCGTTCTAATCTTCTACCAAGCATTGCAAGCAGTATCATTTTCTTTAGTCTCTTGCGTTCCAAGCCTATTTACACACGTTTAACTGGTTGGTTGCTTCCATGTTGTCTCGTATCAACATTTCCTTACGTTTTAACATTGTCTCTTCTCTGTGTCCATTACATTTTTTTTCCTAGCTACTCACACTGATGTGCTTGTCTTCGATAGCCGTTTTTGTTCATTCACGAGTCTTGTTGGGTGTCCTGACCCAAGTTTGGACTATTATGCTGCAACATTTGGTGCTGTGGGCTTAGGAAATCCAAGATGGCGGAAAAGCCCACATTGCGCCAGAATCCAGGAGAACCGTGCAGTTTTGCGCACACCAAAATGGTCCCCTGACCTGCCACCTACCAGTGCAAAGAAAGATGGTTCTGTTCAAAA
This sequence comes from Ambystoma mexicanum, assembly GCF_040938575.1. Classification (NCBI taxonomy): domain Eukaryota; kingdom Metazoa; phylum Chordata; class Amphibia; order Caudata; family Ambystomatidae; genus Ambystoma; species Ambystoma mexicanum. Next base: position 128,642,195 of record NC_090935.1, on the reverse strand, counting down.
CCCGTTTTATTAATGTCAAAAATGTCAAAAATGGCTAAAATCATGGGCCCGAAACCACCAAACAAAAATCCAACTATGGTTGAGTGGTTTACTTTACTCTACTACAGATCCACATCAATGCCATGTCAAGAAAGGATCATATACTATCAAGTAGAATCCTTTCCTCTTGAAATGTATTAATTCAAGACAGCTGTCAAATATAGGTGCAGTACCGGCATTGGACACTGACCGGCGCTGGCGCTCTATAAATCCTGACAGGAGAGCTGTCCTGCAGAACTGGGCAGTGAACAGAAGGGGGTCTTATGTAACTAAACGTTCAAAAGACTGGCCTTTCCTGAGAACTCTTTACACCCCAGAGACTCACACCAGGAGGCAGGATATCACATGGCCCTTTTGATTGAGAGGGACGGGACTTCCCTGCAGCCTGCTGGACCCAACACAATAGACCCTTGCCATTGAATGGGGCATGCTGATTTTGGGTGTGGACTGTAAACAGAGCTCTGCCTGGAAGTAGAGACATGTGATCCCTGACTCCCCCAGTTCCTAAGGGCGGGCCAGACATGCTTCTAAAATCGTGTATTAAGCTCACAGAAATGTACAATTTGGGGATCTTGAAAATGAAAAATGCGCTCACGATTTGAGCCCAAATTCCACTTTGTACGGTGTTCTGGGACCGAACCCCGTTATTTATTAATATTGCAGACACTGTGTTTAGGATAGAGATATAGTAATTTCCAGTAATATGCTCAGGGAAGGGGTGCAGGTCTGTGTAAATTTTGAGGAAAAACCAATATGGCAAAAGTCACTAAAAAGCACAATATGTTGCCATTTGTGAACCCAGTCTCTGAGGGGGATCAGAGTTGGGCGAGAGTGTATCTTAAATTAATCTGTGAAATGTGTAGGTAATTTCAACGACGTGTGTATCTGGGAAACCTGTTAGTTATGAAAAATTCATTTTCTAAATAAAAGCAAAGGGGCGTTTCTTCAATAGACTGTAAGACTCTGACTCACTCTGACACACTATCCCTTCTCAAATCAGGTCACAGAGAATCCTTGACCTATCAAATCATGAGAGGGTTGGGCATGCAGAATGAGCCGACCCACCCACTTTCAAAACACATAAAAAGAGACTGCTTGGACAGGCAAGACATTCACTTTTCATTTTCTTATGGAGCGTTTTGCCGGACCACACAACATCTAGAAGGAAGTTCCAGAACGTAGACTCCAGATAGAATACAGAACTTAAAGCAAAGGCCTAACCCACAAGCTGAGAACTCTTCTCAGCAGGCCTTCAGAATCCAGCAATCCAACCAAACTATTCTACAGTTCTACATTCTACAGCTGTTGGATTCTTTGCCAAGAACTTTTGCCAGAACCAGTAGCAGACCCAGAAAGCAGTGCTGTATCCAGAATCCACTTGATCCAGACCAGCAGAACCACAGACCAGACCGCTTTGAAGTGCCGACAGCAGAACCACAGACCAGACCAGAACCAGAGAACCAGTACCAGAAACCGCCTAGAGCCCAGTCCAAACCTACTGACCGGACCCTGACGGCCTATTTCAAATTCATAGTGTGAGTACTCAGCCAGAACTGTGCAAAACCAATCTCTTAGTTTAAGATAATCTAATTCAAACTATTTTAACCTATTAGAACTGCATCATAAGGAATCGTGTGTCCATCCTGTTGATTTAAACCTTCCAAGCGCATCTGTCATTCTGAAACTGTAATTTCATTTCTGAAAATCTACCTCCACTAAATCGTCCGTATCCCCTGAACCGTTTGTGCTAGAAGCGAGTTTTAACTCCCATGATTCTCGCTGGGCGCTGAAGGTAAGCATTTCCTCTATCTCATCTTCCTGGTCCTCTTGATTCTTTTCTGCATCATTGTACTTTTTCCATTGTCCAGGCCCTCCAGCTGGTGGTGGTGGTGGTGATTTTGGTGGTGGTGGCTCCTGGGGAGGAGGAATGGCCATGACTGATACCATTTTTGAAGTTACATGGCAGTTGTGTTACTATTCTTCCAAACATGTGCTGCTTCCTGCATTTCATATGGAAAATCAGTAAGAATAGGTCAAGGAGCTGTGCTAGGGTAAATGTTCAGCTTGAAACATCCTACATCAGCTGAACATGCATTTTTGAACTGTTCGCGAAGCACGGACCCATTTGCGAACACGTCATCACACCGCATGCGTTTGTGTGTCACGTGGCACTGTCCGCAATGTCTGTGATGATGTCACGCCTTCACGAACATCGGCAAACAAAGAAAGGTGTAAAAGTTGCAGAAAGTTCATAGAAGTGTTTAAAATGTTGCTAGAAGGTGGGGAATGGCAAAGTTGTAAGGTGATACTTTCTAAATCATCCGAAAATGCTACTATATTGAAGAGAAAGGTCCACAAGCGGCATTACTATTCTCTAGAGACCAAAATTAACCAAGGGGGCAGTTATGGGTTAAACGTACCTTTTTCAGATCTTTGTCAGTATGACAGACTTTAATCAAAATTTGAGCTGTAGTGCAAGAGGATTCGGGGCTGGCTAATCATGTTGGCTCAAGCCGAAAGTTGGCATTGAGTTGGTTTGAGTGCGGTAGCTGAGAGTGGTGTGAGTGTGGCATTTGGCAATACAATGTGGGGTGCTCAACTGGATTGCTCCACATTTGAGCCAGTTTGGGATGTGTGGTAGCTGCTGCGTAGGGTGATGCGTGATTCAAGTCAAACGTTGGGCAGAAGTGGTGACCAGAGTTTCCATTGTGCGGTACGATGAAACATTGGTTTGAGATTAAGCTGGGTTGAGTCGTTTGGTAACTGCTGGCTTAAGTCAAGTGACAGTCCAGCAGTTTGAGTTGGTTCCGGTGATAAGCAGTTGAATCAAGCCGAGCAGGCAACAGGTTCTGTGAGGACACAGTGTGTCATCGAGTGGGTTCGAAGTTGCAATCACATAGGTTTGAAGGTTCATTTGACTGCTAAAGGTAGCACTGGCGGATCCTGAAGTTGGAAGGGTGGCAAATCTGGTACAAAGGCAGTCCAATTGGTCAGCTTGAGAGTTTTAAAAGACAGGGTTCCTGGCTGCCTTGGCTTGTGGGATGCTTTGATCCCCATTCTGGAGTCTGAGTGACAAGTTGAGTCCTTACTAGTAGGACAATTGAGGATAGTGCTCCTTGATGTTTCCTTCGCTTTTCACACGGTCAACCATTCTATCCCAGGCACTTGACTGGCTGACTTGTATGCCTCACTAACCCCCCTTCCCAGCAGCAACTGTGCCATTTCTACTCCACCACCTCACTGTCTACCTGCAGAGTATCCCAGGGTTCTAGCATATAATTTTGGCTCTTCAATATCTTTTCTGTCCCTCTCGCTCACCAGATGTCATTCTTCTTTTCTCATTTCCAGTGTTATGTTAATGACACACATCTTTCCTTAAACTTCCCTCAGCTAATTTCTTCTCCTAATTTTTTGCATCTACAATCTCTGTGGCAATGCCAGTAAGGCAGAGATCTTAATTATTGTGACACCTGTGCCCTGTTTTCTGCTCTTCTATGGCTGCACTCTTTGGGCCCTGTACTCTCATCATCCTGGGAGACCCAAAACCTTGGGGCCATCTTTAAGCCCTCACTCTCCTTTACTCCTTACATTTTGGAGCTTGTGAAGAAAGCCCACTTTCAGCTTCACCTCCTTACAGGCCTTCTACCATTCCTCACTATCACCCAGAAACTCAATGTCTCTAGAGCCCTCGTCCTCTGTAGGCTGGCCTACTGCAACAGCCTCTTCCTTAACCTTACGATGAAACATTGCTTTGAGATTAAGCTGGGTTGAGTCGTTTGGTAACTGCTGGCTTAAGTCGAGTGACAGTCCAGCAGTTTGAGTCGGTTCCGGTGATAAGCGGTTGAATCAAGCCGAGCAGGCAACAGGTTCTGTGAGGACACAGTGTGTCATCGAGTGGGATCGAAGTTGCAATCACATAGGTTTGAAGGTTCATTTGACTGCTAAAGGTAGCACTGGCGGATCCTGAAGTTGGAAGGGTGGCAAATCTGGTACAAAGGCAGTCCAATTGGTCAGCTTGAGAGTTTGAAAAGACAGGGTTCCTGGCTGCCTTGGCTTGTGGGATGCTTTGATCCCCATTCTGGAGTCTGAGTGACAAGTTGAGTCCTTACTACTAGGACAATTGAGGATAGTGCTCCTTGATGTTTCCTTCACTTTTCACACGGTCAACCATTCTAGCCCAGGCACTTGACTGGCTGACTTGTATGCCTCACTAACCCCCCTTCCCAGCAGCAACTGTGCCATTTCTACTCCACCACCTCACTGTCTACCTACAGAGTATCCCATGGTTCTAGCATATAATTTTGGCTCTTCAATATCTTTTCTGTCCCTCTCGCTCACCAGATGTCATTCTTCTTTTCTCATTTCCAGTGTTATGTTAATGACACACATCTTTCCTTAAACTTCCCTCAGCTAATTTCTTCTCCTAATTTTTTGCATCTACAATCTCTGTGGCAATGCCAGTAAGGCAGAGATCTTTCTTATTGTGACACCTGTGCCCTGTTTTCTGCTATTCTATGGCTGCACTCTTTGGGCCCTGTACTCTCATCATCCTGGGAGACCCAAAACCTTGGGGCCATCTTTAAGCCCTCACTCTTCTTTACTCCTTACATTTTGGAGCTTGTGAAGAAAGCCCACTTTCAGCTTCACCTCCTTACAGGCCTTCTACCATTCCTCACTTTCACCCAGAAACTCAATGTCTCTAGAGCCCTCGTCCGCTGTAGGCTGGCCTACTGCAACAGCCTCTTCCTTAACCTTACGATGAAACATTGCTTTGAGATTAAGCTGGGTTAAGTCGTTTGGTAACTTCTGGCTGAAGTCGAGTGACAGTCCAGCAGTTTGAGTCGCTTCCGGTGATAAGCGGTTGAATTAAGCCGAGCAGGCAACAGGTTCTATGAAGACACAGTGTGTCATCGAGTGGGTTCGAAGTTGCAATCACATAGTTTTGAAGGTTCATTTGAAGGCTAAAGGTAGCACTGGCGGATCCTGCAGTTGGAACGTTGGCAAATCTGGTACAAAGGCAGTCCAATTGGTCAGCTTGAGAGTTTGAGAAGACAGGGTTCCTGGCTGCCTTGGCTTGTGGGATGCTTTGATCCCCATTCTAGAGTCTCAGTGACAAGTTGAGTCCTTACTCTCGGGCTCCATGCCAGGGTAGCTGGACCATATGTTCAGAAGTCCTTCACAAAGATGAGGCTGTATACAGCTGTGTGGCTGAAAGAGATGCAGGTCTTGTTCTAGCAGCATGTGACTCCCAACGTGCCCTGGGGATGCGTAGTGAAAAAAGATCCCATCTCTGCCTTGGACATTTATGGCCTCATTACTAGTTTGGAGACATCCATGGTGCTATTAGCACCATGGCTGCCTCCAAACTGGGCTCCATTACTGGGTTCCTTCAATGAGGAATAACCGGGTCATTCCAACATTGGAGGACCCGGTAATTCCTCTTTGAAGGAACCATTCCCCATTCCCATTTGAGCCCCCATATGGCTCAATGGGAATGGGGAGGGAGGTAATAACGGGCACATTACGAATGACCCGTTATTACCTCCCTCTTCCTCTCACGGGACCCGGAAAAGACGTCTAGTTTTACCAGATGTCTGGTCCGAGTCCCGCAAAGGGAACCTCGTAATTGGCGCTCCCGTAATGAAGGGTGCCGGTCCCGTACCGGCACCCTTCATTACGGGAGCGCCACCCTTGTAATGAGGCCCTTAGTCTTCACCTCACTGTTGGTGGACTCTGGAATGTCAAATCTCACAACAGAGGTCCAACGAATTATTTCTTAGGTGTTTGTTCTAAACGGAATCAAAGAAGGAGTGGGAGACACCTTCTTTTAAAGGCAAAAGTCAGCAGGTAATTGGACTAAGCCAATCATGCTTTAAGGGATCCAATCCATGTTCCTGAGGCAAGTGGTCTTTGCCTTCTGACATCACACACACAGTGCTTTGTGCTAAAGTAAGTGGAGGGGACAAGTAGGAGTAGTAGGAAAAGAGAGAATCAAGATGCTTGAATCGTCCTCCCACTGGAATGAGTTTCACACATTGCACAACAGTTAAACAGACTTGGAAGCTATAAAATGTATATTTTCAAAATGAATTCATTGCAAATATACTGACTGATTTTTTTTTATGTCACCAAATTTGGGCATTTGGTAAAACTGAATGCCACGTTTGCACATCCCTTGTGTTAAAAGTGGTTAAAATGAATCGTAGTGTATTCAACGTCATAGCGTGGAACAGCAAAGGGGAAAGTGGAAGCTTTTCGTACTTATTCTCATTTGTGTTGAGAACGGAAGTGACGACCAACAATGGAAAGAGCACATAGGCTGGAATGTTTAGATCAAAACCGCCACGTCCCAGTGCATAGTGTCACTCCTCAGATCTCATCCACTTTGCACTGGGTATGCACTTGTAGTTACGGTACACACTGTATGTTGCATGGATGTGTTGTCCCAATTCAAAGTTCCCTTTCTAAATCTCCTCCTTCACCACCTAGACTACAAGCTCCTCAGGAATCATTGAATACTCTTGCAATGCACTCTGAATAGGTCATGCTGCATTCACTGCTTTTATTGTCATAGATATCGTTTCGAAACACTAACCTTGTTCACCGATAACACAACATCAAACAGAATCGATGCTACTCCCTGCATCTCTTTGGAATCTGCTATGCAGTTTGTGAAAATAAAATAGTTTCATATGTTATTTCAAAGACCGTAAATGATGCTGGGGAGGTGGTAATGTGTGTATGAAGAGGGAAGTTTGCTCCTGTGCCACCATTTCTAATGTCTTTTACCTGGAATAATGAGGACACACCTGATTGGTTCGTTTCCCTCAGAGATAAGAGGAGTGAAAATCACACCAAAGCTTGTGGCCTCATTATTATAATGGTAAAGGTAAAAAGGCAGTCATGTTAAATACCGCCTGTTTTAATATCCTGCCAGATCATGGGAATGAAAACCTATTCTGGGATGAAAATCTCCACTCATAATGGTGGCAATGGCGTAGGTGGTATTACCGCATGAGAAAGCACCACCCACTCCCCAATGAAGTCCTGCAGGACTTCAGTGTAGGGAAAACCGAAACTGATAAATTATTATTACTACTGGCGGCATTAGTAATTCATTTTGGCGGTATTACCATTGCTAATTCCCACAAACTTGTTATAAGGGCCCTGGTCTTTAAAACTCAATAGCTCAGACAAGTGGTTAAACTTCTGTCAAATGCGTTGGTGGCACTGGGCTGCTTAATGCATGGATCGTAGCTAGATTACTGGCTGTCAATACACCTTAGGACATTGCCACATTTCATTCAAGAGTTCAATCTTATGCAGGGCACACATGAACAATTACATCGCACATAATGTCTAACACGTTTCAGATGACAGTACCTGCTTTCAGGAGCAACAGGGAAGCTATAAGTACATTTTCATATTGATGTGTTTGTTATTGTATTGCTTCTGGAATAAAATGACAACATGCGTTATCACAACCATTTTCTTGTCTCCATGGACTCTGAAAGGGAGTGGTGCTTGTCAGTGACACCCTGCTGTCTTGAAGCAACTTCTACTTGGGGAGACACTACTGATGAAATGTTCAACCATAGTGCTTTTTTCAGATGGAGCAGCGGAGGAAGACATGTTGGCCCCCATTGCATGGGATATCTTTGTGACAACATTTTCACACTGTGATTCAATTTCATGCAAAAGGTTTGATTGTTGCATTTCATGCACAACTTGGAATCTCAAATCATCTTTCGGTTCTCAATGATTGGCTAATATGGTTCAGGACCATGACACAAACAGCTGTGTCATTTCACAACCTATCAACCATACTCTTCCCCACATCCCTGCTTCCTTCACCACTGATCACAATGCACCTGCATCATGCACTTTTCCTTAAAATGGCTTGAATACTATTTTTGGAGAGTCTATTTTAATATTTTTTTAAATGATCAGCAACTGCACACTCTCTCAGTAATAGCTGAACTAACTTAGATGATTTCATTTTACATTTCACATTTGCATTTGTTATTATTTTCATTGCATTGCATGTTGTGTCATTCATTCTCATGCAGTGGACACATTTACATTTACATTCCACATAATGCTCAACACGTATCAGATGATAGTGCCTTTCTAAGATCAATAGTGAAGCTATACGTTCAACATGGTCTTATTGATGTGTTTATTATTTTATTGCTTCTACAATAAAATAGCAATATGATCAAGTTGTATGAGTTCCGAGTCTGCTCGGTATGTATGTGATATCAAGATTGTCTGGTTGTGGAATGTTGGGTGAATGTTCTCTGGGTGTTCTCTAGCTGACATTTCATAAGCGGCTGGCTTGGGGAGAGATTGGCCGGTGGATGTGGCCCAGTGTACCTGTATTGTTAATCTGTAAATAAAGCTTTGTAACGTGCAACCAAGCAAAGTAGATGTCTTTATGTTTCTGCGGCTACTGTGTCATCTGTCAAGGAAATCACATTTCATCATTGGCGATGAATTGACTTAACCGGCGTCGTGCGGAGGACTAGAGCTGTGCTGGGGGGACAACAAGAAGGAAGGGACATCCACTGCTCCCAAACCCAGAAAATACTTTCTCTCTGAAAGAAGGTCAAGAGCCAGCCTCGAGGGGGGTGAACTCTCAGGTAACGTGTGTGCTGCCATTCGTCTGCCCAGGGTTCCATCAAGGACCATAACATTCTATGTCAACACCTCTCGTCAGCAAGACACTTCTCCACTAAAACCATAGCCTGGATCTCATCCTTTCTATCTAACAGAACAATGATAATTTGTTTCCACCTTGGCTTATGTCTCTCCAGCCCCTGTCACATACAGAGTCCCTCAAGGCTACTATGTCTCTCCAACCCTATATAATATCTTCACAAAACCCCTCTACAACCTCCTGGATTCCATGGTATCTCCTACACCAACTATGCAGATGATACCCAAATCCTCTTAACCATCTCCGGTATCCATGACACAGACTCCAAAAGACTAGGTAAAATATACCAAGCTATCCAAGCTTGGATGGTGACACATTTCCTATGCCTCAAAAATGAAAAAACAGGGTTGCTCCTAATCGGTGCACAGTCCCTATTAAACAAACTTGACAGAGCCTATGATACACCATCCCTGTCTCCAAAGACGTCAAAACATTAAATGTGTATCTAGACTCCTCACTACAGGTCAACGCAATTGCCTCGTTGGCGATCTTTACTACTAAACTCGTCAATGCCTGCAGACCCTTCCTCTCTACAGATAGCTGTATCACAATTGCCCGAGTGCTGATTGTCTCCAGGCTTGACTATTGCAACTCCCTCTTCGCAGGTGCCTCCACGAGTAACAAAAAACACATTGCAAATCATTCTAAACAATGCAGTAAGAGCAGCCTTCAGCATCGCCACAAAATATCACATATCACAGGCGAGAAAAGACATGCACTGGCTGTCTGTGCGAGAAGGCATCCTGTTCAAAAGTCTCACCATAATGCACACATGCCTCTCAAACACAGCACCAAAATTCTTAGCCAGTAAATTTGCCAAATCACAGTCCAACCGACCAAGCAGGTCCTTCAAGCCACACTTGATCTCCATCTCCAGATACGAACTACAAAGAGCATGGGGTAACAGTTTCCTGGTATTAGCTGCCAAACATTGGAATGCCCTACCAATACCCTTAAGATGGGAACCCTCCTACTGGACTTTCTGCAAAAGCCTGAAAATGTGGATATTTACACAGGAACTATAAATGAACAACATTGCATACACTCTATCCATGTATCCATGTAATCCATGTAACTGCATCATGTAACTCTCTTACTCATCTGCAAAGCTGTATCATAAATATTATTCACAAAATGCGCTTATTGTAACCAGCGCCTTGATGCCTCCAGGATTGGTGCGCTATACAAATGTCAAATAAATAAATAAAGGATAGGGACGTTGCTTGCGACCTGCAAGCAGTATGGACGCACCTGTTGTTCTTGTGCGGCAGTGAGGCTGGTTGAGAACTGCAGGACTGCAGGTGACGTGCAGAGGTCGGAGGGGCGGGGTGCCTTAGGGGCGTTTAGTGCTCTGTGATAGTGGCAGTTGACATATTCGAGGACATTGTGACCATTCCAATAGCTACTGGTGCCAGGTCGGAAAAGTGCTGGCATCTCCGTAGCACATCTCATGTAGGCGTGAGGGAGAGCGAAGAGCTCATGACACTGCTTGTGACATGGAGAGGTGCCCGCAGGGAGTGGGAGTTCTGTGCGTGTGGCAGATCCGTGCTCGTAGGAGCGTGTTGATAGTAGTAGTAGCCGGCGAGAAGGTACGTATTAGGCCTGCCTAATACCTCAGGTAAAGATCTCTGTGCTCCTCAGGTTCCTGATGGAAATGAAGACCTTTGGAGGAATGTCAACGGCAGCATTGAACGCTATGTGTTCTATTTGTAACATGCTGAGGAACTGCAGGGTGATAGGTGCAAGGATTAGCGTGCTGCACGCAGCAAGGTCCTGTATTCAGTGACAGAGCATGGTCGGAAGCGTAGTGATGACGTTTGGTACGGTGGCATTCCTGAAGTGTAGCACTGGTGATCAAGGTGCGAGCAACATGACATTATGGTACTCAGGTACTTAGGGAGAAGGACAGAGCTAAAATAATGGCACTGTGAAGTTGTCAACAATTGGAATTGGGACAGTAAGGAGGAGGAGGAGTTGTGCAGAGCTAGGGGCTCCCTGGAATGTTGGGTTTGAAAATGTTGTTCAACTTGAGTTTAGATTGTGATGTGACGCCTGTAGTATGGGTGGGGCCTGCTATGTGGGTGGAGTATGGGGTGCTTTGGATGAATTTCGTGGCCTGTGGTAGGACTTAAAACAACAGAATTAATTCTGAAAACAACCCATAGAAGGTGATGTTGGTGTTATTCTAAACATGTTCTCTCCATAGGATCAGTCAACAATGGCAAACGTTAGAGAGGGCATAGGCTTGCTAAGTGAAAGGTTGCCTTCAATTGCCATGCATGTTATTTGAGGTATCTTTTGAAGTGGTGCGGAACATGCTATGGGTGCACATTTCGGGGGGTTAGTCACCTGTGACATTATTGTTGTTATTTTCAGGGGTGTTGGTCACACGGCACGTTTCTAGGGTTGTTGGGCAGCCAGCAATTGTTTAGGGGTATTGGACACCCAGCGTAATGTATGGGGTTCGTCACCCGTGCCATAGTTTCAGGGGTGTTGGTCATCTGGCACATATCGGGGGGATTGGACACCAATGGGAGCTTTAGGGGTGTGGGACACCCAGTAAACTTTGGGGTGCTGTTCACCCTTGCCAGTTTTAGGGGTGTTGAACACCCAGCATACTTCAGTGCGTCATACTCTTTGATAGTTGCTCACTAAGGTTTTCACTGTCCCAGAGTGGGCTCTTGACAGCAAACGTGAGTGCAATGGTCTGGTCAGGTGAGGGAGTTCCTGGGTATTTTTAGTATAGTTGAAATGTGCCACCCTTCTTGTATCCAGTGCATTTAAGGGGTGGTAGTCTTGGGGTACTGATTTGTCCCACTGCCTTGTGGGGAGGGTCCTTGATTTGCCATGCAAGGATGGTGTAGGGTTTAGTTGATGATTGCTGAGTGGGATGTTGTATTCCTGGTGTGGTTGGAATGGGAAGTGGACTTGAGGGACATACATGTGTGTTACTGCCATTGCTTGTGTGCATGTCACTTTTGGATGTTTTTCTCATTCTGCTAATGGAGGGAGATGTGTTGTAAATTACCAGTCCCTCCCTACTCTGCTCGGTATGTTTGTGATGTCATGAGTGCCTGTGTGTGGAATGTTGTGTGAATGTTCTCTGCTTGGTGTTGTAAGGAATTTTAATCAGGCACACATCCAAGTTTCGCCTTGCATGTAGTGCGCAATCAAACCCTAGTTTATTTTTGTCTATAAGTTCAATATTCTGAATGATATGCCACTCATATCACACCCATCTCAAAATACTCCCAGGTCACACTGAACCAGAAATCAGGCTCGTTTGTAAGTTTGTAAAGGTACATATTTATTTCTTTATTTAATATTCAAATCACACATGAGTTTTATATATATGTATATATATATATATATATATATATATATATATATATATATATATATATATATATATATATATATATATATGGGTCAGCAATCACCCAAAGGGTGACAATACAATTCAGAAACTAAGCAAGGCAATCAAATTCACTTATAATGATGAAAAATTGAAAACACAGGAAAAAGAACAGTTTTGTTTTGTGCACAGATAGCGTTTAGGTTAAGATTCCCCCTGCAAAGTTGTGTTTAAATACAAATGAGCAATCCTACACCAATGTGAGTAACCAGCATGTATTCAGGAATGAAAGACAAGTTCTAGAGTTTATAGGCAATCTTTCCCTCCCCAAACAAGAGAGAACAACCGTTTTGGCAAATTACACTTTTAAACTGGGCTTTAAACTGACAGATGAATGGTTTTGTAAAATACACTGTTCCGCATGTTTTTAGTTGTGGGTGTAGCTAAGGGTCTTAGGTATCATTAGGAGTTGAAAGTTCGTTTCTATCTTTAAAACTGAAGAAGGTATAGAGGTTTTAGTGAGAGGCGTTTTTGCAAAATGGGAGTGAAAATGAAAACAGAAATTCGATATAAAAATTACAGATAGGTTTTCTTTTACTAGATTAATGACTATGAAAAAGAAGAGACCACACATGAATCTTCACGGCTATGTGGCCAGCACAACCATTCACATGATGGGTCCTCAATTTCTTCTCAATTTCTTCTGGGATTTACTTTAGTTACTCGAAATCACTAAGGAGTTATGGTTTTGTAACACAGATAAGAAAATCAGCGCAAGAAGGATTCTCACAATATTAGGGTTCTGAATTAAAGATGGAATGGGTTGAGATAGGGATAATGCAATGCAAATATATTATGGCTCACTGTTCTTCCTATTATACTTACAGTCCTTTATAATTAAGTTGGACCGTCCGGTTCTGGTCATAGGGTCGGTTCAGGTTTACCGGCAGCAACGCACCTCGGTAGGGATCGGATCAGTGGCGCGGTTCTGGTCAATTTTGGACTGCACCTCAGACTGGATTTGGAAGGGCCCTTCTGGTTACTGGACACGGTAGATAGCAGGATGCAAGTTTCAGCGGGCAAGCCTTAATGGTAGCAAGCCAAGATAAATCAGGAATTCTTTTAAGTTCTGTATGTTTGCAATTGGGTCAAGCTAGCAAGAGTTCGGAGAGTTCTGGAGTCAGCTACAAGATGAAGAGTTATGGATCAAGGTGCTGCCCATAAACCTGGATGGGTTCTGGAAGCAGTGTGTCTATGTGTAGTGAAACTCCTATATTTATACATTACTACGTTTATGGCGTGGGCAGAACTTCAAAAACACACCCCCATGTCTGTGAGTGTTTACAGGCATGTGCTTTGTCCTGGTTGGCAGTCTGAACAGAGCTGTCATCATTATGACAGTATTTAGGAACTCCCATCTTGATTTTTACTAAAACATAACTCTTGCACACATGTACATTTCTAACATTATGTACCCTAATAGAATTGGACACATATATTTCATATTTGATTGTCTACATCCACATTCGATCCCCATCTTTGTGCGAGCTGTATTTCTCATTCTACGGATTTTTATCAATTTTCACTATAACGGTTTGGATTAATCATTTCTAATTTGATACATCTCTGGGCGCTGATCAGTGGATCATGTACATACAATTTTAAGCTTGCAACATTAATAGTTTTGCCACAATCAGTGTTTTAGTGTATCTTTGGTTCCTTATGTAGTATGAACTCCTACCAAAGCAGTGATTCCTCTTTTTACACCAAATTTGCCTGTGTGGGGCAGGGTGTGCAGCTCTTTTGTGGTTTGTGAACCATGCACAGGTTTGCAGATTTGGCATGCACAGGGTTATTTCCTCCATTTTTGACAGTTTTCTTTCCCCATTGGCAAAGGGGTGCAGTGTGGCGCATTGATGTGGATAAACATATTCCACAGTGTTCTCTGAATGACAGTGGATGATGAGAGCCCAGCCTGGGGAGAGAGTGACCGCTGGATGTGTCTCAATGTACATGTCTTGTTAATCTGTAACTGATGTTTCGTAACCTCCAACCAAGTAAAGAAGATGTCCTTTTGTATCTGCGGATACTGTGTCATCTGTCAAGGAAACCACCTTTCATCATTCTACTTATTGCTACATTTTCCTGCAGCAAACTCAGTATTAATACTCTACATTGTTATGTAAATAGTTGGGATATGCTGCCACCACAATCTCTTCAAAAACATTCAAAAACGAACATACCTCTCCTCTTTAAATTCTCTCGCAGTCTGTTGAGAAATAGGATCTTTCTGCAGAGTGCAATGCACAGGGTAGACTTGCAACAGTTTTGCAACAGACCTATACTTCAGTCTTTCGTTTATGCTACCACTTGCTGCATCTGGTACAGCATCAGATTCAGCTAATTTAGTAAGTAGAATGACCCTGTATGATGTATAATCCCATTACTTTTGCATAAACCATTCATTCCATAATTATGCCTCTTAATATCTAGGCAACCCATATTTTAAGCAAATTGACTTCAATAAGGGTGAACGTGCATATGCCCCTAATCGGAGACTAAGTTATAATGTTTATCATTATTATTTATTTTCAAACAATTTATCAAAATATTGATTCAATATAATCAGTATTTTTTTTAATGGACTATGCCACACTTGGGTTAGTGTTATTTCTTGCATGCAATTGACAGATGTTTGCTGAGCAGTGCTATAACATTACGAGTCAGCAACAATCACATTTGCATTAAAAATACCCTTTTCTAAATGAGTACTTGTAGAACTCTGTAAAATTGTATATCCAACACAAATTGATATCTAACCATTCATTCATCTGAGAAAATCCACACCACTCAGATAACATCTAGCTGTGACAATGCACTGGAGTATTAAAGTACCCCCTTTCTGTGGCGGGAGAAAAATACAATTATTATGTTTCCTCTTCCCCAGAACTAGGACTTCCAAATGGTAATGCATACCCTAGTAATCTTGTACTTTGATGAAGGTAATGCCCTCCCCTGCTCACCTCATCGCTGGATATAGTCAATGTTACCACATCGACTCCACTTTGCGAAAATGTATGGTTAACCCCATATATGGATATGATCTGTTTAAAAACTGTGTGCCTCACAGAGAAGAAACTGCGTTGGTACTCTTCCTAACGGGTAATCTAAAAACATGAGGAGGCACGTGGGCCTCTCGCAGTAACGGCATTGCCAGGCTGTAGTAAGCCTGGCTCATAAGAAGACAGCTGAGAACCTGTCCTTCACATGCCGGGCTCCAGTCCTCTGGTAGGATATCCCGGTGTCAATTCTGACTGCTCCAAGTCTCCTTTAGTTTATGAAAGAACTGAAGACCTGGCTCTTCCAACACCAACCTGGTGTTACCTAGATAACCACTTTCCGAATATAATACTTTTATAATTATGACTAATATTTACTTGATGACATGCTATCAATGTTTTCCTCCATTTTCCCAAGCCAGCTCTGCACTATAAAGATAGAATGCATGGCAGCCTACCATATCCGCATAAAAGCCTGGAAATATGTTTTTATTACCATCACAACTGATCAGTAATAAGAAAAAAACATCACAATGCTCTGTAATCAGTTATTACGCTTCGTGGTGATATCACAATGCCTTCTGCTTGAGCCAACACAGGGCAGAACTCCAGCTGTCACTGCTGCACTTAAAGCAGTGACAGGCTTTTCAAATTCCCTGTTTGTAAAAAGGTTTTCTGGACATTTCACAGACAGTAATTGACAAGGAAAATTTAATGGCAGATCGTTTCCTTTGTGCACTTCAGGAGTTTAAGACATGCAAGTAAGAATCAGCATTTCATACTTATTTTAAACCACAAAATTAAAACTTTTTCCAATTCATTTGATTAAACTGCTCAAACTATTTTTTCTGCAACACATTGCAAGCTGCATGTTAGCTTTTTAAAATCCAAACACATTCTATAGTAATTAATTATACGGGACAGCTAGTGCAAGATCCCTTACATTAGATTAAGCAATAGGCCAGGTACTAAAGGAGATGACAGTGTGTAGTAATGGAATTATTTGGAATAAAATACCCTCTGCTGTACATAAAATGATATTTACAATTCACCTCAGGGTTCCATGACCTTATAAAGGAATTCAGACTTCAACCTTGTTCATCTATTCGGTCAGGGAACTCCTTAGTGAATTGCAATATCATTATAAAGTATGCTAGGGGGTACTTTAATCCATTTATACAATAATAATGATAATAATAATAATAATAATAATAATAATAATAATAATAATAATAATAATAATAATAATAATAATACTCAATGATCCAATCTCTTGATCTTATTTCTTTCCGGTTAATTGACAGAGGGTCCTCTGGCCATTCTTGGACACAATAAATTTGTGTATTGACAACATCATTTTTCATTGTTCATAAGCTGATGTAGGGCCGACCACCGGCAACCAGACAAGTAAAAGACAAAGCTCTAAGGAAAAAGGCTTGGTGCACCTCTTGCAAGGATAACAAGGTTTGATGTCTTATATAAAGAAAATAACATGTCAGTAGGTGCATTAAATTCAAATTGTCATGGAGCACACTGGCTGATTCAAAGCAGAATAATGCATTTTAAAGAAGGCTCTCATCACACATGATGTAAGCATTGTAAGGTAGTCATTACCCACACTCATTGGTCCTCGGCTATATACAGACTGCTTGTTCCTTATGGGACAATGATTGGTTATGATTTCTTGGAGTCAGTCCCCTCTCACGTGGTCCTTGGCCGTCCTAATTTATGTTCCAGAGCCATGATTGGTTCCCATATTCAGAATGATGCTCTCCCCATGAACAACTCACGTGCTGTGCACCTGGTTATTAGACAAGACCTCAGTCGATACTCTCAAGGTCAAATTGGACCTCTGAAGTGCGAGGCACTTCTTCGGACCCCAGATGCGATTGCCCCCACCATGCCTCTCCAGCACTGACCTATATTTGTTTGCCTCAACCTGTGCAACTTGTGGTACAAATCACAGGACATCCTGCTCTTTCCTCCCCTCTTGGCATCTGCCCCCTCCCCGGATCTTCACTTGGGTCTCACCAGAACCACACTAATCAGTCAACCGGTGAGGGATTTAGGAAGTCTAATGGTGGGCATCTGGTAGTTCAAATAGAGTGACCAGTATCAGAGGGGCATCAAGGCATTAAATCTGAGCTTGGCCATTTTGGCAGCGCAGGACCTCTGCCCTGGTTTACCAGGAGATTGTCCTCCTGAGACAGGTGCAGCCCTTCCGGTGCTTGGCTATTTGTATTCCTTTCTGATTGCCTAGGCTGGTAACATGGGGCAATGGGTAGTTGTATCTATTTAGTTTGAAGGCCTTTCAGTCTATCACCTAAACTCAGAATAGGGATGGGAAAGTGTATTTATGCTGTGGCCTGAATCTACTGTTGCAAATGCTGGTACCTGGCCCTTCAAGGCATTGGCTCTAAGTCGGCAGAGGTTCTGTCTTTTCTGCGTACTGTGATCAATTGTATTCCCCTCAGTTCTACATTACCCCCACCCCACAGCCACGTTTCTTTGTTTCTGCATAGCCCTAACATATTTCCCTCAACCTGAACCGCTTTGAGGGCAGGGGACTTGGATATGCATCCCTACATTGACAAGATGAGTCCTTGTTCTCACATCCTGGGGGAGGCTGACTACCCTGTAGGGGTCATTTACCTCTAGTGATGCCTGGTACCAGATTAGCTGGCAGAGAGGCCTCCTTGCTCCAGCAGCAGTTCATCCTGTTTGCACCTGGTTGATCGGTAGGGAGCAGAGCTTGCCTCCATCTTGGAACACTCCTTTACCTCATTGACTGAACAATTTGAGAAGTTCAACTCTCACCAAAAAGGTCAAATGAATTGTTCTTGAGGTTTTTGCAGTCCAATATGAATCAAAGAAAGAGGTTGAAAACCATCCCTTGTACAGTAAAAAGACCAACAGAGGACTGGCTGAAAGCAACCCTGTTTCAAGCAGTCCATTGCTTGCAACTGCAGATGAAAGGAGTGCACTGTTTTCAACTGAATGGTATCGCTTTTCTAAGTGTGCCTTGTAATAAAGTGTTAACTAGCCGTGTGGAGAAAATAGAACCACATGTGCAAGCCTAACCAGTAAAATAGCTCCTGAGTGTATCCTTGGTAAGATAACAAGTGTTGTGTGCCTAGTTGCATCATACTGAAGAGGGAGGGGCAAATTCACTCCCTCCTCCTCCTCCTATAAGTTACATGACACGGAAGAAGACCAGGAGATACCGTGATTGCCCATACTATTTCAAACTGATTTCCAGTGCTCGAATTATCGGTCAGTATGTCACGAGGTACCCACTCAGCCAGCCCTACAGACAAGGAGTGGTACAAACCTTACCCAGGGTGGATGAAGGGCATCAGGATGCAACTAAAGAGACCTCAATTGACAGTGTTGATTAAAGTGCCAAGAAGCCATGTACTGATGTCGTTAGAGACACCACGGCATAGCAACGTTAGACTGGAAGCACACATGCCATCTGCACATCGGGACACAAACACACACTCGAATACACAAAGAACAAGAGCATACAGTTCTATAAGTTAGAGGACAGGCACATATACATACTGGCATTGCTTTTGTTATTTTGTCGTTAGCTTAAACACAGAAATATAGAAAACCGCAAGAAGCAAGAGATCCTTAGTAACGCTTGCAGATGCTTACATGTAACTAACCTTATAGGACCGCAGGAGCACCTATGGTACCTGACAGAACCACTAACATATGGAGAATATAACACATCACAAACATGTAGAAGCCACGTTATGGCTTAGGAAAATTACAGCAGGCCACAAACCCTCAGCAAGAGCTGAGCAGAGCTAAATTTAGGCTGCACAGAGAGCAAGCATGTAAAACAGGGGCCAATGCCAAGACCACCAGATTTTCATTCCCTGAAGGACAGTAACACCATCTGCAAGAAATGCAAATTATTCCTCATAATACAAAGTAATTCAGAGCTGCAGAAGCTCCAAAACATGGTCTCCGGACACGTAACCTGGCCGACTCCAATGATGAATCTAAACCAGAGCTGGGAAAGAAAGTCGAACTCACGCTGCCAGACAGAAGCTCGCCACAAAGATGTTACAACGTGAGACAAGTGTTGCACAAAATGAACAGGCACTCTTAAAGTCTATGGTGGTACACACAAGTTACAAAGCAGACCCATAATCATTCTTATTACCTTGAAAAGGTACACCAAAAGCTGAGAATCAGTGTGGATCCCAATCCAGGGGATGTCAGCTCTAGCCAACCACAGTTCAGTATCCTAGGGGTGGTTAGCAATGGGCAAGAACCACTGGTAACACCCTCAAATGGCAACATTGTTTAGAGATAGTTATTCGGGGATAGACCAGGCCAGCCACCTGATATGCGAGGGCCAGTAGAGTAACTCATAAAAGGGAATATATAGGTTATTAGGCTCCTGACAGCCAATCCCAGGTGGTGATAGGTATTCTGGAGTAATGCCCAGGTTGTGATGTCACTATGATCCAATCAGGATACAAAACTGGCCTGCGATCTAGGAGACTTTGAGATGTCTGTGGATTTCTTCAATCCTTGTACTGATCCCTGTTAGTTTTGGCTGTAATAAACCGCAGTTTGAACTTGCTGTCTGGCTGGGTCTAAGTTCCTTTTGGGGGAAGGTGTTGGGCCTTCCAAGAGTTTGCAAACTCCTAGTGGCCCTCCAACCTACCTGGGAGTTTGTCCCCAACAAGTTGGTGGCCTAGAGGATGGTTGGCTGTGCCAGCCCAGCACTAAGTAGACTCATTCACCACCAAACTTGAGAGGCTGCAGGACCCTTGCATATTTTGAGAGAAACGGGAACACACGTGTCCATTTTAAATGTCAGGAGAGGGTTTGAAATTATCCTACCTGAGATCAACAAGTTGTCCAGGCAGACCAGGACAGTGATGCAAACTCCTTGACGGGGACCTGGCAGCTGAGCATGGAACATAAGTATTGATCCAGACCGACAGTTAATGTGGGTGTAAAGGAGGGTACTGAGTATTGTGGAGTATTGTTTATTATTGTTGAGTATTGTTGAAGTATTGTTTAGGAGTGTGATAGCATCATTTAGTACTGTTGTAGTAGTGATTAGGGACAAGAGCTGAGGTAGAAGTCCCTTTTCTGTGTTTAGGGCACATTCGTTCTTCGAGGTAAAAGGTCTTGGTGAACAACCTAGACCATTTTCTTGGATGACAAACTTTCTGTAAATAAGGTATTCCTGTGGTTTGGGTGTTTTAGCTTGGGTCATAGATGATGGTATTGCTGTGAGGGTTATCAAGGGAGCTAGCCTAGATTGCGGAAGGTGAATTGACTGGTTAAATCTCCTGGAGAGAGATGTTTGGTATGTTAGGAGATGAAGCGGGTGCAGTTTGATCACAAGAGAATATTGGTATAATCTACTTGGAGAGCAGGAAGACAGCTGTGGGGGTTTTGTGTGGGTTTGGGAGTAACAGCCTATTATTGTGTGTGAATGATATTCTATTTACCTATAGTGTGCTGATAGCTTGGTGACATAACACTTAGGTTTGCACATAGGACAAAGAGAGTTTGAGATGGTGAGGGGTTAGTATTGAGAACTTGGGATTGGCAGATAAGGTGAACCAGTGGCAGTGCGCTGAAGGGGCATGCACAGGATTGTGGGAGTGTGCCTGAAGGAGGGGCATTGCCCAGAACACGCATGGTGAGGTGTAGAACCAGAGAGGCTCGTAGACACTGGAATGTATTATCATTGTATTGTGACTTTTTATCCCTGAATAGCGGATTATCAAAAACATCGACTTAAGGTCAGGTAAGAGGTATTGACATGTATCCAGGTAACAGTGGGGGGTTTACTCCCCATCAGTATTTGTGTAAAACGCTTCCACCTTATAAGGAGAACATTTGTAAATATAGCATAGAATGGTCCAAAAGTACAGAAGGTAAATTAACCAAACCATGGCCACCTTGTGGATGTTTATCCAAAGACGTGTAGCAATTGCTATTGACACTCGTACAGGGTGCTTACAAGGGGAAGAAATTGAGCCAACGTATGGCCATATTCGAGTTGTAACACAAGTTTCAGGATGGAGTGGGGGACACCGCGAGGCGTCAGTGGATGCTAAGCCAGCAGGAGGTGAAGGACGAAGGGACCCATCCCTATGCACCTGCCACAGCCCCTCCATGTTACACCATGCGCCTTGGTGTAAAGCGCTCTATAAATAAATAAATCAATCAATCAATCAATGTCTAGTATCTGATGACACAGACGATGAACATGGAACGTATTTAATGAGGGAACTAAGGGCAGCAGAGGGTTACTCAAATCTGACATATAAGCCACCACCACCATACAATAAAAGGGTATAGGCCGAAGGGCGCAGGACAGCCCACTAGTGGTGCAGGGGTGAGCAGTAAGGCACAGCTGCACACAAAGGAAGAATTTTAGGGCACAAGCATGAACAAATGGACAGCAGCGTAGGTACTTTTAAAGCTTCAAGAGATGTAACGATCACCTGACTCCCACGGAGGCGATGGTCTAGTCTGGGTTGCTGTGGCCTCTTCGAGCGTGATGCACAGAACTCAGAACACCAACTGAACAGGACCCTCAAATCTTGCTTGTCTGGCCAGTAGGAACATCCTTCTGCAGATGAGAAAGAGGATTAACAGTCTGCAGAATAGTGTGCTTGCTCCCCCTTCCCCCGTCATTCTTCTCTAACTTCCTCCGAAATCCCCGGTTGAAGCTCACCTTATGGTTTGAAAGGATGAACTCTCCATCCTGCTTCTGGTGCAGGGGCGCGTGTTTGTCCAGTTACTTCACTGGTTTTCAGAATGGCGCTGGCAAAATCCACTTGACTTTTCCGAGCGGAACGCCGTAGTATGAAGATTACAAAAGTTCAAGTGTTGAGCCTCCTTTTCTATTGCCTTCCTAACCTGTGATCTGTCCTTTATTTCAGGTGCAGAATGAAGGCGATGCGTTGAGGGATTGAATTGCCGATGGTAAACACAGGTGAGTTAGCGATGGGGGCGATCCCTCTTAATGTCTTTATATTCCCCCAGTAATGTCTTTTGTCCTTTCCCCATAGTGGCCGGGGTGCGATACCTGCCAACGAAGCGGTGCCGACCCGAAATGAGGAATGGTCCACCAACAGAAAACCGGTAAGTGTTATGGTGGAAAATTAGGCTTTCCTCATATGTTCCTTCTGCTCACCTTTTGAAACCATTGGCTAGGTATTGATCTAAATATTGTCTCAAATGCAGATTCTCAGGTTCATTAAGGGCATAAATCCTGCTACAAGGGGGTTGTGACATCTTTGCTGGTTTTAGGACGCAGAGGGAGGTTAATCCTAGAGACCAATTCACGATCCACATAATTTCCTATAGCCCCACTATCGATGTATGCCTTTATTGCATGCAACTGCTTAGGCTGTTCCGGATCTACGAGGACCATTGGCCCAATGAAATGCGAGGTCTGAGAGTTAGTTTTCAAGCTCGGCAAGCAGACCCCTACGCTTGTCGGGCGTGGTTGTTTCCCGAAACAGAGTCTTCATGGTTTTTATCAGTGGCTCCTACCACCTTCTTGGGCGGTTTTGCCGGGCAATCTCGTAGAAAGTGTCCAGAGGACCCACAATAAAGACATAATTGCATCTGCCGTCTTCTTTCACGTTCTTTTTGAGTTAAAGGTCCTTTAACCCTTCCGATTTGCATAGGCTCAAAGACATCAGCACCCTTGGGGTTAGCGTGGGCCTTGACCAACACCCGGGTCTCAAACTTGGACCGATCTGCTTTTCTGTTTTGAAGTCTTTGATCCAGGACCACTAAGTCTATATATTCTGTGCATTCTTGGGGCGGGTTTACAACTTGGGCCAGGACATCTTTAAGTTCTCCGCGTAGACCTCGATAAAATAACGTGATTCTTTTATCCTCTGGCCACCCAGTTTCCACAATTAGTCTATTAAAGGTTGCAATGTAGGATAGGAGGTCCTGATTGCCCTGTCGCAGGGATAGGAGTTCGTCATCCAGAGCCTGCCCATGAGAGTGTCGAGCAAATAACCTTTCCATGCTTGCTTGAAATCCTTGAAAATCACGGAGAATCGGGTCATCTTGAGTAACCAGTGGAACTGACCAATCGGCAGCACAGCCGCTGAGATATGACAATACAAAGGCTACCTTGGTCTGGTCATTAGGGAAGGCCCCAGGTCTGCATAGGAAGTGCAAACGACACTGATTCATGAATACGGCGAATCATTTGGGGTCCCCAGCAAAGCGTTCGGGTGGGGCCAGCGGCATGTTTCCAGGTAGATTAATCTGCACAGGGTTACTGGGAACCACAGGAGTGGGGTTCCCCCCGGAACCGGGTAGAGGAATGTGTCCAGCTTGACCTTGCAAAAACTGTCTAGCCAGGTCATCAGTTCTTTCCTTTGATACAATCACTTCCCTCCTGAGAGCATTAGTCTCTTGACAAGCGGCGTGTACTTCGGCCCGTAATTCCCCCAGTAGTTGGGCCAACTGATCAGTCTCAGAAGTTTCCATAGCGCCTGGGTGGGAATTTGTAGGAAGTCTTTGCGTTCTGTAACGCTCAACTGACTCACACAGAGGCGCTGGTCTAGTCTGGGTTGCTGTGGCCTCTTCGAGCGTGATGCGCATAACTCGGAACACCGACTGAACAGGACCCTCAAATCTTGCTTGTCTGGCCAGTAGGAATATCCTTCTGCAGATGAGAAAGGGGATTAACAGTCTGCAGAATAGTGTGCTTGCTCCCCCTTCCCCCCTTCGTTCTTCTCTAACTTCCTCCGAAATCCCTGGTTGAAGCTCACCTTATGGTTTGAAAGGATGAACTCTCCATCCTGCTTCTGGTGCAGGGGCGCGTGTTTCTCCAGTTACTTCACTGGTTTTCAGAATGGCGCTGGCAAAATCCACTTGACTTTTCCGAGCGGAACGCCGTAGTATGAAGATTACAAAAGTTCAAGTGTTGAGCCTCCTTTTCTGTTGCCTTCCTAACCTGTGATCTGTCCTTTATTTCAGGTGCAGAATGAAGGCGATGCGTTGAGGGATTGAATTGCCGATGGTAAACTCAGGTGAGTTAGCGATGGGGGCGATCCCTCTTAATGTCTTTATATTCCCCCAGTAATTTATTTTGTCCTTTCCCCATAGGGGCCGGGGAGCGGTACCTGCCAACGAAGCGGCGCCGACCCGAAATGAGGAATGGTCCCCCAACAGAAGACCGGTAAGTGTTATGGCGGAAAATTAGGCTTTCCTCATATGTTCCTTCTGCTCACCTTTTGTCTCTTCTTCTCTCCCCTAGGCGCAGAGATGTGGCGACCGGTGCAGACAGTCGCGGTGGAGCCAGAAGAACTCCCGAGGACAGGTGAGTGAAGCGCGGCGCTGCAGCGAGCAACGCGGTGCTTTTAAATGAAAGTCTTTTCTCAGGAACGCTGGCGTGAAGGTTCCGGATGCAGGTAAGAAGTTTGATAAAATTCTTGGTTTTCACCTTTCTCTTCTCTTCTTTCCTTACAGGTGTTCCAGGATCGAGGTGGGCGTGTTCGGAGACCAGATGCAGGAGCAGACATGGTGAGCGTTCAGCTGCTTGGATGCAGAACAACGCGAAGCGTGAGCTACTGTCTGGACGTGGCTTAAATAGCCCCCAAAGTAGTTCCAGGTAAGTATCCTTCCCTGGCCACGCCCGAGTGGCAAAATAGTCCCAATGAAAAAATAGTCCCTTTCAGGTCTCAGGGAGGCCTGAACCTTGCAGCATGGTCTGCATCAGGTAAGTGCACAAAACACCTTCCTTTATGAGCCTGGCACCTATGGCGCCAGGCCTGATGTCCAACATGAGCCTGGCGCCAACGACGCCACGACAGAGTCCAAAGAGCCCCTATAAGGGGCCACTGGGCTTTTACCCGGGGGCATGATGCCTGCTCCCGGGGGTGCTGGGCCTGGCCTGGTGCTCCGGGGGTAGGCATCATGACAAGAGAAGACAAATGAGGAGGCAGAAGGGGCAACCGAGGCAATTGAAAGCCTTAAAAGGGGCTGGGACACAACAGATTGGGGAGAACTAATGGAAGAGGAGGACAGGAGGGAGAAGGACAGGGAAGTGAGGTTAGAACGCAAGGACAGAGAGAGAAGCAGAGAGGAGAAACTGCAGCGAGAAGACAGGGAACGAAGAAGGGAAGAAGAGAAGCAACATTTGGAAAGGGAATGGGAGAAAAGGATAGAAAGGGATCTGAAGGAAAGGAAGAGAGTGGAAATTGAGATGAGGGAGGAAAAAGGAAAGAGAACTGGAGAAGGCAGAGAGGCAGAGAGAGATAGCAGAGCAAGAAAAATGCAAATTAGCAGAGAGGAAGCTGCAGTTGGACAGATTGGCAAGAGAATGAGCGCGCAGGGAGGAAGAGGAATGAGCAATAAGAGCAGTGAAAGCACAGGTAGAGTTGGACTGGGCAAGAAATAAATGTGATGAGGACAGATGAGCAGAGCCAGATAGCACAAATTCATGAGGCAGGAGTGTGGCTGGAGGAAGTGGAATGGGCCTAGGGGCATGGTTTAAGGCAGCAAGTATGATTTAGTAGACATTGATCTTAGCATGAAACCCAACACAGACTTGACATCGAGGAGACAAGGTTTTGCTGATGATTTCTGTAATGTATCTGGTCATTGCATTGAATGCAATAGCATCGAATGCCAAACCAGAGAAATAAAAGCATCGAAAAAAGCATTGAATGCTTATTTTTTTAAAGGTAAAGGGTTTAGTTTAATCAAATTGGTTTTTAAAGGTTAAAAAAGGGGGTTGAGGGGATCCCCCATTCAAAAAAAAACATTTAAAAAATGCATTTGATGCTTTTTTGATGCTTGTTTCTCTGGCATTCAAAGTTATTGCATTCAATGCAATGACTATAAACCTTTCTGTAGTAACATGGACACAGGAGCCGACCATGATGACAAACACAGTGGTAACAGTGATAACACGAGGGGAGAGCAGCACTGGTCACAGTCCACGGGGACAGACAAGTGGGTGTCATGGGAATTTAGGGCCGACAGACAAGGAGAAGGAGGGCCTGATGCAGAAGAGCAAGCATAGCAGACAAACGACATTTGTGCCACACACAACACATATGTCAATAGACTAAGTGATCTCCCAGTGAATAGGAGGGAGGAGACAGTGATAGCTTGTTCGATAGGATGATTGTCTAGAGCTTATGATGAAAAAAAACGAGTACCCACATTGGTACTAGCAGATATATGTACAGACATTGCGGATGAGAGAGGGCCTCAACAAATTAAACTGTATTGAAGTACACCTGAAGCGAGATACGCATACTCACAGATGCCATTATTTGAAAGGGGGCGGGACCAGACCTCAGTATGTGCATTTGAAGCACACACAGTGATTGTGACGTGTAGGCTAACATCATTGAGTGCGGGAGCAGCCAAAGGGATTTATGAGATGGAGAAACTGACAGCTGGTCAAATATTAGCAATGGGTGACGTAAAGGGGCTATTGGTATCAGTACTAGGAGACACAGCTGATGATATATGGAAAAGGGCAGGGTTCCCAGGGGTGATGACACATAACATGGCACATGATGGGTGCCATTTGCAAACTCCAGGGCAGCACTATGGCAAGCATTACGAACACAATACCCAAACACGTCAGACATTGAGGCATTTACATCACGCAAAATGAGGGAAGGTGAAGACCCTGTGCAGTACATTCAGGAGATCCAAGAGATTTGGTGACTCAAAACTCGAAAGCCTTGGGACAAAACGATAGCAATATTCTATCACATTTTAGTGCAGAGACTGCCAGAGCCAGTACAAAAGAGTTTGAGGAAATTGGTGGGGATGGAAGCGAAGGGATGGCCAGAAATACAGCACACAATAGTGTACGATTGTAGATTTTGGCAGGAGAAGGTTAAGCAAAAGGCAGAAGAGAGGAAGGCAGATGAGGCCAAACTAGGGGCCGTGGCTTCACGCCGCATATGCATCACAACCAAGGGGGGAAGGGGGGAGTTCCAGGAGGATTTCGTGGATATGGTTAACAGATGCAACAAAAAAAACAGGAGACTTTTCAGAGGTTTTTCCAAGACAATGGAGGGAGCCACCACAGTGCTAGACTTGCGGATAGCTAGGACCTATTTCACAGGCATGTCGATTTAGAGGGAAACAACAGAATTAGGAAGGGCAGGGCCAGCAGAATTATCAAGGGGACCGAGAAGATTATTATGCACAGGACCAACAGCCACAAGGGCAGCAACAAGTCACATATCCACAAATGCCACAAGCACAGATGGCACACCACTACCACTGTATCTACCACCGTATCTATAATCACCACAGATTAGGGGCAAAATACAACAGCTACCACAAATACAGGATGGTGACACACCAGAACACATGGACACAGTGGTGACAGTACCTGTTTGATGACTGGGAGGAGTTACCATGATGGGGAACAACACCTTTACAGGAAACGGGTTATCTATGTACTCTCAATAGGACAGCCGACAGACAAACTTGATGTGTCCCTTCCTGTCAATCACACCCAAACCTTCAGAGGAACCTCACATAGGGGTGGTGATAGTGGACAACACATATTCCGTTTTTGTTGACACTAGGGCGCATAGGTCATGCATTAGGGAAGGGGCATTTTTGTGTTGTCAACGATGCCAAGAACACTCAAGGATTCTCTGGGGCTCGAGAAGTGCTTTCTTTTACTGATAACATCTCATTATCTATAGGAGATCATGACTTATAACTAACTTTACTTTACTTTTGACAGATACCTGTAAACATATTGGGACATGACATCGTGAGCAGACTAAACATGACCATCTCATTCACAGACAAAGGCATGGTGTGTTCAACACCAGGCATACACATGTTGAATGTAAAACAGAATGTCCAGGCATATTGTGGAAGTACTTCACGGATGGAGTTGCCAGTGGACCAAGAGAAGTTTCAATATGGGACAGATATTGCCATTGCATGGATGCCAGGCATTGTAGGGAAGGTGTGGCGCGCACCAAACAAATACCTGTTCAGGCCAGAGACACCACTGGGTGAGCCAG
Organism: Ambystoma mexicanum; assembly: GCF_040938575.1. NCBI lineage: Eukaryota > Metazoa > Chordata > Amphibia > Caudata > Ambystomatidae > Ambystoma > Ambystoma mexicanum. The sequence goes on along the minus strand of NC_090935.1, from coordinate 128,613,983 downwards.
AGGGAACGATAGTGTCCATAGAGATAGAGGCAGTGTTGGCAAGGGAGGATTGGATTGCAGCACATGTAGTGGACAACACTGGGAGGCCAAGGAGAGCAATATTTGCAGTTGCAGAAGGATGCAGATTGACAACAGTGACAGATGAATAATTATTTGGAGAAGAGAGAATGGAATTGAAGCTGGTGTTTGAAATGAGTGTAACATATAGGTTACAGATCCATTACAGAGAGGTGCCACAGAGAATAGCAATAGACATGGCCAAGGTAGTGGACAGTTTATGGACCACAAGTCCTTATGACATGGGTGCATAAAGAGCATAGAAGGGGTGGAGATTTAACTAAAACCAGGAGCAGTTTTTGCCAAGAAAAAAACAGTATCCCCTAACCAAGGAGGCAGATGAGGGCATTTATGAGACAATTCACACCCTCATTGAGAGAGGCATTCTGGTAGCATCAGAATCCTAATGCAACACAATGGTGTACCCTGTGTCCGAGGCCAAAGGAGAGTCATGGTGTTTTATTCAGGATTTAAGACCTGTTAACCATTGTAGAAGCAGAGTATGCAGTAGCAGCAAACCAGGTGACAATGTTGTGTGGCATTCCAGTGAAAACCACCAGTTTGCCAGTCATTGATTTAAAGAATGCCTTATTTTCAGTGCCACTACACCCAGACTCGCAAGACTTAACCAGCTTGATGTACCTCAGGCAGAAGTGGAAACATACTCGTTTGCCGCAAGGGTACTGTGAGTCACCAATTATCTTTAACAGAGTGATACAGATGGATCTAAGGAGCATAGAGACTGAAAGCACAGTTTGCAGTATGTAGACACATTTTGTCATCAGTGAAGAGAGGACTCAGTGCACATGCTGACAGCGTCAGCTGACAAAGGGTACAACGTGGACAAGGCCAAACTACAGTACTGTCAGATGGAGGTGGTCTACATTGGACAGATGACATCTAAGGATGGCCGACACATTGCCCAAAGAGAGCAGAGACAATACGCAACACACCCCAGCTCACGACAGTACGTTCTTGGGGATGTGCAATTACTGCAGAGCATGGGTTTTTGACTACAGCACATACACAAGGCCACTACTGAGTTCTCTGAAAGAGGTGCAAAAGGGAACAAACCCACTGACATGGACCACAGACATGGCTGAGGCTTTTGAGGAATTGAAGAAAGCCATATGTACAGCTCCAGTGTTAGGGACCCCAGACTTCAAAAAGGATTGTATTTTTGTTTTCACACACTGACAGTGTAGTAATGAAGGTGGTACTGACTCATAAGACAAGCACGGGCTATACGCCAATTTCTTACTACAGTGGAGTACTTGACCCAGTGATAAGAGGACATTATCCGTGTGAACAATCATTGGCAGCTGCAGCCTTTGCAGTGGAAAGGTGATCAGCAGTGACTATGGCGTGCACCACCACTCTTTACGTGGAGCACGCCCTCATTGTGATACTACATAAGCCAAAGAGCACACTTACTACACTGAGAGCATCAGTGTATGAAGTGATACTATTGAATATAGGACTGAAGATAGTAAGATGCAAGACAATAATAATAATAATAATAATAATAATAATAATAATAATAATAATAATAATAATAATAATAATAATAATAATAATAACCCCAACACTATTATTGGCTGATGTTCTCAATGCAGGAGATTATGCACATGACTGCACAAAGAACATAAAGATGTTCAGTGAAACAGGCAAGGTGGAGGAAGACGCACTTGAATGGGGAGACGTGCTGTACATTAACAGTTCCTCGACAATTGATCAAACTGATGGGATCAGGCATACTTAGACTTCAGTGGTAAGACTGAAATAGGACTGGATAAGCGAGGTGATTGTGAGTGCACGGCTACCATCCCATTATTCAGCACAGCGAGCAGAACCAGTGGCTCTTATATTAGCACTACAAAACAGCATAGAGAAGTATGTAACAATGTATTCTGTCTCAGCAAAGGCCAAGGGACGAGTGAGTAACATGGTGATGAGGGAAGGTTACATTTCACTACCAGAGACACAGATCGTGGAACTGCAGGGAGCTACACCCGAGGAGGAGAAGGAGTTATGGATAAAGAGAGGATGCTCCATGTCTCCAACAGACACCTTATGGTGACAGAACAACACAGGGAAGTTGGTCATTGCTACACACATTGGAGAAACGAGGGTTTGCCAAATATTTTAATGAACATATAGCTGATTTTATTAGCAATTGCTTGACCTGTCAACAGTTTACTGCAGGACATACTTTAAGAGTTGTGAGAGGAGTCATACCAAGACCTGTACGACCATATCTGCATCTCCAAGTGGACTATGTTGATATGATCCAAGTTTGTCAAGGACACTTCTACATGATAGTGGTTGTCTGCCCATTCTCTAGATGGATAGAGGCTGGGCCATGTTCCCACACTGATGCCCTCAGGACAGCTACATTTCTAGTCAGAGAAGTTTTCCTGAGATGGGGCGTGTGTGAGTTCCTGTGGTCTGACAATGGCCCTCACAACACCAACAAACTATTTCAGCAAATCACAACCTTGCTAAGTATCAAGCACTAATTTGCCAGTGCGTACCACCCCAAGCAAATGGGATGCTTGAATGCCTGAATGGACTCCTAAAAGAATGCACGGCCAAAACTCAGCAGAGCACCAAGAAATACTGGCTCCATTGTTTACCATTGGTCTTGTTTGAATTGCGCAATGAGCCAGGGGCTAACCACCATTTAATGCCCCACGAGGTGGTGACAGGATGGAGCATGCATCTTCCCCTACCTCCTCCCACAAGAGCATTTAAAGATTGTGAGAACAGTGCAGATGTATTAGGACAAGAAATGTATGTGTAAATCACTTCTCTGGTATGTAGTCCTTCTTTTATCTCACACCAGATACAGCGGATCCAGGGGTGCTAAGAAGACAGTGAAGACATCAACAGTGACGACACACCACAAGATAATGAACTAAAGCACTGTGTAAACATGGGAGATATTTTTCTCCTATGCAACTTTATCAGGCGCTGGAATGCACCTCGATTCACCGGCCCTCACGTGTTTGAGACCGTTGCAGACAAAGCTATCAAATTGGTAGGGAAGTCCACCTCGAATCATCTTTATGACTTCCAACCCTACAAAGCAGTGGCCTGGCCTGGCAACAGAGTTTCCGTGACCGACAGGGCCAATGTTAAGGACCTCGATGAACTACAAGTTTGAGCACACCTCACTGAGTTAGAGATACAAGGACACCCATAGTCTGACAATCCCAAGCAGAAGAAGCAGCGACTGAAACACGTGGATATATTGATGAATGAAGCACTTTTTTATTTGTTATTTTTCTTTCCGCACATGCAGGTCTACGTGAATGTAGTGAGGGTTGTATTGGGTGTTGTCCTGATGTTACCTCCCATTCATCACCCCGAAGCGTTTTCTAACCAGTTTGTGCACTATTTAAGGAGAACCAGACGATTCAGACTGCTTTCCCCTGCAGTATACTATCTTGTCTTTGTAGAATTTTTGGCCCACAAAACCCACAACTTGAACACAGTGAATTCCCAGTGTTGTATATTGAGAGACCCCTCAGAAAGGAAGGTCTGGTAGGAGGTCTTTGCCTTTGCTATTAGTGACTATTTAGATTGTGGGGCTTGAGGGTACTGACAAATAGTAACAAAATAACTCCTTTCTTTTTCGAATTTCAGGTGGGCAACTTTATCACCAGGCTGCAAGGATCAAGCAGCGTTAAGTGGATATGAAAGAAACAATAAAGAACATTATTATCATGGTGTGTGTATTAATTCCCAGTGGCTTAATGGGATTTGTATTTTAGCAATTTTATGTGGCTGTTAGCACTACCACCGTACCCTCTACTAACATTTCCCTGACCCAGGCAGGAGGGACGACCATGTCAGGTAGACAAGAAGACACTGCTGATGAGGTAAGGAGAGGTAAGTGCAGTGTTGACACAGACATGAAAGGAGTTGACATGTATCTCAATGACACAGCATGTGAATCCAACAACATGTGGTATAAACATATGACCAAAGTAGGTAAGGAAACCACCGGGGAGAGCTGTTATGTCTGGTCTTTAATCCCCTAGGCCATGAGTGCTTCCAGAACATTCATAGCAACTGAAATACCCACAGCAGGAGCACAGTGCCTGATGTATCTTGCAATGGTGCAAATGAAAGGAAGATTCCAAGGGAGGACAGCAACTTTGAGATGGATGCCTAAAGGGACCGTCCCATATGAAGATAATTACATAAACACATCAGACATGTCGATCAATTACTTGCAACTAGATGAAAGATTGCAGTACATAACTGACGGACCAGAGAAGGGGGAGACATATACTATCACACTGAAGGAATTACCATGGAGATAGGAGAAGAGCCTGGATCCTGGGAAAGGCCCCAGATATTAGTGTATGTACAAGTGTACACTAACGATGGATGGCAAGATGGAGTGTTGGGGAGCAAGGCACTGACATTAGCACAATTGGCAAAGAACAAGGTGCAGGAATAAAATGACACGTGCCTGAAGGAATGGTATGCAAGCGCAGAATTGCTGACATGAGAGGAGAATGAAAGTGGACCAATGCCAATAATTCCCCCAAAGATGCCAGCTATGTTCTATCAGGACAATGGCGATGTTGAGGTTTGTGAGAACGTAGGATGCAAGGCAATTAAACAGCTTGCAGCAATGGGAGCGGGAACAGCAGTGCTAATGGATCATTAATGGGCATGCAGATCAAAGGCGTATGAAAAACTGCCACCTGAGTGGGGTGGAGTATGCTCGTTGGTCCACATCAATATGCCTTTGTTGGTGGTAACCAAAAAGGATGTGAAGCTCGATGGGTTACCGAAGATGGATAACAACAGATGAAGGAAGACGTTGGTCGAAATAGCACCAACATCCTGGATTGAAAAGGTGGAGAAAAAGACAGGATTGAGCAATTGAGCAGAGTGAAGAGGGGTGGAAATTACTTCTCAGAGGCATCAGAAGCAGTAATGGATGAGATCCCAGCAGAACACAGGCTGTTTAGCAGAACACAAATGTTCTTTGCATCAATAATACTAGGAATACAAACGTACACTAATGTTAAGTGTTTACAGATCACTCGTTGGGAGCTGATGGTAACGATGAACACTATAGTGAATGGTTTCAATGCCATAAAAGAAGAGCTCAGAGTTATAAGTTTGGTGGCACTCCAGAATAGGTATGTTCTGGATCTCATCATTGCCATGGAAGGAGAGGTTTGCGCAAAGATAGGGAGTTCATGTTGCACATTCACACCATCTAACAATGAAGATAACGAAACTCTGCCTGATGCAGTTGAACAGTTGGCAGAGATGCATGCAAAAATGGAGGATGAAGCATGAGGGACAGGGAAGGACAAGAGCTGGCTAGCGTATATATGGTGATGGATGCCATCATGGCTCTCAGATGGACCGAAAGTGAAAGCTGTAGCCCTTGTGCTGGGAGTAGCATCAATATGTGGGATCAAGATATGCATGGGAAGGTGCAAGAAAACAGCAGAGGAGGTTATTAGAATGCAGATCCTGATGGATGTAAACATAGTAAGAGCATGAGATTGTTGCAGAACTTGACAAGCTAAGAACAAAGATTATGCAGCGTGAACTATTTCTAGCAGGGACTATAAAGCTGGACAATCCCCATGATCCAAAGTTCTACGAAGGGAAGTGGGGTTGCTGCAACCCCGAACGAGTATGCTGTTACATGCACTGGTCATTTGATGACCACTGAAACTATTATGGACACCTCAGAAGGATAACAAAGATATGGTAGCCCAGAACAAAAGGGCGTTCTTAGAAGGATGTGGTTGACAAGTCGACCATTCACCCCCACATCCCCCTCCAATAAGGTGCATGACACGGAAGAAGACCAGGAGATACTGTAACCACCCATACTATTTCCAACCACTAACCAGTGCTCCAATGATTGATCAGTATGTCGAGAGGTCCCCACTCAGCCAGCCCTACAGACTAGGAGCGGTAGAAACCTTACCCAGAGTTGACGAGGAGCCTCAGGCTGCAACTAAAGAGACCTCAATTGACAGTATCAATTAAAGCGCCAAGAAGCCATGTACTGAAGTTGTTATAGACACCATGACATAGCAGCATTAAACAAGAAGTATACCTGCCATCCGCACTTTGGGACACAAACAGACATTCAAATACATGTAGAACACGGGCGTTCAGTTCTATGAGTTAGAGGACATACACATATACATACTGGCATTGCTTTTGTTATTTTGTCATTAGCTTAAATGCAGCAATGCAAAAAAACGCAAGAAGCAAGAGATCCTGAGTAAAGCTTGCAGATGCTTATATGCAAATAATGTTATGGAACTGCAGGAGCACCCATGGGACCTTATATAACCATGTGTGACTAACATATGGAGAATATAGAATAGCACAAACATGTAGAATCCACGTTATGCTTAGGAAAATTACAGCAGGCCACAAGCCCTCAGCAAGAGGCGAGCTGAGCTGAATTCCTGCTGAACAGAGAGCTAAAGTGTGAAACAGGGCTGGCTGCCCAGGCCACCAGATACGAGTGAAATATCATTCCCTGAATGACAGTAATACCCGCTGAAATAAATGCAAATAATTCAGAGTATTTCAGAGCTGCCTGCAGAAGCTACAAATCGTGGTCTCCGAACCGGCCGACTCTAATGATGAATCGAAACCAGAGCTGGGAAAGAGTCGATCTCTCGCCACCAGACAGAAGCTTGCAACAAAGATGTTACAATGTGAGACAAGTGTTTCACGAAATGAATGGGCCCTCTCATAGTCTATGGTGGTACCCACAATGCAGACACATAGTCGTTCTGAACTGGAGGCTCTACCTAACTGAGCAGCAATACCCGGAGATGGGTAGGGATGCAAATTCTACTCATATATCAATGATCAAGATGACACAAATAGTTTGGCAAAGTCTGTTATAATGCAAGTCTTAAAACAGGGAGTACAACGAACATCAGCAATCGCTCGATACTCTGACTCTAACTACTTCATAAAAATGTTGGGTTCTTATACCCATAATTGGTCATAGCTGACATGTTGACCTGTGTCATTACCAAAGTAATTCTATGTGGCAAACTACAGAAACTTATCAGGAAGCAGGATTGGGTCTAAGTGAATAAATAAGCATAGGTACTATATCTGTATGAGTAACGGCGAAAGGTAATAGGATAGTTAACGTCAGGTGGGGCAACTAAGCCCTCCCTCCAAAATGGCCACTATGAACATCACTAAATGTACGACGTCCCATTGGCTATGCAAACTATAGGACCCCTAACTGCGTGGTAAAGTACAATTGGTTGGCTTCTAACCCCCGTCAGTAATTACAACCTACGTGAGCAGCACGCAGACTGAACAACCAGGTGCGGATAAGCTCATCTGTGCACCAGCTTCTCACCAATTAAAATACCATCCATCATCAGCTCAATGGTTCAGTGTCAATTAGTACTTTGAAGTTGGCCTTGAGTCTGTACTTTTCTCTGAGAATTTTTAAGGAGTATCGGTATTATCCGGCTTCCATGTGTATGTGTGACCATCTCGTCCGTCCAACTTTCTTCCATCACGTGACTGGACACCATAAATTGAGCCTTTTCGTGTATTTGATTTTATTCTTCAATAGTCCTCTGACGTCTTTTGTTTTTGCTTGACCTTATTGAACAGGAGCTTCTGTTATTTCACGTTAATTGTATCCAATGTCAGCCAACTCCTAGTTTGATAAGACCTTGGCGTTCTTGGCTCAGTGAACTATTTAGCTGAAATGGATTTTGTTTAATTCAATTGATTTATGTAACTGCGAGACGGAATGAGGCCTTCTCGTGTTGTTCAGTACTGCTTTATACATAGTGGAAACATTCATTCTTCACTTAATTCATATGTATCTATGAGGTATATAGGTATATGTTGGTGCTTGTATTATCTAGTTAAGCATGTGGCTAGCATCATGATTGCTTTGCCGCTTGCGTTTCATTGCATCTGTGCACGTTTAAACTAATAAAATATCTTCATCGCGTTTGTGACATAGGTTTCTTCATCTTGATCCCAAGATGTCACTTATCCTTGGTATTTCTTTGTTCTTTATAAAGCGCGTGCCTCTCTGGTCTGGTTATCTTACTATCTGGGTGTCGATTCAACTTTGTATGATGCCACCATTCATCCTGGTCATTCATTTTCTTTGTTTCATCAGGAATCTCATTTCAATGGCCATCATATTGTCTTGGATGCAAGTATGGTTTCCTTAATGGGTACTTTACTTCCCATATTCTCTTAGGTATAGGTATTCTTATGGGTACTGCACAGAGCCCTCTCTCGTCTCTTTGTTGGTGTAACTGTTCCATATATTTCACATATTTTGGTTCATACATTTCAGGTAATGTAAGCGGGGCAGGTGGAGTGGGGGTACTCGACTCCTCCTCTACACTTTCCCCTCTGTGCGATTTAATGACCACTTTCACATCTTCCTGCACATCCAGACATCCTGGTCTGAGAAATGCTTCTTAGGGATCCATATTTTTATGACCCGCTTCAAGCATCCAGCTGATTTCACATGCTGATCCCTGTTCCATGTCATGAGCATGTACTGTACATTTGGACTGCAGTAGATCCATCTCCCTACATACCTCTTATAGTCCTTTGAATACAGGAACTTTGTTCCCTCAGGTGCATGGATACTGGCCTTCACTATGTCTCTGATTTCTTCATCAGTCGTATTTTAGGCTTCCATCCTGGTTCAATATCAATCATAATCTTCATCCCTATGGCTTTATTTGCTGTCTTCTTGCATTGTGATATTATTGTTTTGATCACACAGAATCCAAGCATTACTAATAATAATAAAGCTCCTAAAAACTTGAACATATCTAACATCCATTGTGGAACCCATAAGAAGAGTGATCCAAACCAGCTGTCATCAGCAATGTCTTCGACCTCTTCTATCATCTGGCCATGTAGCTTCGTTAGCATATCTATGGTCTCTGTCAATGTTCCATTCTCGTCATCATGAGAAGGTGTAAATGTGCAACATGATTCTCCAATTTTGGAACAAACACCTACATCCATAGCTGTGATCATATCTAGGACATATTTGTTCTGGAGGGTCATCAATCTTACAGCTCTCAGCTCTTCTCTGAATGCATTGAATCCCTTTATGGTAGTATTAATCGTCTGTAGCAGTTCCCGTCTGGTGATCTGAAGCCACTTGGTATTTTCTCCAAACTGGATCCTTGGCATGAAGTTCAGCGTGAACACTGAAGAAGTCTGACTGAACATTCTATGTTCATATGGTATAGCACCAAAGGCTTCTATTGATTTAGCTGAAAAGTAGTTTTTCCCTCTTCATTCGATTTATTAGTTCCACAGATCTCTTCTTTCTTAGATGAGCATCTGCTTTCGGGAAACTATTAATGTTCAGGTCACCTTTAGGAATCACTAATGCAGGAACATGAACATTTACCAATGTGCAGATTCCTACCCAGTCTTTAGTCAGTCTGATACAGGGCTTGGATCCACACCCCATATAATGATCCATGATTACTGCTGTCCCGATATTCATTCCTGGTGCATTGAAGATTCAACCACAGTTCTGATTATCTCCCACTTTTCTTGTACCATTGTTCCTGAAACACAATTTATAACTGTCCAATGGTACTATCTGTAAGGGTCTTCCTCTGTCTTTGACCCATGTCAGAAGTTTAGCAAGTTTCGGCCATAATGGCTTGCATAACATATGTGTATTCTCGATTGTTGGTTTGTAGTGACCCATTATTACCCAGTCTCTGCAGATTACTACTCCGTCTTCCCATCCATTTGGTGATAAGACAGTTTCCCAAATCTGCATCTGGCCTCTCTTCTTCCATCAGCAGATGCCTTCTGTAGAGTATCCTGGAACTTTCAGTTTTTTATTTAGTTCTCTTCTTACTCCGGTTCCTTTTACTCCAGGTTTCTCATATCTGATCACAATATTCTTTGTTTTGGCATTGTTTCTTGTCTTTATGTCTTGAACATAGTCATCTTTATTTGGATCTGTTACTTCAGTTGCCCATTTGAGAGAGGCTGTTTGACCCATGAATTGGCCTCTGGTACTACAGGAAGCTAGGTGCACTATGCGGTGTGCAGGTAGGACATCTATTTAAATAGCAATGAAGATATTTGACTTCTCCAGGCTGTATGGCATGGCAGGAGTGCACATACAAAGCATTCTTCATCTGACGTCCTTCTTCTACCTTCTTTCATGTGCCGGTAGCATATGTTATTTCCCAAGTGTGCTGTGCTGTCCAGATAATCATTCAGTTCATAATTATCTTATTGAGTGTTTCTTTTGGTCCTCAAAGCCTTCATTTAATTTCTTATAACTACATTTTTGAATGCATCAGTATAGCTTCTTCTGACTGGTCAATTTGCAGGATCATCCATCCAGGTTCCCTACATAGAAGAAAGTTTAGCAAGTCTTTCTTTATCCATCTGACTTTTTCTGGCAATAGCTAAAAAAGGTCATATAGATTCTGCTATAATCTCTGCTCGTGATCTTCCTGTGGGACTTGGGCTAGGGCCTTTCATTGCTGGATCAGGTGTGTCTGTATGCATCATTTGTGTAGGCCCAACCTTTGTCAACCCTTTATTTAGCCTAATCCACTGACCCTGTCTCCAGTGATTTATTACTGACAACATCCATCTCAAGCTCAGATATCTTCCCATTTTTTCTTGGGACAAGAATGACTATGTAGGGTCTAGGCTGCTTTGTAGTTGCCAAAATCAGGAATCTTTGCATCATGTGCTCCTATATAGAAAGCAGTTCTCACTGTCACTGAAAGCAATAGGAGTATGAATATAATGCATGTGTAAATAATACAGTGATAAGTGATGCAACAGCATCTACTTCTTGGACAATTTGTACATCTGTCCTTATGGGGCAACACAACATTGCTGTTGACATTCCCCATCTCGATCATTTGACGCTAAGGAAGGATTATTTAATGCTTCTGCATCTTTAGATTGTTTCTGGAAGCTGTTTTTCTTCATTCAGTATTCGTCCTTCATCAATTGTCTGCTTTCTAGGTGCCTTTAAGAAATTACTTTATCTTTCTCTCTTTTTTCCCAATCAGGATGCCAATGTTCCTTTATCGTGAAGAAAAATGTCCTCGGTGAGCCAGTATGAACTCTGCTTCATTTATTAGTTCCCAATCAATGCCTCGAATCTGCTTCAGTCCAGATGACATGTTGCTTCCCAGTCAGCATGAACAAAGAGTGTTGTCCTTAATTCCACTCCTCGATCTGTCCCTCAGAGGAATGTTTCTACACAGCTCTGGGATTTCTTTCACAATAGATTGCCACCTGGATGATAATTCCTCCCAGGATCACATTCAAGTTCGCAGTGCTTCTTGGGTCTCCTAAGAAGGTTACTACATCTGTGTGTCATCCAACGAGATGCAGGCATTCTTCAATTAGACGAAAGAACATCACACTGACCAGTCTATGTGCTGCGTCGGTTGATAGGGGCATGTGTGGTTTCCTCAATGAACTCAGGTAACTTCAAGAATTCTTCAGTGATGAATATAAGCAATCTTCTTATGAGTTTCTCATTGTCAAGATCTCAAATGAAAGCTGAAATGCAGCAGGTTCCCCCCACCAGTGACGGATAAGAACGTAACACCAACTCAAATTACGTAATTACGAACCTAGAACGGTCATAACTGGGTAACACCATGAGTAAGGCCAGACAAGAACTCTGTGTGAAAGGAATCAGGGTCCTGTACCCTTTTCCAATTGTTGTGTCCACAATCAGAATTTGGCATATCCTTATTCTTATCAAGGCTTAAGTCTGCCTTAGTCCAAAGTCAATAAGCTACTGTGGCTTTTAAGAATGCAGAACTTATTTTACTCTGAAACTTAGATGCACAGAGTGTTCAAATGTGTCCTTTTATGCTTTTATTTGTAGTTACAAAGGGAGTGAACAAATTAAGCCACAGTCCACTAGCAGGTTCCTTTCTTTCCACTTGTCGGGTTATGCGTCCTTCTTCTTCATCGTAGATCTCGTCTGCGTGTGCTGTGGTTCTTCCCCGATGTTTGTAGCTTCTTCGCGGTGGGATGCAAGCAGAGCGGCCTCTCCAGAGGAGATCTTTTTGTTTCCCAGGAAGATCCAAGTTCGCCAACCTAGCAATGTGACAGCAGATGGCGTCACATCCTCAACGACAAAAGGACAGTGAAAGCAGGGCTCGCCCCTCTTTTTCCTTGTGTGGTTATTAATTAGGACTTTATCTCCTGGGTAGATTTGTGAATGTAGACATTAAGGTGTTTGGTTGTTGAAGCATCTCCTTCTGTGTTCTGTACTGCCTTGCACCCTTGTCTCTGCAACCATCCTGAAATGACAGAAAAACTAGATGTTAAACAGTTCAGATAGTTTTGCATTTCAAGTCGTAAGATTTCTGACGTTGGCTGACCATCACTTCTAACTCGGGTTAGAGGCATAGAGGTATCCTCATTGGCCTGCCTGTCACAATGCCATGCGGCGTAAGAAGGTGGTCAGAACCTGGTTGGTTCCTTAATGCATACAATGCCAGTGGTAGGCAGAGCAACCACCCTTTTTTCAAAGTAAGCTTCAACTTAGCTATTCTTTCATTTAACAGGTCATTGAGCTTTTAACAGATACCATTTCATTGTGGATGATAAGCTTGTGTTTTATACCAAGCAGCAAGGTGATCTGCTCGAAAACTGTATTAACAAAGTGAGGTTCATTATCGGATCTCATTACTTCGCAGACTCCCATCTGGGAAATACTTTGTGAACTAAGAACTTGCTGCACAGTTAGAGTCTGGGTGCGTGCATGGACCTGCCTCTATCCATCTAGAGAAAGGGCATATTACAACTAATAGGTATTTATATCCATTACGAACTTGTATCATGTCGACAGTGCCGTCTTGTCGCCAGAATGCTTCAGAGGGGTTTAAAGAACACCCTCTTTGCTTCCACAAGTTCTTTTCCTCTTGCAGTGCCTCTCCTTGAAGCTCCACAAGTGTGTTTTACACATATGATTATATCCCTCGTCCACACTCATAATCACAGTCGTCCTTTCATTCACATTAATGGTTTCAATATTCATCATACCTCTATCTGTATTTGCTGTGCGCTTAGCTTCAGCATCTGCCGCTTGATTTCCACACAAGATAAAATCTGTCCCTTTCGTGTGAGCTGCGCATTTAATGACTGCTATGCGTTAGTGCGTTGAGTTGTAATTGAGTTGTAGTGCCTTAATGAGCCTGTCCAATAAGGCTGTGTGTTGCACTGGCGTGCCGTCTGCTCGCAGGTAGACCCTCCTTTTCCAGTGCGCTAATCCTGCGTGTACTGTCGACGTCACATAAGCGGAGTCGCTGTACACTGTTACTTCCTGTTCTGTATGATTCTCAATTGCGAGTATCAATGCCAATAATTCTGCAGCTTGTCCTGAATAATGAGATGGCAATTGAGTACACACAAGCACTTGAAATACTCCATTTGCCAGATGTTTCACTACCGCGGCACTTGTATATCTTTGTCCATCATTTTGATCGATTCTCGAAGACCCGTCTATGAAGACACTCTCTACCCCTGCGAGTGCATTCTCTTTTACTCTAGGGAGCTCATCACAGAATTCTTCATAGTTTGCATAATCGTGTATAGGCTCTCCTTCGGTAATTGACTCAGCTAAACATGGCTGGATTCACTATTTTACATTGAACTATTTTAATTGCTGGAGTTGATATGATAACCTTATAGGCAGAAGCCTTTTGGTTGTTCTAAAATGGCAAGTAATGAGTGTTCAACAAATAACGTCATGGAGCATCCTATCACTATGCTTGTAGCATTTTCTATGGCGAACGTGGCAGCTGCCAAACTTTGTTCACATGGAAAGTGACCTCTCATTACTGGGTCCAAAATTCCACTGTAATATGCAAGGGGCTTGTACTCTAATGTGGTTCTCTGTATGAGTACTGCTGTCATAAAAGTACCATCTGTATGCAATAATAAAAAGAATTCCTCTGCATAATTGGGGATCCCTAGAACTGGAGCTGTGCAGATTGCTTTTTTCAATTAATCAAACCCTTCTTCCATTGCTTGAGTCCAAACAATTTTTTCTTTCATTGCCTGTGCTTTTTTCAAGGCCTGTAAAAGGGGCCTCGTATATGAGCTGTAGTCAAAGACCCATGCTCTGACATAATTACATAGTCCTAGAACACTCTGCATTTGTGTTATCGTGTGGCTTGGCTGTTTTTAAAATGAACTCAGCTCTTTCAGGAGTGACCTTGTTTCCCTCATGTGAAATCAATTGGCCTGTGTACAACACTTCTTGTTGACAATATTGTAACTTTTCTTTTTCAACCCTATATCCTTTGTCAGCAAGTATAATCATCAGCTGAACAGGATTGTGTCTGCACTCTTCCTCTGTGGTGCTGTAAACTAGAATGTCATCTACGTATTGCAGCACAACCCTTTCTAAAGCAATATTGCTCAAGTCCATCTGGAGGACTCTGTTAAAAATTGATGGGGATTCTCAGTACCGCCGAGGCAGCCTTGTGCTTTTTTAATCGCACTTGTCTAAAAGTAAACAATGTCAAATCTTGTGAGTCTTTGTGCAATGGGATTGAGAAAAACACATTTTTCAAATCAATCACTGTGTAATATCGTGCATCAACATGTATATTACATAAAATCGTAGCCGGGTTAGGGACTAGAGGGAACTCAGCCTCTACAATTTTGTTTATTGGTCTCAAATCTTGTATTAAATGCCACAACCCCCCCTTACTTTTATTCACATGGTACACTGATGTATTACATGGCGTCTCTAACGTCACTAAGATACCTTGGTCCATCCCGGTGGAAATTGTTTTAAAAATGCCTTCATCTGCCTCTTGAGACATGGGTATTGTCGCGCTCGAGGTAAAATTGCTCCTGGATTCAATGTAATCTTTACTTCCCCAACTCCTTTCGGTAAGCCTACGTCATAGTGGCCAGTGGTCCATAATAATATTGGCACTTTCACCACATCTTCATCAAAATATTCAGGATGCTTTTTTGCTAGCATCATTATCTCTTAATCACCTTTGCCCCATATGTAATGCACATTTCAAATATCACAAAATCGTCAGATCTGTCATCTCTAAACAAGTCTTCACCAGTGACGTCAGTCACTCTGCAATCTTCCTCAATGTCAATTATTGTGCTCCATCATCTACCTTTATCATCAGTTCCATTAAGCAAAGCCATATTTCCTTGAACTATAGCTGCTTCTATGCCTAAGGGGAAAATGTGTCCGTCCTCTTTGTCCATAGGTATCTGAGGTCTAAATAGAACCTCACCTGGTATTCTCATGGTTCTGCCTACTAGTCCTGGCAGCCATGTTAACAAAATATGTATCCCATAATGGAACACTTCCAACAGTATCGCTCTAGGCACTACTTTCCCTGCATATGCTCTGATAATTTCACACACGTTTAGATTCCCGGTGTTGAGCATACTATGCCATTGTCTGTAAACAAAATAGTCATATTCATTTTCGTCATTAAATCTCATCCTAATATGTTGACAGGTGTTTGCCTTGAATAAAGCAGTGGTACCTTCATATCGCATTCTCCTAGGGAGACTGGTAATTATTTTGTAAAAGGAACATGACTCATTGCTCCTGTAAAGCCCAGAGTATTTATCACATCGCCAGACATTAACAATTTACCCTCACATATGCACGAGTGTGTTGCACCCGTGTCCACTAAGAAGGAACAAGCTTTGCTGCCTATAATTACGTCTACCCTTCGCTCCTCATGAGGATTTGGCGTAATAGATAGAACTGAAACACATCAGATCTCCCAGTGAGCTGTCCTATTTGGGGCCAGTCTCACTCCATCACCCACGAATGGATTTCCTCCATCAACAGTAACACCTCCTATTCTACGTGTTATAGACTGTTCTGTGTTTTTGTTCTGCTGAAATTGCATAGGAGATTTCTGTGATTGTCCTTGCAGTTGATTAACTGTTACTTGCTGTGATTTCAAGCCTTGCTGCACTCTCAGCGCTTGCTGCTGCACTATTTCATTTTGCGCAAATCCATTTCCTCCCTGCTGCGAATATGCAGGTGGATTTGGCATTCCCTGTCTTGAAAATTGATCATTCTGTATCATGCCTTTGCTTCTACACATACGAGCTATGTGCTCTGTCATTCCGCATGTCCAACATACAAGCGGCTGTCTCCCCATCTGTCAATGTTGCATGTTCTGATTACCATTTTGCATTTTCTGGAACCCTCCCTGATTATTCTGCCAATACCGTTGATTTCCTTGCCAATCTCTCCCTCGATATACCCTCTCTCGTGGAGCATATCCATTATTTGTCTGATCAAACTGTCTTTGGTGATTTACCTGTGGCATGTGCAGGGCCTGCAGTGAATTTGATCTGCCGCCGTTAGGTAACATTGCCCCTTCAATGGCATACCTAGACAGCTTTTTCTGAACTAATTTTGCTTCTTCACCTTTTCGTGTATCGTCCTTTTTGCGATTCTTTTCCTGCATGAGTCTGCAATAATGTGCAATGGTTAACTGGATTTCCGACCATGGTTTAGCTTCAATACCCACTAACTTCTTGAGCTGTTTCTGTACCTGCTCTAGCAGCCCTTGGCATAATATATGATAGAATACAGGTATGGACTTCCCCCAAGTTTCCCGTTTTTCAAGCGCCCATGTGTCTTGAAAACTTTGAATGTAAAGCAAAGGATACTCTCCTTCCTCCCATATCGGACGTGTACGGATATAGCACTCGAAGCGCTTTACAAATCGCTGCTCTACAGTTATAAAACGGCGCAACATCGTGTGCGGTGTTGACTGTAGTCACACCAGGGTAACCTGCCTGTGTCTACACGTCATCAGCTCTCTCACCAAGTATGGCGATTAGAAGACCTTTATTATCCACTATAGCTAATGTGTTCCCTCCCGTCATTTTTTCTAACTCATATATCCATTTTCCAGCACCGGAAGTTAAATTTGGGAGTTTATATTTTAAATTTTCTCTGTCCATCTAGGGCCATGGTATATGTTGCAGCCTGGCCCCTCCCTTTTGCAGCAAGGGGAACTGTGATGCTCCAAACTCATTCTAATCTCTCATCATTTGTCTATATACTGTTGGGGTAATATTCCCACATCGCCGTCTACCTGGCAGTGATCTTACTCTGCTTACATAAGGCGGGGACTCCGCCCTCTGACCATGGGGTTGCCTCTTATGTCGATCTGACTGTGTCAGTGGCTCTGGTGCCTTAGACATAGGTATTTCTGAATCTGACCATCTTACTCCCTTATCCATAGGTGAACATCCCTCTAGATCACATATATCACTTCTCTTTTCACTCGGGAAGGTTTCCCTTTTTTCGTCTGATACTTCATGTGCCCAACTCATGCAGCATCTCTCCTCATCATCTCTAGTTAACGTTAGTTTGTCTAAAGACCGCACTACATAAGGCTTCCTCCTTGTCATACAACTGAGGGCTCTCGAGATGATAATTTTTTCCCTTCCTTTGTGATTCTTTCTGGGCTTGCATTTCGTGGTATACCTTATCAATCGTGTTCCCAATGCTTCGTGAGTGAAACTCGTCTTCTAGATTTGCTCTAGACATGTCTGGTAATGACTTGGACTCAGGGAAGAATTCCTCTATGTCTTCCCATGTTACTCGTGGATTGGGATTTCTTACTTCCCTTTCCAAATACTCGAGATCTCGTGCTGTCTTCTTTTACATTTCATGTTATCATCGACTTCTCTGCACTTTCTCACTTCTTCTCTTAATCTATCTTCCTCTTTCTTTTTCATAACCCTTCGTTCATATGCCCTTCGTATTTCCTCATCCCTTTGTCTTTGTATTCTTTTCTCTTTTATCCTTTCCTGTTCATCATCTTCTATTCTTTTTCCTTCTAGCCTTTCCTGTTCATCGGCTGTTCTTCTTTTATTATTGCGTTTCTTTGCTCTTCTGCTCTCTCTTATTTTTTAGCTTGCTCATCTTGATATAACTGTTCTTGTCTTTGTCTATTTTTTTCTTTTCGCTCCTTCTTCTTTCAATCGTTCCTCCCACTCTTTGTCTCTTCAGTCTTGTTCGTCTTGATCTCCACTTTGTCTTACCTCTTCGATGCTTTTACCATCGAGTTTAAGTAAAATCTGACCTCCCAACCATTTGTTCTGTACAAGCTCGATCTCATCAGTTTTATCCTTATCTCATTTCCATCTCTTTATTTCTCTCCTTATGTCTAGAGATGTACTTGCATGATCATTTCACTCCTTTTCGCGTCTCTCCTTATCTCTCGGGACTTTGGAGTTTATATCTTTATCAGTGTCTTTCTCTGGGCCCTTGTCACTACTTTGCATAGGTGACTCATATGACGGATTGATATATCCCGTTGCTGCTTTTAGTTCCCTTAATGGGTATAATCCTTCGTATTTCTTAATCACATCTTTCATTTCAGATGGGGCGGGCGGAGCAGAAGGCTCTTTACTCCTCTCTTTACATATATTGAGTATCCAATTTAAAGGAGGCTCCTCCTCTTTCTCATGTTCATATATTTTCCAAAGCTCTAGACTCGCTAGGCGCTTTTCTAACTTTTTTCCTGTGTACGCAGCATGCTAATATGTCATCATATGCTACAGAACTGCTTTCGATATTCAAAGATAAAACTTTTTATCTGCGATTTCTTTAACCCATTCTGCACTGTACTGTTTAATTTTAAGCGCATGCTTTGGTAGCTGTTTGCAAAGATGCACTAATGGCGTAACTTCTTCCATTTCTTAACTATTACTTTTCTCTTTGCTACCACTTGCTTATGCTTTAGTTACAGTTTTTCAATTTTACATATCAATCAACATACACTTATGAGCAAGCACCAACCGTTGCAGTCTCCAATCTTGTCACAATGCAATTTTTAACTTTAATCTTGCTAACAAACAAACCTCAAAGTTTAATCTTTAAACAATCACTTTCTGCATCTCTACTTCACGTTTTTTAATCACTTAAATATTACTTTTTTCAATTCTAACATCATCACACCTTTCAACCACATAAAACAAAACGGACAGACTTAACAGGTCACATGTACGTACTACCTAGCGTCTTCTTCTAACACTTGTCTACCCTCTAGATTCTACTCTGATTGGAACTTAAGCTAATTCCTTTAAGAAAGTCTTTAAACTAATCTCATCTCCTATATGTCCCATGTAAAGGGCCTCTGAATCATAGCTTCTGCTAGCACTCTTTAAAGTCTAGGAACAGGGCGTATCCTCGTAGCGTGGCTACACTCACGACTATTTTTCCTCATATATTACTTGATCATACTCAAGTCAATAAATATCTTGTTTCCCAGATACATATATATTACACTCTTACACTTGAATTTTATGTTATCCCGCTTCCCTCCGTTACTCTGTTTTATTTACCAAGCATGCATCTCTTTGCCACACTCTTTGGTCTATTCACTC
This sequence comes from Ambystoma mexicanum, assembly GCF_040938575.1. Classification (NCBI taxonomy): domain Eukaryota; kingdom Metazoa; phylum Chordata; class Amphibia; order Caudata; family Ambystomatidae; genus Ambystoma; species Ambystoma mexicanum. The sequence goes on along the minus strand of NC_090935.1, from coordinate 128,594,468 downwards.
ACCGTTCGCATGTTTTTCGTCTTTGGACCGTCGGGATCACTGCCTTCGTTACCGCCTCTTTGAGCTGCTTTTCAATCCGCTTTTCGTAGATGTGGGAGGAGTTTCTTGTCAACATAGGGGTCTTGTCAAACCTTTCCCTGCAGGGGTCTTTCCTATTCTAACCATTATCTACGAGGAGCTTCACGTCCTGTCAGCCGAATGGAAATGTTTGTGCAATATTGACGAGACTCTAAAATTACTTACGTCGACAGCCGATGCTATCTTATCTAACCATCAATCTCTGCTACCAAGTGAACTGGAGGCTCCCAGCCCTTGAAGATGGGTAGCAATACCCTGGAGAAGGGTGGGGATGCAGATTCTACTCATACATCAATAATCAAGATGACACAAATAGTTTGGCGAAGTTTGTCTGTTTTAATGCAAGTCTTAAAACAGGAGTACAACGAAAATCAGCAATCGCTCGATATTCTGGCTCTAACTACTTGATAAAAAAGTTGGGTTGTTATACCCGTAATTGGTCATAGCTGACATGTTGACCTATGTCATTACCAACGTCATTCTACGTGGCAAACTACAGAAACGTATCGGGTAGCGGATTGGGTCTCTTAGTGAATAACTAAGCATAGGTACTATGTATGGAGTAACAGAGAAAGTTAATAGGATAACTAACATCAGGTGGGGCAACTCAGCCCTGCCTCCAATGTCCCATTGGTTATGCAAACTTACTAACTGCGTGGTCCCATACAATTTTTTGGCTTCTAACCCCCGTCAGTAATTTCCACCTACGTGAGCAGCACGCAGACTGAACAACCAGGTGCGGATAACCTCATCTTTGCACCACTAATTAAAATATAATCCATCATCACCTCAATGGTCCAGTGTCAAGTAGTACTTTGAAGTTGGCGTTGAGTCTGTACTGTTCTCTGAGAAGTTTTAAGGATTATGGGTACTATCCAGCTTCCGTGCGTAGGTGTGACCATCTCGTCCGTCCAACTTTCTTCTATCACGTGCCTGGACACCATAAATTGAGCCTTTTTGTGTATTTGATTTTATTCTTCAATAGTCCTCTGATGTCTTTTGTTTTTGCTTGACCTTCTTGAACAGGAGCTTCTGTTCTTTCACGTTAATTGTATCCAATGTCAGCCAGCTCCTAATTTGATAAGACCTTGGCTTTCTTGGCTCAGTTAACTGTTTAGCTGAAATAGATTCTGTTTAATTCAATTGCTTTTTGTAACTGCGACACAGAATGAGGCATTCTCGCGTTGTTCAGTACTGCTTTATACGTAGTGGAAACATTCATTCTTAACTTAATTCATATGTATCTCTGAGGTATATAGGTATATGTTGGCGCTTGCCACGGTCTAATCTATTTAAGCATGTGGCTAGCTTCATGATTGCTTTTCTGCTTGCGTTTCATTGCATCTGTACACATTTAAACTAACTAAATATCGTCATCACATTTGTGGCATAAGTTTCTTCATCTTGATCTCAAGATGTCACTTATCCTTGGGATTTCTTTGTTCTTTATAAATGGTCTGCCTCTCTGGTCTAGTTATCGTTCTATCTGGTTGTCGATTCAACTTTGTATGATGTCACCATTCATCCTGGTCATTCAGTTTCTTTTTTTCATCAGGAATCTCGTTTCAATGACCATCATATTGTCTTGGATACAAGTATGGTTTCCTTAATGGGTACTTTACTTCCCATATTCTCTTAGGTATAGGTATTCATATGGGTACAGCACAGAGCCCTCTCTCTTCTCTTTGTTGGTTTAACTGTTCAGTATACATCACATATTTTGGTTCATATGTTTCAGGTAATGTAAGCGGGCAGGTGCAGTGGGGGTACTTGACTCCTCCTCTACAGTTTTTATTACTTTGAAAAGGTAAACTAAGAGCTGAGAATCAGTGTGGATCCCAGGTCGAGGGACGTCAGCTCTACCCAACCACAGTTCAGTATCCGAGGGGTGGGTAGCAATGGGCAAGAACCAATGGTAAGACCCTCACAGTGCAACATTGTTTAGAGATAATAATTTGGGAATGCACCAGGTCAGCCACCTGACATGCGAGGGCCAGTAGAGTAACTCATATAAGGGAATATATAGGTTATTAGGCTCCTAACAGCCAATCCCATATGGCAATATGTTTTCTGGAATAGGGCCCAGGTTGTGACGTCACTACGACACAATCAGGATACAAAACTGGCCTTTGTGCCAGGAGACGTTGAGATGTCTGTGGATTTCTTCAATCCTCGTACTGATCCCTGTTGGTTTTGGCTGTAATAAACTGCAGTTTGAACTTTCTGTCTGGCTGGGGCTACGTTCCTTTTGGGAGAAGGTGTTGGGCTGTCTGAGAGTCCGCAAACTCCTAGTAGCCGTCACACTTACCTGGGAGTTTGTCCCCAAAAATACACAAAGTGCTTTGCTGTGCCGGACAGAATTGTAGCAGACAGGAGACAGGAAGGAATGAGAAGCCCCCAGAAAATCAAGATGGAGGTATCATTTCTCCTCTGTGATCAGGCCTGCAGGTCTGGCTTAGCCTGCTCACATCTCTAGTCCTGCACTTCAAAGGTTCTTTGGTTTGCAACCCCTATTGTGAGGAAGGCATTTGTTATGGAATACCCTCTTTGAAGACAGGCTCCTAATAGGTGTACTGTTACGAGTCACTGGCAATGGCAGGAATTAGTTCCCTAATTTCCCAGAATGTCAACGGAGACAGGCATCCTGTATTCTGTCCCATTAACTATTACGCAAGAGGCAGGTACCTGGAATCACATGGCCTTTTATAGATAGTCTGAGCCCACAGGGTTGACACTGGCATGTTAACATCAGATACTACTTTTAATAATCATGCAAACCATCCACAACCATACCAAAACCTAAGTATGCTTTATATTTCCAGATTATAATGCTACTAAGTTGATAGTTGATCACACGTATGCAATTTTAGAACTGAGGTGTCAATTTAAAAGCAGGCTCTGCACTGCAGTGACTTGGCTGCCACAATAGCTGTCAAACAGGGAACCTGTGACTTCTGAACCTGCTCTGTGCCCCGGGATAGCAGGGGATGTAAATGAGGATAGTGATGCATCAGGGCACAGGTGTCTGTGTGACTTTAGCATGGACTTTGATTAAAAGCTGGGCCTGGTTATTAGACCACCTTTCTGACACGGATAACCTACATCATTTTACTATAAAATCAAAATCAAAAAAATCTGTGACTTTCCTACACTGGCTAGATGGGAATCCTTTGTGCTCAGTGATACCAGTAGACAACTGTGGCATTAACTCCAGGAATCCACACCGTAATGAATGAATTGATCTTTTATAACACACTTAACAGAGACCAGTCTCTAAGCGTGTGACTGGGATTCAAACCTCTGTTGCTTGATTAATTGATTGATTGGTTATTTATAATGCCCAATACACAAGTGTTTCAAGGCGCAACCAGGCAGGGAGGGGGAAAACAGGAAAGAACAAGACAAATGATCTTACTAGGCCTAGTATCATTTAGATTGAGCAATTGTGCAGACAAGAAGTGCAGGGGAGAGGAAGGGGGAAAAAGTGCACCCAGTGGAACAGTGTACTGGGTTAAATGCAGGACGGCAGTGCCTCCAAGGGGAACATGCCCAGTAAGTGCAAGGAATGCCAGATGGCAGTCCAGGTGGGCCCGAAGGCAAGTTCTAGGGAGTGGGCAGGGTGGGCAGGTGTCCTATATGACTCAGAGGCGCACTAGGCACCAAGTCAACGTAAAAGCAGAAGGAAGGGAAGGATTGCAGATGGAAGGCAGAGAGAAAAGGAGATGGGGAGAAGTTAGCAGAGGCGAGGCAGTGAGACGGAAGAGGAGAAAAGGAAGATCTTGAGGAGCTTCCAGAACTGGAGGTCCGGCTCAAGGCACTGTCTTGCTTCCAAGGCAAATGTGTTGTCCAAGCTATCCTCCAGGCCCTGGCCGATTAATATGCAGCACATAACAAAAATGCATGCTCTCTTTTGGAGTCCATGACAAATTGGATCAGCACAACCCTAAGGGGAACCTCCAAGGACCAGCTGCCTCCATCTATATGCAGAATCATGACTGAAGGTTAGCAAAGACAGCTTCTAGACAGCATCACATGCCTTCTCTTCCACAACAAAATCTGGCTCGCTGACAACTACTCAATGGAAATCCCCCTGGCATTCCACCCAATTTCAAGATGGACTTTGCCTATCATGCTGTTAGAAAGGGAAGAGTTACACTCATACACATGAAACAAATCTGAACCATGGTAACACAATCCACATCGGTCCCAGGCTGTCAATTGCTTCTGCTTACTGATACAGCACTTACTCAAATAAACGTCCATGTTTCTTTTAGGCTAGTGCCCACGTCCTTGAGCCCTTCCTCAGAACAAAATGTACAGATGAGGCCCCTTTAATCTATCTGTGCTTCATTTATATGGTGACTGAGAATCCTAGGAGACTTAAACTAGTGACTGGTGCAGGATTACAACAGTGTAGCTAGATCCCTTCCAGAAACCCAGAGGAATTGAACCTAGGATGGCACACCCACCAGTGTACACATGTCATGTATGGCCATACTTGGAAGCTTTGGAGCCAGAGGAGGAGCCGCAATGAATTTGCTTGTTACGTTTTCCCCGAGTGCTGTCTAGCCTTTCCGCACCGTGGCTGATATCCTGGCCTTGGTCCCCCCCCATGTATTGCAACTCTAGCTTCTCCTTGCACAACGCTGGCTATGAAGTTCGTCTCCACGTTCTTTTCCTTTCTTCTTTTGGCCAGTCTTCACTCAGTGTACTCGGATTCCTGTCCCTCCTGTTTCCAACATCTATGCCGGTGTTCCACTCTTTCTGTCTTTCTTTCTTTCTTTCTTTCTTTCTTTCTTTCTTTCTTTCTTTCTTTCTTTCTTTCTTTCTTTCTTTCTTTTTTTCTTTCTTTCTATTCTTTCTTTCTTTCTTTCTTTCTTGCCACTTTTCTTGTCGCCATTCTACCACTCTCTTCACTCTCCCTTCTTCCACTGTCCCTAGCAAGGCTACTCGTCTCTCCAGGCTTTTCGCCTTCCACGTCTCACTCGAGCATTGTTGGCTTTCGCTTTCTTTCCTTTCCAAGCTTTTTTTCTAGCTTTCTTTCTTCCTGCTTCCTATCTATGGATCCTGTTTAGACATCTTTCGCATTTTGAGTTCTCCTTTATTCCTTTTCTTACTTACCGCCAAGCTCCTGCATTCCTCCGGATTGGTGGTCCTTTTTCCCACACTGACCACCCTCTTCCCTTTTGGCTACCTTGAATATTCCTTGGATACTTCTGGATTATCGTGTGAAGAATTCTTCCTCCACTATACACTTTTGGAACTATACCAACACTTCTATCCAACCAGACCAGCGTGCTACAGCAACAGGGGGGACACCATTCTTGATTGTTTCCAAATCGGAAACAGTGGCAAATCCCTGGAACAGACCCTATCTCTTCAAGAAGAAGAAGAAGGGAACCTTTGAGGAACCTACCACCGAATTCTCTGACTCCGAAGCCTCTGACAGTGGGAGTGACTCAGATCATCAGGTGAGATCTGACAACACACCACACAGAATCATTAGTAGTGACACACTGCTCTTGCAGATAAGTGAGAGCCTCTGTTTGGCCCTCATGCCACAGAACATGTGCAGTGAGACCACCTTTCAGCACTTTGCTGCACATTTTACAGGTACGTATGCAAAAATTAAGAATACAATTAGTGATGCGTCTTTCCGACCCAACTCCTTAAAGATTGCTGGGGTCCAAATGATGCCCACCTCTTGCACAAAGGCCTTGACTTTCATACGTTCAAGAAAACTTGTTTTTATGTGAAAGCATCAGCAAGCTATATGCCAGACATTTTATTTTTTCACTAACAGTAAAAGCTTTTTAACCAGTAACTTGCTGGTAATAATAACTGTTACGGTTAAGGAAAAGATGGAAAACATATAGTTAGAGCAAGATAACGAAAAATAAGCTTGGTTAACCTTGCTTTTGTATCTAGCTATGACACCCGAAATGCAGTTAGCCGCATTTTTGATGATCTAACACCATTGGATTTCCAACGGATATTTGAACTTGTACTGTATTTATTTGTTGATGTATAGCAGGCCAGCTGTAATTTGCAGACTTCTTGGTGGCAACCCAAGTGGAAGTCTTGAAGTGACAAGAGAAGGACAAGAGGGTATGGAATATATCAAAGGAAATTCACAGTATTTGGAGTCTTCAGACCAGCATAAGTAGAAGATAAAGAGAGGAGGGAGGCAGTGTTTCATTTACGTCGGTGTTTGCCAGGGCTCAGCACAGGCACTTATTTTTGTGCCCCGGCACTTATTGTCCCCGACTCACCTTAATTGTGAAGTGGTGATAGTCAGTGCGTCCATCAACCACAATGAGCAGTTGCGAGCTGTAGTGCCATCCCAAATACGTTGACACTGTGGGGAGCAGCTATGGGTGGTGGCAGCAGTGGTGGGAGACTGCCCTTCCCTTCACCCCCCATAGTGTCACCGGAGTGCTAGAAAATATTTGCGGCATAACACTTATTTTTTTACAAATTAAACACTGGGTGCAGGGCAGGTCTTAGTGGCAGCAGTGCCCTGGGCAAATTGGCGCCCCCCCTATCCGCACAGCCCTGGTCAACAGGGAGCCGGTGGCAGGATGAGCCACATTCTTTTCACCCTCCTAGCTCTGGAACCTCGTAGGGAGCTAATCATAGGAATAGGACGCTCATGCTAATGCATGAGCGTCCTATTGCAATGCAAACATCCTCGATCCCGCGTCAGAGCGAGGGGGTAAACAATTGAATAGGGTGCTGATGCAAAGCATCAGCACCCTGTTGTTATTAAATGCATCACCTCCCCCACCGCAGGCACATTTAATAGCAAAAGGGCACCTGCTGCGCCTTCTCTCACTACTCCAGCTCGGGGGAGTCCTTGAAAGACTCCCCGATCTGGCGTGGCAGGGGCTTAAAGCCGCCCTGGGGGCAGGGTGCCCAGGGCAGTCACCCGGCCTGCCCTGCCTTAAGGCCGGCCCTAAACGGGTGGGAGGTAGTGCAAAACCTGGCAAGTTGTAGAGGGACAGGGCCATGCCAAAAGAAATGTATACATGCAAAGCAAGTACGTCAGGGTTTAGGCTGCAAGAGCATCAGTTCATGAAGCTCCACGTGGCACCAACAGCATGCTGGAGACAAAATGTCAATCAGTGTATCGACCGAGAACTCGAGGAGCCAGCAAGGTGGGCTCTGTCACATGGAACTGGTCATCATCTGAGTCCAGAAACTTATGGACCTTAGTCCATGCGAGACATCAATTTGAACATATCAGTATTTAACGGTGTTCTGCATCCCTGGTGTTTGTCTTCAGGTGTGATGTTGAGCGGTAGGTTGTTCCAGAAGGCAGTGGCCCGGAAATTGTCTTCGCTAACTGCACATAGTCACTGATGGCAGTGGAAAGCACAACCTTTCTCCTGCTGCTAACAACAAGCCTGTCTCTGCTCAAAAAAGCAGAGACCTTTAATCTGCAGAGCGATTGCAGCACATAAACAATGCATTTTCCAATTCATAAAAACGTAGTCTCTCTGTTTGTTGCTTTTATGCTCGGAAAGCCCCCCAGAGCCTCGCTCCTAAGTTTAATTTACAAACATGTTACCAACAAGGTCCCATAGCAGATGGCTGCTAAAAGGCAGGCAGGAAGTGACAAGATCCTCCTTGGTGTCTGTTTTCATGGCCCTTCTTTCTTGAAGCAGCCAAAAACACTTTAAGGGTAACGTCCTGTGCGGAACATTTGCTTGAGTGCGCAGGATAATTATTTCTTAACAGTGCCTCTTTATTGGACCCAAGTGGACTCATTCGGCAGGTTTTTGGCAGCAATGATGTTCGAAATTGCTTTCTTTTTTCACCTCTGCTGGAAAACTCAAAAGAAGAGCACTTCGGAAGAACTCCAAAGTTGGAGAGCAGTGACGAGCTGTGTATTGCGTTTGCCGAGTCCTGACAGACGAACACTGGACAGCTGAAAGATTACGTTCTTGGTCGCCTGAACGTGCACACGGGTGGTCACGCAATACGCGATGACGTCTTCACACCCAGACCCATTTGGCAGATGAGAATTTGCATATTAACTAGATGTTCACATATACAAATATTGAACTCATATAGCTGCACTGCTTTGGATAGGAAATCGAAAAAAAATGCCCCAATGAGTCACTAAAAATTTGTGGGGGTTGAACATATAAAGTGTCCGTCACAGCCTAACAATGTCAAGAAGATAATGAGCTTTAAAACTAAAGGAAGGGGCGAACCGACGCAATCGAGTTTTCGCATATGGTTATAAAAGATAACACAGCCTAGTTAAAAAAAGCAGTATTAAACATAATATAAAGTGTCAGTTGAAAGTCGACTAAAGGAAAAACGTTAAAGTGTGAAAACTACATCAAACCAGCAACAATGAAGGTTCATATCGCTTAGTTCTTTTCAATGAAATCTATGATTCTCATGTTTTAGCTAATTTTATGTAATTATTCTGAAGAGGTATCGACATAATCATCAGTTGCAAAAATCAACGTATTTTCACAATTACATTTTTCCTTGAGAGTATTAAAAAAAAAACCTCGGGGGTGTATAAAACCGACGACGTGATTCAACATATGGGGTGATGGTGACATCCACATATATCCAACACTTTTTATCCTAAATATGTTTGATATTTCCTTATCATCTTTTTTTTTTATTCTGCTTTGGTACTTGTTATTTTAATTATTTATGTATGCGTATTTAAAATAATGTGTAAACATCTGTAAAGTGTAATTATAAACTGTATCACATTATTAATAAAATTGTAAAATTGTAAACAGTACATTAACAGTATTAACACGCCATGTTTCCATTGTCTTTCAGCATGTCCGGGGAGCGCTCGCAGCAGCTGTTGGATCTATTAGAGGCTGTGTCCTGAACTAGCCCTATTAAAAGTGTGAGGCAGCCATGCTTCTGTGTCCTCCTCCAGTGCACTCTAGCACCACACTGCTACTGGACAAGCTGAAATGCAAATGCCGGATTCCATTGCACTTTGGGCTAACATGAAAGAGACGATGATAGTAACCTTCATGAAATGCTATGTTATATTGTGTAATGTTATGTTACTGTGTCTTGCTGTTGCATGGGTTATGCCATTGGCTTGGCTTCTTAGCTCGTTGTGTTCTGCACATACAAAGGTGAGGTTGTGGGTATGCTGGTGGGACTATAGAGGGCAGAGCAAAGGTTGCTGTAAGATCACCTGTTCGAGCCAGGCAGCGGTTATCATTGCCTTTGTGCATGTGGGAATATGCTGTGTGTGGGATATTCGCTAGTGTTTCGATGGGTGTCATAGTCAGCAAGCCAGAGCCCATTGCTTTGCCTGAAAAAACAATTTTCCTGTGCCTGCACCTGAGTATGATGGGTTTCATGAAACTTTGAACCAAGAGCTAAATAGTTGTGACTCAGGAATTAAAATGGCAGACTGATAGATTTCTTCGAAGTTGTTTTTGATGTTGCCACTGCAATAAACTTAGAAAGAAAATACACCCAGACCCTCATCAAACTCAAATGGCTTACGCCCCAAATCAAGTTTCATCTTCAAATCCTGCTGCATCATCTACTAGGCTGTCACTCTAATCTAGTTCACTGACAGGTAGGTTGGAGCACAGACAGAGAAGACAGGCCTTCACTGTCTATACCCCAAGACTCTGGAACCCTGTCAACATTAGATGTGCCACCTTGCTTCTTCAGTTCAGGAAGTAACTCAAAATAAATACCCTAAAAATTAAATGTGATTATTCAGAGATGTGAATGAAGTTTTGACGTTTTTCCTGGAAGTTTTGCTTGACTGTTTTAACTTTGACTTTGAAGTATTCAATCCTTTTCTACCAAGTGATTGTGATTAGGGCAACCAATGTGTCTGACGTTCACCTTTATACTACTATTTTTTCCCATTTTAAATCCTTAGGGTGTTCCAACTGGCACAATAGAAAGCAATTCTATAATAAGAGGTATTGTATTGTATGTAGACTCGTAGCGTGAAAACTAAGTACAGGTGGTATCTAGGCACTAGCAGCAAGTGGGTGGGAGCAACTGATCATAAAGTCTAGGATCAAAAGATATACATTTTCAGGTTCTACTGAAACTGAAGATGATCAGAAATGTCCTGGAGGTCCATCGGCAAAGAATTTCACAAAGTGGGAGTCAACACTGAAAACGATCTTACCCCACTCATGCCCTACAGAGGCTTGGTATTCGGAGCAAAGTTTGGGAGGAGAGCAAATGGTTCTGGTGGGCTTATAGAGAATAAGCCTTGAGCATAAATACTCAGCACCGGTATTATGAATTGTGTGACGTACTAGACACAGTATTTTAAAATTAATATGCCTTCGAATTGGAAGTCAGTGCAACTCACGAAGCAGATCCGCAGAGTTTGAGTGTCCTGGGGCTCTGAGAACCAACTGTGCTGCCGATTTCTGGAGGATCAGCGAACGTTAAAGCATAACTTTTGGGCGTCCGAGATAGATGCTGTTACAATAGTCAACAGACCCCATAATCCAGAAAGTGAAAACCTTAGCCCTAGACTCCGTGGGAAGAAATGGTAGAATTTATCTCAGAATTTTCAATGTAACAAAGCCAGACAGAAGATATTTGGGATTCTCTAGAGCCACTTGCAAGGTCCTTGATCCCCAGGCTTATGACCAATAACACAGGCTCAGGACAGGGTCCCAGAGAGGCATGCCAGTAGTCGGTACTCCACGAGGCCCCAGTGGTAGGAGAACTCACCACTAGGACCTTGTGGGATGTTTTTATCCACGCATCCAAGGCCTACCTCAAAACTGTGCAGTACTGACATGGAAAACATCATGATGGCCAGAGCTTCCCAGAAAATGCACAGGGAAATGCATGAAGAATAGGCTGCCACTCATTTTTGCCGATGTTATGGGCACTGCCTAAAACCACCATTGGACTACCCACACAGTAGTCTGAAACCATTGGGAATGGCAATGCTGATTGCCAAAAGCAAACCCATAACTGTTGGGAATTCATTTTCTTAAATCCCAAAAAGGGGTGCAGTACCAGTACTCACCACTATCGGAAAGCCGGCGTTTTAAAACAACACCAGATTTTACTTTTTTGTAGAAAACTGAATAAATGAACCCAAAGCAAGCCAAAGAAAGACTTACTGAGAGGTGGATCCAATGTAAAGTTATATTCTGAAGTGACTTGAAGGTTTATAACAAGACTGGCTGAGCTGTGGATTTCAGCAGTTTAAGTAAATTTGGACTGAAAGACACTAAAAATCTAAATGTTTAAATTGACTGAGTGACCTACTTTGAGTGTCACATAGGTTGCAATTGTTTAAATGTCATGGTTTTAAACTTAGAATCAGCATTCTAGCTGCATATGTAAACATTGTCTTGACTTAAACTGGGTAACAAAAAGTGACATTTTATCTGAAACCTGGCTTAAGGAACTGAATTCTGCCCACCAGCTACCCCCGACAGGAGATGAAACTTGAGTCACAGCTGTGTTCCCAGGCCTATCTGCCTTTTGCTGGCCACACTAAGGATATGCCATCTCTCTGATAATTGAATTAAGGGGAGCCCCCACAGAATACAGGAGCTCTGAACAAAGCCCTGTCCTGACTCAGGCAAATGTTTTATTGGCGGGAGTCGTAAATGGAGCTTCCTCCTGGAAGGACAGGGGAGGAGCACTGCCTGTGAGAGCAAGCTGGCTTGGCAGAACTGGAAAAACCAGAAATTCAACCTTGTGCTGGGGGGAAACCACACCCCTTTGGGGCCAGAACATAACTCTAAAAAGATGAATAACTCATAGTACGGACTTGTGAAAATTATTTAAATGACACCATAATTCTTGTGATTTTTCTGCCCACATTTTAAGACGTGTTAGGACCCGGTGGTATGTTCAGGGGGGTTTTAGCGGAAAAGAGGATATTACTCAAAATGTGTGCATGTGAAAAATCTGACACTTCATCAACTAATGTCCATACTCCTTGCGCACATGTGTGTAAATTTGGGTTAATGTCCGAAATTGCAAAATCAGTTAAAAAGTGCAAATGTTGCCATTTCTGAATGCAAGCCCCCAGGAAGAGCAGATTTGGACAGGGTATACCTCCTGTGATATGTGAGGGGTGCATGTAATTTTAAACAAATGTGTACCTGTGCAAATATGTTTTTTTTAATCAAATATAGATTGTGTGCAATTTGACAGGGGAGGATCCTCTGACCCATAAAACCTACAGCATCACTCTGACTCACAGTTCCTTCCCCAATCATGGGAGAGGGGAGAATTGGGCCAATGGCAAGTGGAGAGGGGTAGAGCCTAGTGATGCTGCACACACACCCATTTTAAAAGCATACAGACAGGACAGATAGGGACCTTCAAATCCATTTGCAGCTGGAAGCTATGCCGGGAAAATCCATACTTTACCTCCCTCAACCTTCAGAGAGCAGACATAGAGACTTCAAATCTATCAAATTTCCAGAACCAGAGAGAGAGCAGAGCTGACCCAGATCACTGTGAAGTGCAGAGACCAGAGTCCAGTCTAAAACCTGACCAGATCCGTGGCGAGGCCCATTTAATTCAAGAATATAGTGTGAGTACCTAGCAAAACTGTGCAGAACCAATCTCTTAGTTAAAATAATATAATTCAATCTATTTTAATCTAAGTAGAACTGCCTCCTAACTGTCACCTGTCATTTTCTAGTTGCAAGCTGCACTTGTCTTTTTGAACTTTAAAATTTCAAATCTGAAAAACGACCTTTATTTAATCGCTCATATCTCCGTGACCGTTTGTCTTAGAGACTTGCAGTCACTTTCATCTGGAAGCTGAGATCCTAGGCTTTCCTAGGACCCCAAAACGATAGTGATAGCCCTTGTAGTCCCTGTAATCGCGCCCGGCGCATTAGCAAATTTTGCCGCGATTTGACATTTTGCCGCGATTTGCAATTTTCTCCACGTGTAAAAATCTGCTGCTGCTTGCCTTCCGTTAAAGAAAAGTTTGTTTAACCTGCTAATCATCCCTGAATCATTGCTAGTGTGAGCCTGGACTAATATTAACTTGATAACACTCACCCTGAACCTCTAGGGGGAATTAAAAGCATTTTAGCATATTTTTCACTTCATTGCCAGCACATATAAAAGCATTTTGGGCCTGTGTTTAAAACTCCGATCTGTACTCTAAGCTTGCTGGGGTGAACTGAATTACATTTGATTGCATTTCTGAGAACTGTGTGCTTTCCTTCCATTTCCTTGCATTGCATAAAGGGGGGAGTGGATTGCCAGAGAAAAGTGATTACATTGTTTTGTTGAAATCATATTGAGTATTTTCTGTACTGCCTTTCATTCAACATTGCATCCATTTGAACTCTATAAAGCATTCTCTATCACATTATTCTTCTGTCCCTACTTACCAGTGTGCTACCTTATCCATTTCATGTCAACTCCTTAGCGATTATAAAGAGGTGTGCTAGTGCCAGACTCTCCGTTGTTAATCTTTATCATATCAGATTAAGTGTGCTTTTCAATTATTAATTTATTCTAAAGTGTGATATATCTATACATTGTTTAATTTTTTTCAAATAAATCTTTTAAATTTGCAAAACAAACCTTCTTCTTGGCTCAGTGGAGTCAGGGGGAGTCCAAGAGAGGGGTGTTATATAGGGGGAGTCATCCATACGCATGAACTGGACATAAAGATATATCAATAAGCGTTTCCATTCAGTATCCCAGACTAGGCATTGACTTAGCTGTAGTGTTGAATTGAATCCTCTTACAACCCCAATTTTATCCCTGTTATGTGTAAGCCAATTCAGGTAATTACAGTAGCAGTACAGCACCTGGCTTTATTGTTCATACTCCTCTTAAAAGATAAGATAGCTTTGAGAATTGTGTGCTTACCTCCGATATGTATGTGCAACGTGCAATCACAGAAAGGACATCTCGGCCTGTTATCCTACAGGAGTCGGTTAATTGACTACCATGTAGTGGGTAATTCTTCAAAACTAGCAGTACCATGTGCATGGCATGCTAATCTTGCACTCTATCTCTAGCTGCACTTGTGCTATCACTCCGTGTGTCTCTCTCTGTCACTCTAGGTCTGTGTGTGTGGGGGCAGAGTCACATTGACAGGTGCATGTTTGCTAGTGCCACCCCAATTGTTTTGAGGTCACTACAGATTGCTGCAGTCCCCCTGTAACCTATCCTCCTCCCCACACCTCCCCCCCAGGTTTACTAAAGTCAGTAAAGCCAACCCAGTCAGTGCATGGCACGAGTGTAACCAGAGGGAAAACACAGGTAGGTTGCAGAGGGGGGTGATATTTTAATGGTGAAAAGTAGACTGACAGCAGCAGTGACAGAACCAGCCCAATCGTGGGACTGACCTGGCATTTGGAGACAAATATTGTCATCATGTGTGACTCGCAGGAATGTTGTCACCACCCTGAACGCATATTGTCTGTCTGAGGAGAGGTAAAGGGGGCGTGGATAGATTCAATGTGGGGTGCATGGGTTAGGCATAACTTGTAAAGCACCAGAGGACCAGACATAGTGCATACAAATGTGTTTTACATTTTCTGTATCGCATTCATTATTAGTCTGTGTGTGCTTAACTACTACCCTATGTGTATCCAGCACCCCCAATAAAGCATGTGCTTGGTGCTCACTGGAGAAACAGACCACTAGTTTTAATCTGACCCTTCCTAAGGAGGCTAAGAAGGTAGGACTAATTAAGAAACGAAATGGTGTGGACTTTCAGCAAAAGAAGTTATTTAACAAAATATACATTATTTAACTGAACTGATATTGCAAACTGGTTCTTTTTAAAACTTCACAGTGTAAAGATCTAAAGATCACTGTCAGTATGCACCTTTGAGATAATACAAATATTGCATTTGTCTTATTCGTATAAGTACAAAAAACCTATAGTAGCCATATACATATTTCTTCTGATAGCAGGTTATCAGTCAAAGATGTACAGTTTGATACACTCCTATCATACTCTTTCGAGATAACAGTATGAGAAAGGGAAGGAGAAAAATAACGCCAATGTGGACTCCTGGATCATTTCTTAAAATGAAAGACCATTCAGAAAAAACATAGGCTTGACAATAGATAATTGTATTGGAGCTATATTTTTTGTGATCAAAGGGTTGTGTGCTTAAATCTCTAAATTAATCACACTGGGCTTGGTGTTCATATAATTTTTCAGAGCATTCATCATTACTCTATAATATATTTGCAACTAGAACCATAATATGAAGGGCCACAACCTTTGCATGTGAGTTTAGAATTGCTGAAGTGTCTGTCACTTCTGTAGCCCGATGACTGCCCTGCTTCGTATTTTCAAAGATAATGTTGCATTTCCCCAAAACTGTCAGTCTGCCAGAATTTTAGAAGTGAAGGATATCCGGGTTTATTGTTAAGCATGGCTGGTAATTGCCCAATTTTCCAGCCTCCTTAGGAAGATATGGCAGTAGAATTGGTTAGGACCATGAATGATCCCTGCTGAAACCCACTATAAATGTGTGATATTATTAAATTATTCATTTAGATTAAGAAGCATTGCTTTAAAACATGGCTGGACATGTCGACTCACTCATAACATAGAATTAGTGCAAATAATGTCCACTGAAATACACACTATGCAAACATGTCTCTTACAAATGTGCTATGGGAAATGTCAATGTTATACGTTTAGAAGCCTAGTTCCAAATTGGCGGAACTGCTGGGGAGGAGAACTACAATTCTAAATGTAAATGTAATTGGTTATTTATAACGCGCTTAATACACAGAGTTTTTTAAGCGCGGAACCGGGGATCGAACCTGTGTTGCGTCTTTCCTCCAAGGGTTGTCCCTGAGCTATCCTCCCTAAGAACAAATCTCAGTCAACAAGCCAAAGCAATGAGTGCAGCTGAAGTGATACTGCAATCCATACATGCTGCTTATTCATCATCGTTGCTGCCAAACCATACTTTTCATGTGTCCACTCCTACATGTTCTGTGCAGCTGGAATTGGATGTTCTACATATTTACCATAAACTGCAGATAGTCTTCCATCTGCCAATGAAGTGGGATTAAAGGGGCACCTTTTCTGAGTGTTGCAATCCGCTGACAGCGGGATATTGCATTCACATTCAGCATAGAACATAAGGCATAAAGAACACAAGAGGCACATGAAAACTAATTTAGTGAAAAAAAGAAAAAGGCCACTGGAAATCACTCTGAACAATTGTATTAAAACATTGTATTAGTCCACATAGCACTCAGAAACTTTGAATGGCATTGGTGTTTTAAAAATATGAATACATTAGATTACAAAAATACCACAATTAGAATTACAATATGACCAAAAAACCTCTACAGAGAAAAACAGAAATGAAAATAGCGGCATTGTTTGTAGGAACAAGAAAACACATTTCATCAAGTATAAGCCACATACATTTCCTAAAAGACTTTCTGGTTTACTGATGGATGTATGGAGGCAATGAATTATAGAGCTGGGGAACAGCAACTGAAAGTGCTCTGTGAGATTTGGCAGACATTTTGTTTTTTACTTGCAAGTATCTCATGCACCTGGAGAGGAAAGCTAGGAGTATTTTGAGAGACGTGGATCATTTTTGGTTTGTTGGCTCATTATCTAGGATGGCCTTTGACAAGGGCCTTGCAAAAGAGACAAGAAACCTTGAGGCAATTACCTGCCTAAATAGGAATATAGTAGAGGGAGTTAAGGTAAGAGTTTGTGTGATGAAGTTCGTAGATATCTGATACAAAGCGAGAATGTTGTACTCCATTTAAATATAATATGCTCAGGTACCGGGGTGTATGTTATTGTAATTGACTGTGCTCGATATATGACCATTGATTAAATAAAGTTAAAAAAATTAATTTAAAAAAAGTGAAAAAAAGAAGAGGGGATATCATGATGAAGTTCCTTTCCACCACCATCCAGATGAAAAATTGCAAGAATCTGGGTAGCAGAGTGAACATGTGGGCATGCAGAGCATGAGGCCAAAATGAAACCTATAGAGCGGGCATAAAGTGCAAGCATAACGGAGGTACCAATAGGTGTAAGCATGAAAAGCCAGGCCAGATGGCATGGGAGGACTGTCAGAAGAAAAGAAGGACACATTTTGTTTAAGTGCAGTTCAGTTTACATGAGTGTTGGGACTCACAGTCTTTGATCATGCAGTCACAGTGCCTCAGGTGGTGCCAATCAATCAGCCAGGGACAACACTGGGCAATAATAGAATACTGACACCTGGTCTATCCACCAAATCTCCATGTTGGCTCCACGGTGATGTGAAACTTTGGGGAAACCAGGATCAGTATGTAGGGTACACCATAACACAATAGCACAGCCCAGATGGGGGGAGCAGACCTAAACCAACTAGGAACATTCACTTAGGAATGCAATCAATTAAGTATCTGGCCTTAACCCCACGATTGCAGTTAAAATGCATAATAGGAAAACATGATATTCATGATATCTGTCAGAAGCCAGAAAGACATCGTGGAGGCATCACCAGCACCCAGAATGTGCAAGGCATCATTCACCACTAAACTGCACTGGGCTTTTTGACGTGTGTTGGCCGGTATCTGTTGAAAATAAAGAAGGTGCTAGAAAATTTGGTGTTGGGGGAGTATGACCTTGTATCCAGATGCTTAGCAGTCCCAGTTTGTAAATTAATGGAAATACACTATATATGGCAGGAAGTGAAATTGCTGATGAATGAGTTGTAGCAAACAAACTCAAATGTGTGGTTCTTTTATTTTGTTTAAGTGCTAATGAAATTTAAAAAGAACATGTGTGGTTCTTAACTGAGTTATTCTGGTAAGATGTCCTTTACATCAACTGAAAACTATCCACCCAACAAGACTCAAAGGCTTAGTGGGATCAAAACCCACAATTTCGCTGAATGAAACTTCAGCACTAATGGCAATTTGGGGGTTTTGTTCTGATCTCCTGTCTGTTCTACCGCTTCCACTTATGTATATTGCTGTATATAAGCTTTGTGAATAATTGTGTTTATAATTAAAATGGTAATAACGTTTTGAAAGAAAGTAATCATTTCATTCAATTCAATTCAATTCATCAAGTGTTTCAAAACATGTTCAATTGCAAAACAGAGATTGTTAGGGAAATTACAATGTGATGAAATATGCCAACAGTCAAAAAGAGGTTGGGCACACATAAAACAGGGAGAAGTGCATGCCTGCAAACAGGTTATTCTAACTGGATCTTCATTTATGTATAGAGCAAATGCCTGACTTCTTGCCAGATTTGCCAGAAAGTGGAAGTCTCACCAAACTCTGGTGGGAGTTCGACAGGCAGGATCGAGTATAGCAGGTCGATCAGAGTAACACATGCTCATGATAGGTCTCCCGATCACCCCTGACAATTTGTTACCAATATTATAAACACAACCCCTTGTAGGGACTTTTCATCAAAATGAATTCCATATGTGATGTCTTCAATGATGTCATCAATTGAATTTGTGATGTCATTTTTGATGTCCTGGTTGTTAGTCTTAGCAGTGCACAGTGGTGGCACAAGTTATGGTTGCTTAGCGTACCATAACTGGCGCATTTCTGTTTTTTTTTTCATTTTACTTGTAACCATAGCGTCCCTTTAACAACGTTTTTCATTGAATTTCATAGGTTTTTATCAGTGAAAATTAATCATAACGTCCCTTTAACAAAGCTTTTTTCAGTGAATTTTATAGGTTTTTATTAGTGAAACTTAACCATAACATCCCTTTAACAAGGTTTCTTCAGTGAATTTCATGGGTTTTTAACAGTGCATGCTAATTTCCTACAACTTACTAATATCATACTTAACCAAATAAAGCAACATTTTTGTACAATTTACAAAGTCAACCTTAAAACTCTATCATTTCCCACCTTCTAGAATAATTTTTAACACATCTATAGACTTTTTGCAACTTTTTTCAATGTTTTTGTGTTCGTCGACGTCCACAAACGTCTGACGTCATTGCAGACTTTTCGGACAGTGTCACGTGACCACATGCGCAGTATGATGACCTGTTTATGAATGCTATCACGCTTCACCATCAGGTCTGTGCTTCGCGGACGTTTAGGTATTGCACTTTCTACTGATCTAGAAATTTTCAAGCTCAAAATGTACCCTTGCACAGCTCCTACACCTATTCTTACTCATTATCCATTAACAATCTAGTACAAACCACATACTTGGAAGAATATTAGCAAAACTGCTACTTATTTTCAAAATGGCAACAGGTACTTCCATCCCTTCTCCCCAAGAGCCACCACCAGCTGGAAGACCTACACAACAAAAAAAGTTCAATACTTCCAAAGACAATGAAGAGGACTATGAAGATGAGGTAGAGGAAGTGCCTAACTCTAGCACCCAGAGAGAATCATTGGCGTGGCAGTTCTTTACCACTGTTTGCAATGTACCAAAGGCTAAAGCTACCAAAGTGAAATGCACTGATCGCAACGTTGTACTGAGTCGCGGATTACCTGGACAGTACTCTTATGGGACCACCTCCATGTGCCGCCACACCCAATCCAGCCACTGCAATGCTCTCAAAAACGTTCCTTTCTTAACAAGTAGTAGGCTGTCTTCCTCCACCTCATCTTCCTCAACCAATTCTGTAACCATAGAGTCTACTTCTGTGAGACACAAAATCCCACCAGCTACCTTGCAAGCAAGAAACGAGGCTGTTGATCCTTATCTGTAGAAGACAACAGCCTTCTGTATATACTGCAACACACCACTCTTCAGGTGGGAGCAATTTCAAAGTGCTTTTGAAGCTGTAATCAAGGAGCATGAGAAACACTGCCCGCTACCTTAGATGTAACACACATGCAACATCCTCCCCTGTCCACCTGCGCCTCCATATTAGTTATTGGTGCCTCTTCCCTCATTTCCCGCCCCAATTTATGTTCTATCCTCACATGCAACCAAAGAATAAAAGCAAAAAACAACAAAAAAAGGTTCCTTTAGGAACTACCTTTTACAGTTAGAAAATAGAACAAACAAAATAATCTTATAGGCTCCATCTACTTTACATTTCTCTGTAAAGTACATGAACTCAATAATATTTTCCAACATTTCCATTAGCATTTTGTGTTATGCTAATGGGAATAATGTGATGTTCATCCCCCGTTCTAGGGACTGCAACTGGGGCAAACGCCACGGCAGCCCAAGCTACTGGCCCACGCGAAGCCACAGCAGATAACTGGAACTCTCGACGTTATTCCCCGTTCCAGACCCTGCAATGGGGAACGAAGGCCATTAGCACCCTGGGTTGTCAAAGCGTTAACCAGAGGTGCTTAAAAAAAAAGGATTTTTCTCCCTTTACCAGGATGCGCGTGGCTTCCCGCTGTAAGAAGGAAAATCCTTTTCCATTATGGCTTCCAAAGTCCCTAACAATAGCTCCTGCCCAGGGATCTAAAGGAACTCGCAAGCTGAACCGAAGCTCTCTTTTGGCCTTACTCAACAAGATCCCGTCGCTTAGGATCCTGAGCTCTGGCGACTTTGACTTTGTTGAACCACTCCGCTTCCCTGGGTCCAAAGCTACTAAACTCCACTGCAGCCTGCCTGAGACCATCTCACTTATCAGGCAGCATAAAGCTTCACTTGATCACCTGGGCTATGCTCTGGATATACCAGCTACTAGGGAGGTGTCTGTGGAGGGTTGCGTTAAATGCAGATGCTCTCAAGCTAACGCAATACCAACTCAACCTCAGACAAAGGTCACGCCCTTGTGCAGCGACTCTCAGTGGTGGGAGTGGCTGAAATCAATGATTGCTCTAAAAACAGCTCCAGAGTGAAATTGGTTGCTGACCAGCTGGAATACCAGAAGTTTTAGTTAATGGTTGAATGAGGATGGGTCTGTGGAATTGTTACGCAAACACAACATTTTTATGTTACATGAAACATGGTGCACTTTTGATGTTGAGTTTGATGGGTATACGATTTACCAAGTTAAGGCCAGTAAGGGAGAGCGGGGTCGCCCTATGGGGGGCCTCATGATTGGTGCCATATTTAATCTGAGAATAGTTCACCAGGCAAATCCTGGGGGCAACATTCTGACAGTGGAGGTGTCCTCCCCAGGTGGCTGGGGTAGCTGTCGGAACACCTTACTAGTCTGTGTGTATGACCTCCCCCGGTGAATCTATTACAGAGGTAATTTGTGACCAATTAGACACCATACTTACTACCTGGTTGGTCTCCTTAGACAGTAGCTCAGTCATTCTAGGTGGGGACTGGAATGCCAGGGTGGTGGACCCAAGGGGTTGTGGAGGCTTTGATAATGTTTTTGATTACTGTAGCATGCCATTTACGAAATCCAACAACAAAGGGAAGTTATGGATGGACTTATTGAAGGAATGGAACTGTACGGTCCTGAATGGGCGCACCTCTGGAGACTGCCCATGGCAGTCGACCTTGGCTGTAGGGACAAAAAGTGCTATTTTGGACTATATGGCAATCTATGACTCCCTGTTGGACTATGTACTACAGCTGCAAATCACTTTGAACGTCTATAGTGACCATACCCCCATTGTACTCACTATGTGTGGTGTGGGTGGGGGGGGGGGGATTTGTCTCTGTAGTGATGTGATCATAAATCTACCAGGAAACAGGATCCGCTGGCCCGAAAAGAACATCAAGAGGGTTAACGCACCTGCCTTCCCGCTACATGGCAAGATAGGCAGGGAACTCCGGGGCAAAAACCCTGATGCTATTGAAAATTGGATAGAACAAGTATCTCTAGCCCTCTTTAAGGTCAACCATTCCACTAAGATAAGGTGGGGCAGTGAGGGTATAAATCTCTTTGACACGAACATTAGGGTCTGTAAGCATCAACTGAGGTGGGAAATGTGTCTCTGTAGAAGAGAACCCACCCCTCTGCACCCACGTATGGGATCATCACCCACATAAAGTATCTAAAACAGCAGTATCACACTTGGCTCTATCATTACCATAAATCTCAGCAGAGAGGGCAGTGGCAAAACTTTATTCGGATCCTGTGTATCAGAGATACACGGAAAATATGGCAAATTCTCTCCCATGCTGGGGGGGGTGGGCCTGACCCAGAAAATCTTGAACCCAATCCCGGCCCAACAGTGGGATGACCATGTTAAGTCTAAGTACTATAAACCCATCACATGTGCACCCTGGGTGATGGAACATCGTGAAGCTTGCCGCTCCCTATTAGCTACAAAATTGTAAAACAGGCCATCATGGACACTAAAACATCAAATGCTCCTGGCCCGAATGGCCTAGCCAACTGAATCCTGAAAAAAGACCCAAATAACTGGGCTCAGGTCCTCCTGATCCTCTACCTCTACGGGTGTGTAGGTCTTGCACTTTCCCATCATCATGGCAAAGGTCTGTGTTTATCCCAGTCCACAAAAAGGGGGACCGGAGGAATGTGACCAACTACCGCCTTGTGTCCATGCTGGATGTGACAAGCAAGATCTTTACAACACTAGTACTTAGAGAGCTGGAGACTTGGGTGGTAGCTAATAGGGTGCTGAGCTTTGCTCAGACTGGATTCAGACCAGGCTCCAGCACAACACATAACATCAGAGTCTTGGACTCATTGATCAACTTCACTTTCAGTAATAAAGAGGCTACCCTATATATAGTCTTCGTAGACTTTAGTAGTGCATTTGATCAGGTGATGCGAGAGAACTTTGGTCTAAGCTCAGTGACCTAAATTGCCCTGACTGGATAATGTATATCTTGAGGGCACTGCACAGTGAAAACAGTTCATGTGTTAGACTCAAAAACGAGGCAGAATTGACAGAATCTATCAGCATTATTATGGGGGTCAAACAGGGATGTGTGGCGGCTCCATGTCATACAACATCTATATTGCTGATCTTCTCCCACGTATGGCTGCAAAATCCAACTGCCCTCCCCCAAACTTGGGGATTCACCTATCTCAGGCATGCTCTACGCAGACGACCTGATACTGTTCGATCAAACTATGTCTGGCGTGAAGAACTTGCTACAGGAGCTCTCGCAGTATTCATCACAGTTGGGATGAAGCATCAATTTAAGGAAGACCAATATAGTACAAATCTCCAGAAAGGGGCCTAGGCGATCCAAAATTGAAACTAGTATGGGTGAGATTGAATTCACTGAATCTTACCCCTACCTGGGATTGGAATTTGATGTCTTACCTAACTATGGCCTGATAATTGCACAAAAAAAGAAGCAAGCCAAGATGCTCACCCTCCAGGCACGGAAATTTGCAAAAGGATCCACAGGGTATAGTATGGACGGCATTGTAAAATTGCATCAACAATGCTTCGTACCTACCATACTGTACGGCCTGGAAGCATTAGCCAGGCAGGATCTGAGCTGGCTCAACATCCTAGAGGGTCATTACTGGCCAACAGTATTGGGACTCGGCCCTCTTGCCCCATGCAATATCTGAGGCTAGAACTGGGCCTAACCTCGCTGAGGGTAATGGCACTGCGTGCTCGGGATACCTTTTACTTGAAATCATGTGCCTCGCCAGTATGCAAACTCCTTGCTCTGTCAGGTAGCAACTATGACCTAGAAAAGGTGCCGCGTGGCGGCAATTTCAAACACCTTAACTAATCCCTTTTTCTGGATATAGGCTGGATCCATGGCACGCCGAGAACTAGACCATACACCCACCTGAAAAAGTCATTTGGACACAAGCTAAATCACTGGGATTGGTGTGAAAACTACGCCCACTTAGAAAAGCTGCAAGGGTATGAGTCAGTATCCCACGTAGTCCACAGATACAGGAGGATACAACCTTGCCTGATCTTGTGTCCGGACCCAGACGTAAGGGACTTTGTCCTAATGCTACGCATTAACCAATTGCAGGTCCTTGCTGTCACAGGCCCCCGCCTGGGTATAGCCATCAGGGACAGGAATTTCCGGGAGAGCCGATTGCCTGGAGACCACCAGACATGTGCTAACTGCATGTCCCAAATTGGGACTGTTGTACACGTGCATGCTGGGAAGGCTGGTGCATAGCCTGGACACTATCACCGGAGACTCTTTTTGTGACTATTGTCTCAATACAGATACCATCTCATCCCAGCTTGCACTGTTCCGAGTTTGGACACACGTGAGGGATCTCCTGTTGAATTAATCCCTCAAGAGACTGGACATGGCACTCCTACTTGCGTTGGCTAAGCTCCCTTGAAGTTGGGCATAACATTACAGGTCGGGACATAGGCCTCATACCTTGCTCTGTCAGAGAACCAGTTAGCCTGAGTACAGAACTATAGAACGGTCTTGGATAGTCTGGACCCTGTGGATCACTGGTGGGGGGGTTGACCCATTAACATTAGCATTAATTGTGTACTCACTGTATACTTAGTTCCAGTCAGTCCCATTACCTGATCCATTCCTCTTTCATATTCATGAAAGAACTATAAAGCACCTTTAAGAAACACTTTTACTTATGTCTCTTGTTATCAGCAGGGCATCCTGGGGATGGAAATTATCGTTAAATTGCCTACGGCATAAGGCTCCCCCATGAACCCAACCAAACCACCCCTATTATTCACTTCCCTGCATCCTAGTTCAGTGTCCACTGTACTATAATAATGTATACAATGGCCAGTGCTCATAGCTTGCAGCCAGGGCGCAGTCTCCAAATACCTGGGGCATAGGCTTCAGCCATGCCGCATTCCCCATTAAGCAAATCAGAGCACACATTTGCATTTGCCGAGGGCCAGGCCCACTACCCAGACACCAAATGTATATCACTAGTTTTTTTACTTACATTCTTACACTTTGGAAAAATAGGACACAAGACGTATTTCCAAAAACATGTTTTCAGGTCCTTGCTAATGCTCGTCGGCCAAGTTTGTTGTAATCTAGCCCACCACTTCATGCGGTAAGCGCAAGCAGAATATTTTTTCACATTCAAACCTACCACATCGGCCATGCCCCATGCCCCCATAAGCAATCCAAAGTACACATTTCTCCTTGCTGACGGCTAGGCCCATTAACTAGACACCAAAGTTTTATCACTGTGTTGTGTACTTAGTATTTATACTTTTCTGTGGGGATCATTACGAGTTTGGCAGTGGCAGGCTGGTAAATTCGGCACGGCTGCCGCCAAACTCGTGACAATACGGGCACCCGGCAATGGGCAATTACCGGGGTATTCCGGCCCTGCCAGACCTGATAATTACCAATTGCCGGGTGCCGGTACCCATTACTCCCCATTCCCATTGACCCACATAGGGCTCAATGGGAATGGGGAGGTCGGATGCACCAGCACCATTCGTGAATGGTGGCGGTGGATCCAACGAGTTCTGCTCGCGGGTGCCAGATTGCCCGCCAGGTCACACCTGGTGAGCAGAAAGGCACCTGCAAGCACCACTCGTAGTTCGCCGGTCCGGTAGCAACGGTGCAGGTAACTTACCGGCACCGTTACTACCAGACCGGCAAACTTGTAATGAGGCCCACAGAGGACACATTTGCAAAACAATGCTTTAGAGTTCTTGCTGACCCTCCTCGTGCATATTTGCTGCAATCCCATTTCAACATTTTTAAATGGCTTATAACTTTGTTGCCATTTGACGAATGTGCACAAAAGATGTAGAATAAACCCAACCTTGAATGTTTCTGAAAAGTGTGAATAGATTGTGTGAAGTGGGGCTAGGTTATACAACTATTTTATGTACGTATATTTTGACACTTTTCAAAACATAAACCATGGATGGATTTGCAACTCATTCAAGGCGCATTGGCAAGGATGTGAAAGTATGGTTTTGCTAATGTGTCCATGTTTTATTTTTTTAAAAGTGTCATAATGTAGGTACAAAAAATAGTGATATACCTTTGGCGACTTATAGCATGTGGCTATGGAAAGTGGCCATATTTTTCGAGTCATGGCCAAAGGCCACTACTATTAGAGAACAGCAATGGGGTTAAAGTGGGTATGGCCACCAGTGACCGGCTATGTGGTAAAGTTTTTCAAAATTGGGATAGGTTTGAATGGGAACAAACATTTTGCTTGTGGCTACAGCCTAAAGTGTTGGACAGGATTGCAGCAAACATTCACGAGGAATATTAGCAAGCACCTGAAATCATGGTTTTGCAAATCTGGCCTGTGTTTTATTTTTTCTAATGTGTGAAAATGTAAGTACATAAAATTGTGATATAACTTTAGTATCTGGCCAATGGGCCTGGCCCGACGCAAAGACAAATCTGTACTCTGATTCTGAAAGCATGTCTTGTGTGATGGTGTGCATGTGCAATCTGGATTTTCTAATAAGGTGTGGGCTAGACAGGGTAATGGATTGTGGTCTTTATTGTATACTAGAAAGAAGAATTTCGGCAAAACATTATTTCTGTGCTTTTTTGTTTTTCTCTACTATACAATGGTCCATTATTTCCATTAGCATATTTGAAAATGCCAATGGGAATGTTGGATACTCTTATTGAATCTAGCAACTTCACTGAAAAATGTAAAGTAAATGGAGTCTATAAGCTTATGTTTACATGATACATGATATTCCTTATGTTTTGTATTGTGACCGGGACTGCTGGAGCAAAGGGGAATTTTAGGTCAGTTCAATTACATCCAGCAATATGTTCAAATGAGTCTCATTTCAAATTAGATAAATAACATTATTTGAAGTGAAGTGAACACATGGCAAAATAAACTGGTGCTAAATTACACTTCACATTAATTTAGTTAATAGAGTAGTAGCTAATACAGTAATTGAAAATAAACATAGGTATCTATAATTCACAAGTGCATCCTGTTATGTGCTTAGGGCGCAGGGACATAACTGTGACTTTTATATTTGTGTTATGTTCTCCTGTAAATGCTCTGCAGCCTGTTGAACTATTTTGGTGCTAAAGCACACTCTTTTTACACATGGCACAGATCCACTTCCATGTGCATTTTTCCATATGTCTTTACACTCTTAATGAGGCAATAATTGAAGAAATATGTGATTTTCATTCATGTATTCAAAACAGGAAAAAAGGCCTTTTGCATCTTTATATGTAGAGAGCTCCTATCTCGTTATTGGCCTATCCTTAGCATTGACAAACCATATTTTAGAATCATTGTTAACGAGCTCAGAAATGGTGGCAGTTTCAGATATTCACTTTCAATCCATTAGAACATGTTCTTGGGTGCCTACTTGCATTTACAGGCAAACCCTTTTTTATCATGACAATGAACAAGAGGCAGAAAGCGCCTAACAAAACAAACTCGTTTGTGTAATCCCTCTCCTGCTCTTTCAGAGTTTTCTATTGTCAGTCTATTTTAGGCCAATATACTTTACTGCAAAGTCTCTTAAACTTCAATTTGGACACAAATCATCTATGCTCTTTACACAGAGTGCCTAGCAACTGACATGCACGCTGAGTGAAGGGCATTTCCGATCTGCATGCATCAATGCAACAGCAAAAATATCTTATATGTTCCCGCTCTACACTTAGGTTTGCCTTTACCACCTAATTTGTTGTACATAAACAATGTATTTGAGTTGATATAGCTAAGCAAAAAAATGTTTTTCTTGTTTTATATTAGAAAACTCTCCTGATGAACCACGTGCGTTAAACGTGGAGAAACACGTGTTGAGGGACAAAAGGGATATGGTTATTTGAAGAAGAAAGTTTATGTTTGAAAGGAAATAAAAAACAAAGATGTGCATAACCAATCAAAGATGTATCTTTGTATGATTTAAAAGTTCAGAAAAGGAATACCGGAAGCGCACTCCAATGAAGTGTACAGTTAAAAAGAATCATCTATGCTCTTTAGATAGAGTGCCTAGAAACTGACATGTACGCTGAGTGAAGGGTATTTCCGGTCTGCATGCATCATTGCAACAGCAAAAATATCTTATATGTTCCTGCTCTACACTTAGGTAAGCAACTAACCTCTCTGTTAGATCCGCTTGAGCATTAAGAGACCATAAATATGGCAACAGAGTATGCTATTAATCCTACTACAGTAACATAAAGGAATGTTTCAGTCAGGGATATTCTATTATTATTATTATTATTATTATTATTATTATTATTATTATTATTATTATTATTATTATTATGTTTATTGATCAACACCTACTAACATCGGGAAGCAATGGGGTGCTGTACAAGTCATAGGAGGAAGCACACGATGAGGGAAACAGATTGCAAGGTATTGAAAGAAGGGATTACTATAAGGGAGTAGGTAGCTAACATCAGGGAAGGTGGAGGGCAGGCAATTTGGCAGAAAGGGATCTACAAGCAACCATGGGAGGACACAGGGAGGGATCAGATTGCCCAGTCTTATTAAGTCACTGTAGCTATTCATGGTTATGAAATCTGAGGACATGCTGTTGTGTAAATAGATGAAAGTTCCTTCATTAGAAGTTTATTTTCGTTGTTAAAGGGAAAACACTGAAGCTTGGAGGTTTACATGAAGAACCTGTAACGTGGGCAAAGAAATATGTACTGCATTGTGTATTAGAACCATTTGTGATTCTCTAAATGCCATTACTAGGGATTCCCTTAGGCCAGTGAGGGAAATATGTTGGGATGTGTAACTGGACAGAAAGCTATTCATGCAGTTCAGATTAAAATGCCTCTCTCTGTGTTACCATACTGCTAAGTGGAGCAAGGATCCTTGGTCCAGACTCAATTACTGGAATATTAAGACCATTGAGAATAACGGTGGGTGAAATTACCGACAGCGAAAAGAAATTGGTGAAATTCGCCTTCACTTTCATTTTGCTAGAACTTCGATTTTGCACCTTTTTTCCATCTTTTAGGTGAATTTCATTTAGATTTTAAATGTATTATTTCCCCAAAGATCTTTTTTAATCGCCTTTAAAAAACAGAACTTCAAGGAAAACAGAACTCCAGGAAAGAAAAGACATTCTGGCCCTCATTCCAAGTAGGGCGGTAAGGGATACCGGGCACCGGTAAGGAGACCGGCGCCGGTAATCCCTTACCGCCCTACTACGATGTCCCTTAGCGGGTCTGACCAGGTGTTAAGG
The DNA here is from genome assembly GCF_040938575.1 of Ambystoma mexicanum. Taxonomy (NCBI): domain Eukaryota; kingdom Metazoa; phylum Chordata; class Amphibia; order Caudata; family Ambystomatidae; genus Ambystoma; species Ambystoma mexicanum. The sequence continues at coordinate 128,565,440 of NC_090935.1, read as the reverse complement.
ACGGGACCCGTTAAGGGACCTGGGTGCAAATAACGGGCTTGGCATACACCGGCACGTTATTTGCACCCTCCCGATTCCCATTGAGCCCTATGGGGTCTGAAATGGAAATGGGGAATGGTTTGGTAAATGGGAACTTACCGGTCCCTCCAAGGTTGGAATGGACCGGTAAGTGCCTATTGAACCAAACTGGAGTCGGTACCGGTATGGGAGGCAGTAATTGCGCAAATAGCGACATGACTACCACCATACTCAGAATGAGGGCCTCTGTCTTTATATGGCCAGAGTATTTTATGACATCTCCCCCAAAAATTTGAAAAATAAAATATTTAGGCAGGAAATAACCCACAATTGTCAATTGTGATCCACAGGCACAATTTGCAAAAGATGAGTATTTTGCCTACCAGTAATTGAGACCATGGGCAAATGTCTTACTCTTATGTCTGCATTATCACAGTTGATATGAAAGTAATTACTATCCTTCTTTAGGGTGAACAATATTAAACATTGAAAAACACACTGGAGTACTACACATCCACTAAAGATAAGTGGGTGATGGACATAGGGGTGTAGAGAAGGAGCTAAGTACCCCCACCTCAACCACTTTGCCCAGAACGCCTATAGGTTGGAAACCAGAGTATGTGACATAAGTGGAACAACTAAAACGACAGAGGCCAAAGGAAATCCTGAAGGCTAAGTTCCCATTGAGAAAACCATACCTGCATTCAAGACAGTATGATGGCTGTTTAAACGAAATCCCAGAAGAAGCAGGACATCTGACTGAGGAAGCAGACTGGTGACATCATGGGAGAGTCAAGCTGACGTACAATAGAAGAGATGCTGACACGAGAGAATATGGATATTCTATAAGGCATCAAAGATAAGCAACATCTTGGGCTCAAGATGAAGAGGCTTATGCTACAGAAGCATTGAAGATATGAAACCAGTTCACACATGTACAAACGCAAAGTAAAGCAAGCAGACAAAGTTTGAGGCTAGCTTTATAGTGAATAGATTGCGGCAGGCGCCAATGTATGGATACATAGGAATAAGTAAAGAATGGATGGTCCCATCATGAACTATAATCAGAGCTGAGCTAAAGGAGAAAGGACATCTTTTTCAAGTGTGGCACAGTTAGAAAACAAATGGATTACAAACGGAGATCAGAAAGGTGAGGTTGAACGAGCCAAGAAGCCATGGTCGTATCTGGCTGAGAAAAACAGAAATTAGTTACAAAACCTTTGAAGGGATGAACCTCCTGTTCAGAAGCTTGGAGAGAACAGAGAAGATATCAGAGACTCATTGAAAGCTCTAATTCGTGGTCTTCAGTCATGTGGGGAGAAGGAGTTCGACGAACATGATGGTCACACCTACGCATGAGGGCAGATCGTCCCTCTACTCCCCTGTATCTTCCAGAGCAAATGAACACACCAAAGGACAAGTTCAAAAGGGCTAATTGACAACCGACCACTGAGGTGATGATGGATGATGTTCTAATTGGTGAGAAGTGGATGTTTAAGACCAACTCACCAGCACCTGGCAGTCTGGCCTGCGTGTGGCTAGCATGGGCTGAAGGCTGCTGACAGAGGTTAGAAGCCAACCAATGATAGAGGATTGCATGATTGGGGGGTCCTATAGTTAAGTAGCCAATAGGACGTTAATGACTTTCATAGTGACCTGTTTTGGGGGAAGGGCTTAGTTGCCCCACCTGATGTTAAGAAACCTATCACCTTTCTCACACCCATTAGACGAGTATGAATTGTATACTTAGATATTCCCTTAGACCCTATTACTCTCTTCAGTATGTTTTTGTAGTTTGCCACGTAATATGACGTTAGTAGTACTCAGGTTGTACGTCAACAATGACGAGACTTTATTATAAAGGAGTGCTTTTTTATAAAGTTCGTTGAGATCATGCTGTGAGACGTCCGATGAAGTCCGTTGTTCTCCCTGTTTTAGATAATTGATATTAAAACTGTTATCTTTTGCCAACGTCCTAAGTTGTTTTGTTTATTGATGTTTGAGTAATCTCTGCATCCCCATTCCTCTCAATGTATTGCTGTCGTATCTTAAAGGGCTGGAAGTCCTTCAGTTCACATGGTAGCAGAGGGTGCTTTGATTTCCATTGAGATAAGTAAGCTTTGGGGTCCCCCGGCAATATTGAACAACCTCTGTCATTCGGCTGAAAGGACGTGAAGCTCCCTGTGGATGGCGGTTAGAATAGGGTAAGGGCAAGCTTAGGTAGACGGGTCCCCTGTTTTCAGTCATTTACCCCTCCCAGCATCTACAGGAAGCTGAACGGACACAAAGTTGGAGAGCCCGCAGAAGGAGGTGTTGCGATCTTGAGGGTCAGAAGCCGAATGTACGAATGGTGAGTACAAACTGAGCAAGATGGCAAAAATGTATGAAAGGGCAGTGGGAAGGGATATTCAGTGATAAGGAAAAAAAATGAGTAACAGTGGGTTGGAAAGGGATGGTCAAACCGAGACGAGGATCATCGAGTTTAATGGGGATAATTGACTCGAGACGATAAGAGCGTTGAGTAATTTAAAGAAGGTTGACTTGAGACGATGAGCATCAAGCAACGAACCCTGCGAGACGAGGAGCGTCACAGTGGGATACACCCAGTTTCCTGAGTGATAAAGAAAGTCAGCAGGATCTGTTCCCTAGAGCCCTATTATGGGTGACGTTGAAAACAAACTTGTTTTAAAGAACAGTTTAACACTCACACTCAAATGGAGTATTGTTTTAGGGGCATAACGGGGATGAGTCTTGAAATATAGACTTATATATGTGACCGGTCAAGTATGTCTGGTTGGGTGTTTGTTTTATGTATGTAAATGGTGAAAAATTAATGGAGACATTGATAGATAAGGAAATTAGAACATGAGAAAGTGAATTAAAACTGTTTATTTATGATATTGTATTGATGATGTTTAGTGGGAACAAAGAGTAAAAGGAGAAAATGTAACGTAGAATGGATTGGAGCATGCGACGACTGGTGCAAGCTCATATTATGTTATTTTTGGAAAACACATTTTTTTAATGAAATTGCAAAGTGTACAGGTGAGTATTGACTGTCAAGAATGACGAGTCAACATGAGGAGCATTGCTCCATTTATACATTGCTGCAAATATACACTCGAGCTTTAATAGTGAAGTACAGAAGGGGTGAAGGAGACCTCAGATAGGATATAATATATATATATATATATATATATATGTATATATATATATATATATATATATCAGTGAAAAAACATTGTTAAAGGGACGTTATGGTTAAGTTGCGCTACTAAAAACCTATGAAATTCAGTGAAAAAAACTTTGTTAAAGGGACGTTATGGTTCCAAGTAAAACCGAAAAACCCTTGAAATTCGGCAGTTATGGTAAGCTAAGCAACCATAACTCGCGGCACCACCGTGCACTGCTAAGACTAACACCCAGGACATCAAAGATGACATGCGCTAACCAATCTCCGCGCACTTGGTGTCCTGCAGACAGGCGCTTCCTTCGCGGACTAGTTCGCAAACGGATCATATGACCGCGCCCACGCTCATCGTGTGTCCTGAAATGCGGACACTGTTTGTGTCCCCGAACAATTTAAAAGTACATTTTCAGTTAATCCATAATATTTTTCAATAAAATCTCACCATGGCACATGTCCCACATAGCAATCTTGAGTTTCTATATACCTTTTGAAACTTTCCGATCCTTTTTTTGTGTTCGATCTGTCCGCGGATAGTGCGCATGTCCGCGGACCGCGCACAAGCACCCCTATAAAAGACCATGCCCAAGAGCTTATTCCCATTGTGTTTCTGGCTATTCTTCAGAACACAGTGATTTTTGCTGCCACCTGCAGACTACACCATCATCGAGATGGCATCCTTGGCTGCTGAACTGCCACTTGGTGCTGCACCTGCTTCAGCACCACCCCCACCCCCTCCACCACCACCACCTCCCCAAGGGCCTGAAGAGGGGAACAGGAGTGAGGATGCGGAGGAGGAAGAAGAGGATGATGAGAATGAGGTAGAGGAAATCCCTACTACCCGCACTAGGCGTGAGTCTTGGGTGTGGCGGTTATTTACCATTCATGGGAATGGTCCTAAGGCTCGTGCGAACCGTGTTACCTGCAATGAGTGCAAAATGATACTCAGTCGCGGGAAGCACGGTAAGTACAGCTTTGGGACCACTACTATGAAGCGACACCTGAGGTCATTTCACTCTGGGGCTATTCGCAGGGTTGTACCTTGCGAAGAACGTAGTAGGTTCATTTCCTCTACTTCATCCTCTGTTTCTGATCCTGTCACCACAAGGACCACCTCTGTGGGACAGCGTCTTTCTCAAGCTGCCTCACAGGCCATACAGAATGCTGATGACCCTTACCTTTCGAGGGTCACAGTTGTATGTATGTACTGTGACACAGTAATCTGCAGGGGGGAGCGACTTCGGAGTGCTTTTGAGACTATCATCTCAGAGCACGAGAAGACCTGCTCACTACCCAAATAAAACCCACTCTACATCTTCCTCTCTCAGCTCACCCTTTCTTATCCCTGTGGTTGGTGTCCCCCTTTACCCTCCTTTACCCTCCTCTCCTAGTGTGTCTTGTCTGAAAAACCAAAAAAAATACAAAAATCAAAAAAAAATAAGGCTCTTTTCAGAGCCGCTTTTCCCAGTTAAAAAATAGAAGTGAAAATAAATGAAGCAGGGCTCTTTGTATTTTTTAGAAGTCCGCGGACAGTTCGCGAACATTAAAAAAATTGGGTTGCTACTCCATCACAAACACTGTAATTTTCTCTGGAAAGAAGTGGTGGCTCTGAAAAGAGCCTTTGGGCGGTGTTTGTAAGTCAAAAATTGTAAATGCTTAACATCTACTTCAAAATCATTGTTGTAATTCCAAAAAAGGTCGCAATGCATTTTTTACATTTCTCAGAAAAATCTGATTGCCAGCATAAGTAAAATGGACTCCATCTCTGCGAAAAATGTATGTACTACAAAACATAATATTTTCATTGTGAAAAGAAGACATGCCAAAATCTCTTAGAAAGGCACAAACAGCCTAATTAACATTGCGCCTTGCTTTTTCCATTTGTGGACCAAATGAAGAAGAACGAAGCCACATTTGTATCTGCGCAATCCGTGAAAATATCACTTGAGAATTAGGAAACATGTCCATAACCTTCCTAAGTCCTTCTTTCATAGCAAATTGCAAAAAAATTCCAGTCACATGTCCTAAACTGTTCCCTCCACAATGAATTACAATTATGTCTGAATGTTGCTTTGTCTCCAAAGTAGCACAGAGAGGTAGCAAGTCCAACCACTTCATTCCACGTACTCCATGCCAGTGTACTTCCACATGTGGGAATCCAAGATCTACAGCTACTCCACAGATTTCTGCATGCACCTTCAACCAATGTATCCACGAATCTCCTAAAATCCAAACAATCTGTTTTCTGAAACACACAGCCATAGCTATCTTTTGTTCTCTCAGCAAAAAGAGTATCTGAGAAAATCTCTCCTGGCACAACACACCCACCAAACTTTCCTGACCAATCCCTTTCAGTGCTTATTCTCATTTGCATGACTTCTGAACCCAAAAATCCCCGGATGTAACTCCCGATGTCCGCAAACTACCGCCATGTCCACGGACATATCGTAACATGAACAGCCCTTCTACCATTTTCCACTACACTCTTTCTGCCTTTCCCTCATTGGATGTACCTCAAAAATCACATGACCATGCACCAATCACATTCAAGACCTCTACATCTAACTGCATCATCATAGATCAGCACTGCAAATGTACTCTGAATCTCATATCATGGCAGCTCCATGCATATCCATATGCATGAACACAAACTTCAGGTATGCATATTTTCTGTATAGTAGATGAACACATTTTCAAACAGACTTTTACCTTGTAAAATCTGTAAAATGAATTTACTGTACTTTTTTCAATTTCCTAAAATCAACTATCACTTATAAACCTTTATACTATTTACTTTCTCTATACACACACACTCAAATCATGTTAAATTAACATTTTTTAAAAGGAATATATAGACTACATATATTCAAACAAAATTGCATGCAAACACAATCTATGTTTAAACATTTCTAAAAATACTTATACAATTTCATATTTTTTGTTTTTATTTATTTATTTACTTAATTACTTTAAATTAGACATGACATTGAGGCGCTATTACCTAGAACAGTTTACTTACAGAAATAGTGGTATTCTATTCACTAATATATTATACATTTCACAAGACATGGTAAAGATATTTTTTTTTGCTACAGTTAGTCATTCAATACAATTTGTTGGTTTTACAGAAGGCACTGAGAATTTCAATAAAAAAAAATCAATATCTAAATTAAAAACAGTGCTATATACAAACAAAGTTACTAATTTGAAGCTTTTACAATTGCAGTGAAGACCAGTCTCCTGAAAAGAAGCAGCCGAATTCGAAGAAGAAAGAAAAACTATGAAGTTACCAGTTAATTTTAAAAAAAAGTAAGTAAAATATCACCATAATATTTGTATTATTAATCAAATATACTATAATATTAATACGAGCTATTTTGGTTTCTAAAAATAGAGATTTTGTACCATTTTGTCCAAAAATGTCCATGTCTTAAACAGTGATTTACAGCCAGAATGGCCCACAAATTTCTATTTTTGGACACACAAATTACCCAACTGGACCACTACAATTTTCATATTATAGAACAAACAACAGTTTTAATTGTATACATTAGAACATTAGATTTACTATTTGTACTTTTCCACACCACTAGCTTACTTTTTTTTGTGTCATCTGAACCCCAGTTTAGTAACACATAAATTCAAGAATACCTATCCCTACTAGTTTTAGTTGCCAATGCACAATCACACACCATTACATACATCTTTATCATCTTACTCAAACACTCATGCACACAGCACACTTACATTCCAGAACACCCCAACCCATATCTTCTTTATTTTTTTCAACAGACCCTAAAGAATGCCTACCAAAAGTCAAGTCCGTAGAAAGCAACGCAAAAGTAGAGCAAATGAAAATAAAGGTGTCCAAATAAGCATCCATCTCTAGCAGAATTTGTAAAAAAAGTTGAAACAAAACAGCTAATACAATCATTTAGTGAAACACAAGAAGTTTCAAGTACAACAACTTCGCTTCCTCTATCAAAATGTAAAACAAACCAAAAAACAATTAACAGAAAATCAGCTATCAGTACAGATAAAACTACTTCTTCAAATGTTAATATAGTGCAAAGTAAGCATACCAAGAAAAGTATTTTAGCCAAAATATACCGTCACAAAGTCCTTCAAAATCTTATAAAAACAGGAGAGAAATCAGGTTCAAAGCTAAAAACCTATCGTAGGAAATTAATCTTAGAAGCATTGATGGACAGTGCAATTCTTCTCAAAAGAAATTTATTTATTTTACTGTTAAACAAAATGAAACCACTAACAAAACTAATAACTAAATTACAAAAAAGACTTCTCAATAAGCGAAATGTCAACAGAAAGAACTTCTTAAGTATCTGCGGAGGTGAATGGAATCACACTACGAGCACAGAACCATAGTTTAATGAAGAAGCGTACAAACAAAAGCAAACAAATACAATTGCCATAAATAGCAGTGGTCGAGGTTATGAAAAAGTGAATAATACCATAATGGAACAAGAAGTACTCCTTACAAAAATATGCCCTGAAAGAATTACCCCTCCATTCAACTGAATCAGAACGTCTAGTGTACAAATGGCCATGCACATCAATGTGTAACATTCCCAAACAATGTTTCAAATCTTTACGCCAATTCCTCAATAAATATGTAAAAAGCAAAGACAAAATCAAAATTAAATTACTGCAAAATATAGATACCTGTCCAGTGCGCAAGTACACAGGACTACAAGGACATTCATTGGCCTGCATTACAGGACCTACTTGTAAAACCACTTTCCATGATATCAAAAAGATATCAACACATCATTCAACTATAAGAAATCTAGTCTATAAACTGTACTATGCTAAAAGTCCTGCTTTAGCACTAGCAAAGTTAAATAACATCCTTCTACATGGTACAGCAAAAGACCTACTTGAAGAAATTCACTATATCCAGAAAAAATATTTTGGAAGTGAAAGCCATTTACAGAATGAAATAGCTTTAAACCAATTAAGCAACAATTCTACACATGGCAACCTTTTGCTAAACACATACAAAAAAGAAATACTAAAATTTAAAACTACTTTAGCTGAAGTACCAAACCATGTATGTGTATGTTGCCGTAGAATTTTTTATAAAAGTAACACAAAAACTGTGGACCTATCATACAAAATAGAAGACAATGAAGATTCTAAATGGTTTGAATTAGCTCTCTACCTTGTAGCAGAAAACAAATATAAAATAACTGAGCCCTTAATACTTTGCAGTTATTGCACTACAAAACTTGACAACAACCAAACTCCTTCACGTTCTATCACAAATAATTTGGAATTATACCCAGTACCAAAACCTCTACAACAACTTAATTTATATGAGAGCATCATAATTCAAACAGTACACCCATTTCAAGCAATAATACGCCTTCAACCAAAAACAGCAAAATTACCTCCCTCTGAATTGGTAAAAGGCATTTGTGGAAAAGTAGTTGATTTACCATTAAATCTAAAATAAAAAAAACGTGCATACTCTAGGAGTGCAACGTCCAATGCAGCAATCTTTAATTATATTAGTAAATGGAGTACCTACAAAAGACAAAAAATATGGCAACAGCTGGTAGATTTATATAAAGTTAGACAAGCCTTCCAATATCTTAAAGAGAATAATGAATATTACAAATAAATTAATATTGAAGAAAACATGAAAGATACAACTGAAATAATTCAAGAAACACAAGAAGCTGGTCAATTTGAGCTACTAGATCCTGCTACAATATCAAATACTTTAGACCATTATACAATTCATCCTTTGCACTGTAATGACACCGTACAAGATGCACTGGAAACTTACCAAATGCGTCAAACAAAAGGATCGCCAATCAGTATACGGGAAAAAAGTATAGAAGCACGTGCTTTTCCTCTACTCTTTCCTACTGGCAAAGGAGGAAGGTATGATGATAGACCTATTCAAATATCAGCTTCAGAATACCGCTCATTACGGATGTATTCTGAAGATCCCAGATTTAGACAAAATGTGGAATACATATTCCACCTACTCTTTGAAAGTGAACTAGCAACTTTATGTTACGGAGTTGCACACATATTAAAATCAGGATCACACTTTCAAAATATGACAGCTACACAATTATTAGAGAAAGTGCAACAAAAGGATGAGGTTTTACAATCAAATATTACAAATCTATTAGCAAATATGCGTGGTACTAAAGAGTACTGGTTTCAACGTCATGGAGATGTACGTTGTATGATCATAAACCTTGGCCCACCCACTTGGTTTGTTACATTAAGTTGTGCAGAATATGCATGCGAAGATTTACATGATTTCCTACGCATATCAAATAAAAACAAAATAAACATAGATATTCTAACACCTGGAGAACTTTGTTCTTTGGATCCTGTTAATGTTTCAAGATATTTTCACCATCGCTTCATTGCTATGCTACATTTTATTTGTAATAAAACTGTTCCTCCCCTTGGAGAAGTGCAACACTTCTTTTGGAGAAAGAATACCAAGCCAGAGGAGCACCACATATTCACATGCTTTTATGGATTAAGGATGCTCCTAAATTTGGTCAAGACAGTGATGCCACTGTTTTACAGTTTATTGAAAAATATGTCACTTGTGAAATTCCATCAGAAGCCACAAATAGTGATCTTCGTGCACAAATTTTACAATTTCAAAGACACAAATGTGGAAAATATTGTCGTCGCAAATACAAAAACAAAGGAAAATACTACACCAAATCCCGATTTGTTTTCCCTAGACCCGTTACAAATACAGGTCAAGTAAACAACCTCATGTCTTCAGTTAGACATAGTGTTAAAGGTAAGTCACCTAAAAATACATATTACATAAAAAGAAAAGAAGAAGAAACATATATCAATGATTATAATGCAATCATTGCCCACTTATGGAATGCAAACATAGATGTGCAGTACATTGCAGACAATTCTACTGCAGTTGCACGATATGTCACAGAATACTTAACTAAAGCAGAAAAGACAGAGCTCCAAGACCTCTGGAATGACCTGTCATCAGATAAAACAGTATCTCAGAAATTATACAGCTTGGGCATAAAAATGCTCACCCATAGAGAATGTGGATCTTATGAAGCAGCTGATCGTTTAACTGGTACTTCATTGTATGGTAAATCTGAAAATATAGTATGGCTAAGTCTTGGTCCAGCTAAATCTAGAAAAAGAGTTCTAAAATCATATGAAGATATAGAAACAATAGCCAAGCATGATCCCAACAGCAAAGACATTTTAAAAAACAATTTATTGGACACATACTACCCAAACAGAAGTAATACTTTGGAAAACATGTGTCTATACCAAATAGCCCAAAACTACACATACAAAAATAATATGAAACCTGATGAAAAAAAAGGTAAATATAGAGTGACAGACTGTGAAGGCAGCTTAGTTAAACTCACTAAACCAAATTTAATTAATCATATCAAATTGTCATTGAAGACTCCTCAACATAAAGAAGTATATTACATGTCCCTGCTACAACTCTTCAAACCATGGAGATAAGAAGAACAATTACTAGATAACTATGACTCATATGAGGATGCTTTCAAAGCAAATGAAAGCACTATAACTGATGTAAACTTTACACAGTACAAAACAATGTTGCACAATGAACAGCAACATGAAGAAGAACTCCAAGCCCAACTAGATAAGGATACTCCTGACAGTAGTCAACCTTCTGTAACAGGAAGCCAAGAACCACTGGGAGAACCACTAATAACAAATGAGGCAGAATTAGCTATGATAGAAGTAGAAAACACCATGTGTCAGTATGAAGATAAGGAAGACTTAACTATACTACAATCAAAACTAAACAATGAGCAAAGTAGCATTTTTCAAGAAGTAACAAAACAAATTGCACATGGTGTAAAACATGAAAATAAAGAATGTTACTGCCATAATTATAAACCTATACTACTGTACGTCAGTGGTGAAGCTGATTCTGGCAAAACATTCCTAATCAAAATCATTAGTAAGTTCCTTCAACAATTGACAAACATTAAACTGTCAGCTGTTGTCACTGCCCCCACAGGTTTAGCTGCCTACAACATAGGTGGTGTTACATTACACCGATTACTACTATTACCAGTAGAACACCAGAACAAATTAGACTATTACAAACTTTCTGCAGAAGCTGCAATGGAATTACGCAGAGTATTGAAACAAATGAAAATGCTACTAATAGATGAAGTGAGCATGGTCTCCAACCTGATGTTAGCTTTGATTCACCTCAGATTACAAGAAGTACTCAAAACAGACTATGAAGAGCTCTTTGCAGGAAAACACATTATTGTTTTTGGAGATCTGCTTCAATTAACACCAGTAAAAGGTGAACCTATTTTTAAAACATTAGGGCACAAACTCTGCCGTAAATCTGTTGGCAGCATTGGAAATGTCAACCTTTGGCAACATTTCCAATACAGAGAATTAACAGAAAACATGCGCCAATCTGCAGATCTAACTTATGCCAACATTTTAAAAAGTTTGAGAGTTGGTATACTTTCTAAAGAAGCAGAAGCAACATTGATAACCCGGCACATTAATGTACTTTATGGCGATAATGCATGTGCTACAGATGTTATGGAACAATTAGCCCACAAAAATGTCAATTGTATGGCCTTAATGCCAACTCTTGCAAGCTGTCTCAAATTCAATGAAATAATGTGAAGTAAAGAAATGCAACCAATAATGGAAATTAGCGCCACAGACAAACTAGATGTACATGGTATGACACTACCCATGTGTGACCAAGCCACAACAAGACTAAATAATTTAGAAAAATCAATCTCAAACACAGCAGGCTTAGAAAAGATGTTAAAATTATCCTTAAATTGCAGAGTAATGCTTAAACGTAACCTTGACGTGGACCAAGGACTAGTTAATGGAGCACTGGGTACAGTTGTTGCCTTTCAAACATACCCACGTGACAACAAAATTCAGTTTGTCAATATACTCTTTGACAAACTTTCAGAAGTAAAACGGATAGGACGCTCAACAGCTAGATTCCTTCTCTTCAAAGATATGTATGTACGCAGAGAACAATTTTCTCTGACTCTTGCATACGCAGACACGATTCATAAATCAGAAGGTCTTACCCTAGACAAAGCAATGATAGATATTGGTAACACAGTCTTTAAAGAAGGCATGAGCTACGTAGCACTATCACGCTTACGTACACTTGACGGTCTATTTCTAATCAACTTTGATGCAAGTAAAGTAAACGCTGATATTCCTTGCATTTTAGAATATAATAGACTTCGCTCACTATACACTCCCCATCTAAACACATATTCTGTTCCACAAAAACTAAAACGTTGTAAAAGAAAACTAAATCAAACAGAAATGCAACAGGACGTCACTGCAAATCCTCCAAAGAGAGTAAAAGAAACGAATACTTCATCAAGTACCACAAACAAAAAAGAATCAATTAGAGAAAGTAAACCAGGTACTTCTTTAAAGAAGGAAGACAAACTCCAAAAAAAGCAGTTAGATACAGAACTACCTGGACCATTTAAATTCTCAAATATAGTTGGTGTAAGTAGCTATGCAAATGTAGCAATGAATATTCTATTTCAATTTCCACCAATTGTTGACAACATTTACTTACACAGTACAGACCCATTGTGTTTGCAAATGTTAGTACTTCACAGAAATGCAGCAAACAATCCTGACAACACATTTGGGGGCCAATTCATAGAATTCGGCGACACAAGTGGCGCACGCGGATGGCGCACAGTGTGCACGTGCGGTAGTCTGCGCCAGCCGCGTGCGCCGAAACACATTCAGGCGCACAGCGTATTCATGGATTCCAACATCCACAACCAGCCGTGGCGCACAGTGGCGCAGCGACCCTGCAGCAGCGTCAGTTACGCCCCCAGGAACGCCCCTCGCGCAGGGAAAAGCCATCAAAATCCCCAATCCAGCGCAAAGGGCAGCAGCAAACGCAGAGCGGGGAGCGTGTATTTCAGGGGTGTGCGGGTGTTCCCACATGCGATAGGCCTGGGTACGTGTATTACAGGGGTGCGCGAGAAAATCTACACACGATTGGCCTGGGTACGTGGATTTCAGGGGTGCGCGAGAAATTCTACACGCGATTGGCCTGGGTACGTGTATTACAGGGGTGCGCGAGAAAATCTACACGCGATTGGGCTGGGTACGTGGATTTCAGGGGTGCGCGAGAAATTCTACACGCGATTGGCCTGGGTACGTGTATTACAGGGGTGCGCGAGAAAATCTACACGCGATTGGGCTGGGTACGTGGATTTCAGGGGTGCACGAGAAATTCTACACGCGATTGGCCTGGGTACGTGTATTACAGGGGTGCGTGAGAAAATCTACATGCGATTGGCTGGGTACGTGGATTTCAGGGGTGCGCGAGAAATGCTACACGCGATTGGCCTGGGTACGTGTATTCCGGGGGTGCACGATAAATTCTACACGCGATTGGCCTGGGTACGTGTATTACAGGGGTGCGCGAGAAATCCTACACGCGATTGGGCCTGTGCGAGTGGGGCAGTGTATTACGTGGGTGTGCGGGAAGTTGAAGAGGTGAATTGCCAGTGTGGGTCCTCCCAGGTCTCCCCTCTACCCCCTCCACGACCTCTGCAGGCAGCCCACACCACAGGGGACTACCCTGCACCCCTGGTCATGTCCCGCAGGCAGCTCATCCACCATGGGCATGCCCCCCAGCCAAGCCACATGTCCCCTGGCACCCCCACCCCCCAGCACCGTGGGGCACCTGCCAGCAGGCCCCCAACCATGTCCCACTCATGTCCCCTTGCACCCCCACCCCCCAGCACTGTGGGGCACCTGCCAGCAGGCCCCCAACCATGTCCCCTTGCACCCCCACCCCCCAGCAGGCCCCCACTCATGTCCCCCTGCACCCCCACCCCCCAGCACTGTGGGGCACCTGCCAGCAGGCCCCCAACCATGTCCCCTTGCACCCCCACCCCCCAGCAGGCCCCCACTAATGTCCCCCTGCACCCCCACCCCCCAGCACTGTGGGGCACCTGCCAGCAGGCCCCCAACCATGTCCCCTTGCACCCCCACCCCCCAGCAGGCCCCCACTCATGTCCCCTTGCTCCCCCACCCCCCAGCACTGTGGGGCACCTGCCAGCAGGCCCCCAACCATGTCCCCTTGCACCCCCACCCCCCAGCAGGCCCCCACTCATGTCCCCCTGCACCCCCACCCCCCAGCACTGTGGGGCACCTGCCAGCAGGCCCCCAACCATGTCCCCTTGCACCCCCACCCCCCAGCAGGCCCCCACTCATGTCCCCTTGCACCCCCACCCCCCAGCACTGTGGGGCACCTGCCAGCAGGCCCCCAACCATGTCCCCTTGCACCCCCACCCCCCAGCAGGCCCCCACTCATGTCCCCCTGCACCCCCACCCCCCAGCACTGTGGGGCACCTGCCAGCAGGCCCCCAACCATGTCCCCTTGCACCCCCACCCCCCAGCAGGCCCCCACTCATGTCCCCTTGCACCCCCACCCCCCAGCACTGTGGGGCACCTGCCAGCAGGCCCCCAACCATGTCTCCTTGCACCCCCACCCCCCAGCAGGCCCCCACTCATGTCCCCTTGCACCCCCACCCCCCAGCACTGTGGGGCACCTGCCAGCAGGCCCCCAACCATGTCCCCTTGCACCACCACCCCCCAGCAGGCCCCCACTCATGTCCCCCTGCACCCCCACCCCCCAGCACTGTGGGGCACCTGCCAGCAGGCCCCCAACCATGTCCCACTCATGTCCCCTTGCACCCCCACCCCCCAGCACTGTGGGGCACCTGCCAGCAGGCCCCCAACCATGTCCCCTTGCACCCCCACCCCCAGCAGGCCCCCACTCATGTCCCCCTGCACCCCCACACCCCAGCACTGTGGGGCACCTGCCAGCAGGCCCCCAACCATGTCCCCTTGCACCCCCACCCCCCAGCAGGCCCCCACTCATTTCCCCCTGCACCCCCACCCCCCAGCACTGTGGGGCACCTGCCAGCAGGCCCCCAACCATGTCCCCTTGCACCCCCACCCCCCAGCAGGCCCCCACTCATGTCCCCCTGCACCCCCACCCCCCAGCACTGCGGGGCACCTGCCAGCAGGCCCCCAACCATGTCCCCTTGCACCACCACCCCCCAGCAGGCCCCCACTCATGTCCCCCTGCACCCCCACCCCCCAGCACTGTGGGGCACCTGCCAGCAGGCCCCCAACCATGTCCCCTTGCACCCCCACCCCCCAGCAGGCCCCCACTCATGTCCCCCTGCACCCCCACCCCCCAGCACTGTGGGGCACCTGCCAGCAGGCCCCCACTCATGTCCCCTTGCACCCCCACCCCCCAGCAGGCCCCCACTCATGTCCCCTTGCACCCCCACCCCCCAGCACTGTGGGGCACTTGCCAGCAGGCCCCCAACCATGTCCCCTTGCACCCCCACCCCCCAGCAGGCCCCCACTCATGTCCCCCTGCACCCCCACCCCCCAGCACTGTGGGGCACCTGCCAGCAGGCCCCCAACCATGTCCCCTTGCACCCCCACCCCCCAGCAGGCCCCCACTCATGTCCCCTTGCACCCCCACCCCCCAGCACTGTGGGGCACCTGCCAGCAGGCCCCCAACCATGTCCCCTTGCACCCCCACCCCCCAGCAGGCCCCCACTCATGTCCCCCTGCACCCCCACCCCCCAGCACTGTGGGGCACCTGCCAGCAGGCCCCCAACCATGTCCCCTTGCACCCCCACCCCCCAGCAGGCCCCCACTCATGTCCCCTTGCACCCCCACCCCCCAGCACTGTGGGGCACCTGCCAGCAGGCCCCCAACCATGTCCCCTTGCACCCCCACCCCCCAGCAGGCCCCCACTCATGTCCCCTTGCACCCCCACCCCCCAGCACTGTGGGGCACCTGCCAGCAGGCCCCCAACCATGTCCCCTTGCACCCCCACCCCCCAGCAGGCCCCCACTCATGTCCCCCTGCACCCCCACCCCCCAGCACTGTGGGGCACCTGCCAGCAGGCCCCCAACCATGTCCACTTGCACCACCACCCCCCAGTAGGCCCCCACTCATGTCCCCCTGCACCCCCACCCCCCAGCACAGTGGGGCACCTGCCAGCAGGCCCCCAACCATGTCCCCTTGCACCCCCACACCCCAGCAGGCCCCCACTCATGTCCCCCTGCACCCCCACCCCCCAGCACTGTGGGGCACCTGCCAGCAGGCCCCCACTCATGTCCCCTTGCACCCCCACCCCCGAGCAGGCCCCCACTCATGTCCCCCTGCACCCCCACCCCCCAGCACTGTGGGGCACCTGCCAGCAGGCCCCCAACCATGTCCCCTTGCACCCCCACCCCCCAGCAGGCCCCCACTCATGTCCCCTTGCACCCCCACCCCCCAGCACTGTGGGGCACCTGCCAGCAGGCCCCCAACCATGTCCCCTTGCACCCCTACCCCCCAGCAGGCCCCCACTCATGTCCCCCTGCCCCCAGGTCCTGACGAAACGCAATCATGGCAGTAATGGGCAGCATACCCAGCACAAACACCCAGCCAAGGATTGCATCCACCCACATAGTAGATGCAATTACATGATACAACCCCAATGGCAAGTATGTAAATGAACACATGTCCGTCACACACACATACACAATGGGTGCAAGTGAATGTCAAAACCCATATCATGACATGCATGAAACCAATGAGAAAATACCACAAATGTAAGTAATAAATATATGTATTAAAGATGAAAATGAAGTAAAGAAATAAAACACACAACAATGGGGATGACAAAACAAATGGTCCATGTCCGAGAACTAATAGAAGAAATCAAAAAACAAAGGTATCCAAAAACTAATGTAGTCCAAAGCAAAATAATGGGGGGAAAAAATAAGGAAAAACCATTGCCTCATGGTGAACACAAATATAAATCCAACAAATGTTTTCCAAACATCAAACTATGTACAAGAATATCCCAGGGTCCATGAGCCCAACACCATAAATGAAACCTACTACTACTAACTAATAAAAAAAATATATACAGAAAAGTGGCCATTGTCCGAGCGGTCCAAAAAAAACTTAAAAAATAAAGGAAACCTAACACTAACTAACTAAAGAACTATATACAATGGCAGCGGGCAAGTCCTGCGGCTCACTCTGTGATGTTGCCGGCCAGGGCATCATCGAACTCCATGTCGATGTCCCGGAGGCGGGACTCTGTCCTGGCCCCGAGGTCTCGCAGGGACAACCCCGTGTCCACCTCAAACTCCCTGCGAGCTTCCTCAAGGCACTCAGCCCACCTCAACGCCCGACGCATGGAGAACTCCGCCCTGACCATGGTGAGCCGCTCCTCTTCCGCCCGCTGCCGCTCCGCACCTATCCGCTGGACCAACTGCTCCCACACGGAAGACACTGCCATCCCAGGGTTCTCCTGCCCTCCGGCCGATGCCTGCCCCTCTGATCTTGATGGCCCCGAGCCATGATGCCTCCCACGTCGAGCCTGCTGCTGCCTCCGACGCCACTGCCTCTGCCAGCACGACGGCATCCAGGCTGATGGAATCCACCGATGCCGTCGTGCACGTGCCCTGCCAGATGATGCCGGCACATCCTCCATCTGCAGGGGGACAGTTGCTGGTGTGTCCACCCCTGCTGGACCTTCGACTCCCGACTGGGGCAGGGATGGGGTCCCCACCGAGCTGGCTGCGTTGGTCGGGGCAGGTCCACAGGGGGCCCTGGTGGCATCTGGGCCGGAAGACGGCATGGAGCACGACTGGCGCATAGCCTCCACAGAGGAGGAGAGGGTCGCCAGAAGGCCACACACATGTAGGAAACCCCCGACCATGGCGGCTCCCAAATGGTTCACGTACGCACGGTGCTCTTCGTGATGATGTGCATGCTCCTCCCGGGAAGCATGCACCTCATCACGAATGCCAGCCGTGCGCAACGCGACACCAATCAGGACCCTCTCCACACGGCCAGGGGTCCGCAGGTAGAGGAGTGTCAGATGACATGGACATCTCCCCTACCTGCGGACGGGCCTGGGATGGGGCATCCCTGCTGGTGCATGGTGGTGCAGTCACAGTGTCAGGGACAGTGACATGCACAGGCACCTCCACGGCGACCTGTGCTGCCTCCTGCCCCTGGCCCTGGACTGCACCACTTGCACCAGCGGGGATGCCCCCACCAGGCCCCATGTGTGGCTCAGTAGCGGCCTCCTCCCCCTCTGTGGAAACCACCAACCTGGATGTCTCCACGCCGTCTTCCGCCGGTGCAAGCCCCTGTGGGGGCTCACCCACCCCTTCCGCTGCAGCCGTGGCGGCATCCCCGCCGCTCTGCTCCACAGCGCCTTCTCCGCCCTCTTCTTCACTTGCCACTGTGTAGAGGGAGACATAGAACACAAGCATCAGGGTACTGTACAATGGTCCCCTAGACAGGAAGCAACAGCAGATGCGTGGCACTGTCATACATCACTTCCATCATGTCCCTCCACAACACATGGGTCAGTGCAGGCAAAACACATACAGTAACAGGCATGGCGCATGCCATGGACATTGGCATACATGACCAAGGGACTCATGATTCATACAACGTTGGTTTTAAACTCACATGCATCATGGGTCTTGCCATCACATGCACACACCTCACCGTAGTTCCATCCATCTGGCCTCGTACACCACAGACGCAGTGGATACAAGGATGACTAGGCTGCATCAGTGAATCTGAACATTGTCACAGACATGTGTCATGCATCCATGGCATTTACAAGTCACAGACACGCAGGTCAGACACACACACATGGACACCATACGTGTACATGGGACCAGCACCCATCCCTCACCCCCACCCATGTCCAGGAACAGAGACTGCCATGCTTCCATGTGTCCATTCCGCACAGAGCCCCCCATGTTGCAATAGAACACATGCACCAACCATGTGGTTCACACATCACTGTACTCACATGCCTGACCATGATGTCCCTGCACACACACATACGTACATGGCCTATGTCATACATACAGGCAGGTATCAGACAACCAGCACACTGCAACATGCCCTGTCTCACACAGCAATGCTTGGCCACTTACCGGCCAACTCCAGATGGGTCTGCCTCCGAAGGATCTGGGCGTGGAGCGCTGGGTCTACGCGTTCCAGGACCCTCATCTGGATGTCACTCAGGCGCTGCCCGGCCCCCCTCCGCGAGGCGCCGGGCCTTATTGAGGGTCCTGGACCTCAAGTCCTCCCAGCGCTTCTTGATGTGCTTGATGTCGCGGGTTGCCACCCCCTCCGCGTTGATGGCAACCACTACATCGTCCCAGATCCTCTCCCGTCCTTCCTTGTTGGCGCGTGGTCTTCCGAAGAGGGCATCATAATGCCCCAGGACATGCTCCACCAGGACACCAACTTCCTTCTGACTGAAGCTGGTGGCCCTCTGCCTCTCTGGCTGGGGGTCGCCACTGGTCTCAGATGGTGCTTGCCCCGACATGGCGACCCCCGAGGCAGGCGTGGGTGGGCAACTGGGTCCTGGGGCTGGGCTGTGGAGCGATGGTATCCCAGTCGGGAGTCTACTGTTCCAGCAGGGGTGGACACAGCAACTGGACCCCTGCAGATGGCTGATGTGCAGGCACCAAATGGCAGGGCACGGTGGCAGCGGGCAGGCAGGCAGGCAGGCAGCAGCAGATGGCACGTGGGAGGCTGCTCGGGGCACTGGGGGACAGTGATTCAGCCTTCTGGGCAGGAGCGTGGTCTTCCGTGTGTATTTGCGTGGCCAGCTTGATACGGAGTGATTTGGCACGTGAAAAATCTGCACGTCAGCGTGTAATTTCGAGGAAAGGCATTTTCATTGGACCAAAGGCCCTCAGCGCGTGAGCGCGTCTGTGACGTGACGTGCGAGGGTGTATCCCTCATTGCACGTGATGACAGAACACACGTGGATTTCAACCAATCGCGTGTGAAAGTTCACGGCACCCCGGAACACACGTACCCAGGCTAATCGCGTGTGGAACTACCCGCGCACCCGGAAACACACATACCCACCCAATCGCGTGTAGATTTTCTCGCGCACCCCTGTAATACACGTACCCAGGCCAATCGCGTGTAGAATTTCTCGCGCACCCCCGGAATACACGTACCCAGGCCAATCGCGTGTAGCATTTCTCGCGCACCCCTGTAATACACGTACCCAGGCCAATCGCGTGTGGAACTACCCGCGCACCCGGAAACACACGTACCCAGCCCAATCGCGTGTAGATTTTCTCGCGCACCCCTGTAATACACGTGCCCAGGCCAATCGCGTGTAGAATTTCTCGCGCACCCCTGTAATACACGTACCCAGGCCAATCGCGTGTACGCTCGCTCCCCTCCGATCACACGCGATGACACCCGAATACGGGAAACACGTGCACGGCAAAAGACGTGCACAGGCGTCAACGAGTCCGCCCACACGGAGGCGTCCCGCGGACAGCATAAAAGTGCGCGCAAACAACAAACGCGTATATACAGCGACGATGAATGCCCCATTTGTTGCTGCACTGATCGTGGAACACCGCAGGAGGAGGAGAATAGCCAGGGCACGCATTTTTGCACCACGGACAAGCCTTTTTGGGATGCCTGACGACCAGGTCTACGGCAGGTATAGGTTTCCACCCCATATCATCCTAGACCTGGTCAGGGAGTGGGAAGATGACCTCACATCCCCCACCCTTTGCTCCCAAGCATTGAGCCCCTTGGAGAAGCTGCTCAATGTCTTGCATTTTTTGGCCACTGGGTCGTTTCAGCGGACCACTGCCATAGTGGGGGGGTCTCACAGGCCACGCAGTCACGCTGCCTACACCAGGTACTGGCAATCATGACAGCGCACCCCTCAGTCCGCAGGCACATATACATGCCCAGAACACCCGCAGAAAGGCAGGCCGTTGTCCTGGATTTTTTCAGGGTGGCACACTTCCCCAAAGTGCTCGGTGCCATAGATTGCACCCATGTGGCCCTACGTCCACCTAGGGCCACTGAGCACATCTACCGAAACCGCAAGCACTGGCATTCCATCAATGTACAGGTGGTATGCGATGCAAAGGGAATCATCACCTCTGTCTATGCAAACTACCCTGGCTCCACCCATGACAGTTTCATATACAGAATGTCCGCCCTGAGCCGGGCCCTGGAAGCTGGGCAGCATGGCGACACATGGCTCCTAGGTCAGTACAAATGCCCTTGCACATGCATGCAAGTCACACACAGACAAATATCCCAACCCTAATAATCTCAATTATTATCACCTCCCCAGGGGACAGTGCCTACCCTCTGAGCAACCACATGATGACGCCAATCCGGAACCCCACCACACCACCCCAGGTAAGATACAACACCGCCCATATTGCAACCAGGGGCATAGTGGAGCGCACATTCGGAGTGCTCAAGTCACGTTTCCGCTCCCTTGACCGCTCTGGTGGGCAACTACTCTATGCACCACCAGTAGTGTGCAGGATCATTGTGGCAGCATGTGTCCTGCACAATGTTGCAACACGGCAGGGCGTCCCGGTGGACATGGTGGTGCCCCCACATCCCCAACCACAGGCACAGGCGCTGCCCATGGGAGGGGACAGGGCACGTGGCGAGGAAGCCCGGACCCAGCTTGTGGCCACATTTTTCACCTAAACTCCCACCCCTGCGGAGTGCACACAGGCCTGGCACATACCAGGTGACAATTGATGATGACAAAGTGACAGTCAACTGTCACAACCCTACCACCCTGAGATAGTTGCCATGGAAGTGCCACATCGTCTGCATCCCTAGCTACTTAAACACAAGCTATCCTGTGCAACCAAAATGCACACATATGACATGTGACATGACATGGGCCATACACAAGTATTCCAAGGCGCAATGAGGCAGGGGGGGGGGAACAGGGGAACACAGAGAACGGTACTACTAGGCCAGGTGTCATTGAGATTGTGCAAGTGCAGGGGTAGGGGGAAGGGAAAAGTGCAAGGGGAAGGGTGGGGGGGAGTCCAGTACAGGGGAAGTAGGCCAAAAAAATAATACATAGGTCGCCTGGTGGCAACTGCAAAGGTAAGTGCAGACAAGTGCTGGGAAGGGAAGGCTGTAGGGATAGAGAGACAGTACTGCAGTGCAGGGGTTGCCAGGGTGGCAGTGCAAGTGGACAGTGGCTGGGCCAGGGACCGAGGTTGGTGAGAGTGTCCCAGTAGCAGCTCCTGTGCAGTTCCAGTGAAGAATTCTGCAAGGGAGAGGCAGAGAGTAAGCAGAAGCAAAGAGGAAGGTCTTGAGGTGCTTCCAGAACTGGAGATGGTTCCCCTCAAGTTCAAGTCAGGCAGGAAGTCTGTTCCAGGGGGAGGGCCCTGCTGCGGAGAGAAACCTACCCCCAGCTAGTTGCTCTGAGAAGCGGATGACCTGGACATGCAAGGTGTGCATCACACACACCTGCAAAACAGGCCATGGCCATCACTGTCATGTCAGTCAAACCCTCCCAAACATCAACATGACATGGCAAGCAATACCCATACACCGACGCAGTAACGATAAGGTACACATTGCCATGTCCTAAATGTACAGTGGCATCGGACAATGATGCCTGACCCGGAATCAGATGAAATGACAGACCAACAAAATGTCCCACCCAAAATAAGTCGTTTCCAAATGCATTGCAACAGTCGTAGACGTAACATCACAATGAATGCCTGTCTATATGCACATTATGCATTGCAAAATCAACACTGCAGCTCATGTGTGCAGTGTCCCACTCCTGCATCACACTGCTCAGCGCACAGCACAGTGAACAGCCATTGCGTGTGATGCACACCCTGAGCATCACATCTAAGTGACAGACTACATCAAACATCAAATTAGGCATGTACTGGAACCATAATCGGTCACAGAACATGTGCTGCCGGGACACAGTGGGCACCAGAAGGCAAACAGTGTACACGTGGATATGCAAGGGTGGGAGTACATGGAGTGCATCCGAGTGCAAGTGTGTGGTTCTGCAGGGACATGCACTCCACATATGCATGTGCACTCAAGTGACCATCAGTGTTCCCTACACATCACATGTGAACATCCACCATGTGTACACCCCAGCATGTCAAACCACAACTATCCCCTCGCACCTGAAAGGAAAACACAACACATGAACAGGCATTGATCAGCAGAACACAACATGTACATAGGACAACAACATTACAATGTCAGAGTTCCCATCACACTGCAGGGCAATGCAACTATCAACAACAACCCCCCCTCCCGCACAAATGACCATGACCCACTGAACAACTGCACCTGGGTCATGGAGCCTCCAACCCTCATTTCCACCTGGCCACAGGATCACCTTTACCCTTCGTGTCCATCTCCCACCTTGTGTGTAAAAAGATGCCTGAACCCTCAGAATCCACACTCATTTCCAAAATCACAAAATCCAAGGCATGAAAACGAACCCAAACACCCTCCAGTAGATGACTTGACGTAGCAGTACCTCACAAACGCCAAGTACTACCACAATGATGCAACAACCAAGGTAGCACAGCAGAACAATGTCACGACAGGATGTGAGACATGTGTGGTACATGACATAGGATGATGCACCATGAATGGATGTGTACTGTTACAGGTCCCCTGTACAGGCGCGGGAGTCTCATGAAACAACCACCCACACCATGTCCCGGGTGCCTGCAAGGTCAAACTCACACAGGCCCCTGAGATCATGGTGGGGAATGAGGTTCAGGGATATGCAGTCGGGACAGGTGTAGACACACTGGATGACTGGAATGAGTGGCAGGTGACGGGAGGAGGAATGACACATGAAACTAGGGAATGCACGAAAATGTACAACCTGCATGAACACATACACAATCCAAACAAACTTGGACATCATTGTCATGGCCTTCTGTAGTCCAGGCTCAGGAGTGGTACGAACCAACCACCCCCTCTAGGGTTTTGGCGCCTGCAAGTTCGGGGCTTACACAGGCATCCACAACCCCAGTGGGGAAAGAGGGTCAGGGAACGTTGCTTGGATAGGCACGGGAAGCAGGAACACCGGGTAGAGGGCACAGGTTTCATAATTGCATAGGATCACGGGTGATTAGGGAAAAAAACATACCAAATAGGACCACACATACATCCATGCATGCATCAGTACACTCCACAGCAAGCCTATGCAGGGCAGTTTGTAAGGAAAACAACAAGACACTTAGCTCTGGTTTTGAGTGCTGGCCTCCTGCCTGCGCACTCTCAGGGCCGGTTACAGGAGCACTGCAATGCTGCAAAGAGAGACACAGTCAACAACCTGTATGTGCCAATTACACAAAAACACAACACAAAACATGCCCCATAGCAACAAACTACTCTACAAACAGACAATCAGTGCTCGATGCTTCGTACCCATATATAACATCACCCCTGTGACGGGTCATACACAGTCAATGCAGTAAGTCAGGCGCTGGTGGGTGCGTGGCAAATGGAACACCAATGTGTCACAATTCACACAACATGCAATGTTCCCTGGGTAAGCAGACAGACCCATATGGCAAGCCATGACTACAGAGCAAGTTGCGTACCACCATGACCAAAACAAAGTTGGCAGTGCATTTATCATGAAGTACGTGGAATAGACATGCACTGCACCCAAGTATGTCCCTTGCTGTATGTCCCTGTGAGCTGCCCCTTTCCATGTCTCGGAAGGCTACATGGTTGATACAAGTGCCTCAATGAACCTTGGTGTACCGCAGGGTATGTGCCACTGCCCCTGCATGTGTCCCAGACAACCCTACTATCAACAGCCATCAGTCCACAAACACATCTGAGCTGCATTGTGTGCTTCAACACCAATATTCGTCTAAGCTCACCCTCAGTGCTGTGACTAAGCCTGCATGTGCAACTCGCCTGGTGCAAGCTTTGCTGTGTCGTGGCCCCCCTGTGATGCTCACCTTGCCTGGAGTTCCTTGGAACATGTCAGCAGTTCTATGATGTGGGTCTGCAATCACTGTGGCTCTGCTCGTGCACACATGTGCATGTGGGCACCAACAAACGGGTCAGGAATTCCGTCGTCCAATGGGCCATGTCTGCTGGCAAAGGTGCTCTGGTGCCTCATCCCCCTGCAGAAAGTGCATGAAACAAATGATTAATGCATCAAAGTGATCTGTGTGTGTCTCATCAGGCATCTCATTACTTGACCATGTCAGAGAGTCACATCACAAATCACACCATCAGTCCGTCTTTGACTTCCAAAGTGTGGAACACTATCTACAGCATGAATTGCAACAGGTTCGTGTACAGGAAAGATATGAGACATAATACACAATGCATAGCAATCAATGTCCACATTAATCATGACACACTCCATCTAGCAAAAGCTGAACAGTGGACAATTACACCTAAATCATCCCCACTAGGGGTGTCAACACAAGTCACAAAGCACCAGACATGCCACAGATATGACAGTCCAAAGCCCTTGTGTAAAATTCTGTAACACCGAACCATCCTTGCGAGCCCATGGATAAGGGAGGCAGGAGTGGCATATGTGAGTCAAGGAACCCAAGCAGCAAACACATACACAAGACAACCATGAAGGGCCCAGCTGGAATAGACAGTGGATGCCTTCAAAAACCACAAGGCACCGCACTGTCACATGAAAGCACAATAGACTACAAATTTTAAACTAACTCAACTATTAACTAATTACACTAACTATGGAAAACCTACATTACCTATTTAAACTAACTATCAAACAGAAACTTAACTAACTAAACTAAAAGAAAAATCAAAAATGGCCACATACGACCCGGGGGGGAGGGGAGGCACCCAGGAGGGGGGAGGTACAGGGTGCTGCTCAACATCCACATGCGATGATGCTGAGCCAAAAAAAAATACCCCCATGGGCTCAACGCCTGCACAGCACGACCTATGTGGGAGATAGATGGTCGTCCGAGTCTGGCTCATCCTGGAAAGGAGGACGTGGCACAGTAGCCTGGCCACGCCTAGCCGCAGCTTGCCCCTCGTCGGCAGCAAGTCTGCCGGACAGGTGAGCCTGGTTCTGTGTGGCGATGTTACATAGGTCTGCATGCAGAACCTCACGTGATACACGTGCTTCCTCTTGCAAGGTAGCACGTGTAACACGGAGTTCCTCCTGCAAGGCCTGGCTGGACAACCGCTGCACCTCCCGGCAAGCCTGTAGCTCAGCCGAGATGGTGCGCTCAAGCTGTGCAAACCTCTCCTCTGCCTGCTGCCTCTGGGACATCATAAGGACACCCAGAGTGGATCTGAGGGAGGCATACTCCTCCCTCAGGGCATCCATGTGCGCCTCTGCGTGAGCAGCAATTGCTTGACGCAGAGACGACATTTCAGCCTGGCGTGCCCTGTCTGAGGCCGCCATGCCCAGCCTGAGCGAGCGGGCCGTGGACCGTGCCGCCTGCTGCTGGAGAAGCACCTGCCTAGCAGGGGGGAGCACAGATCGGGCCACATGCTCCATGCTGTCAGCGATGTTCTCCATTGCTGCCCCCTGCCGTTCGGAATTGGCAGTCATGTCTTGCTCCCACTCAGTATACAGCGGTTGCGCGCGGCGACCGCGTTGCCGGGCTTGACCCCTGCGGGACCCAAGGACCGGGGGTCCTCGCTGTGTTGGCACCGCTTGCGGCTGCACGACTACATGCCCCCGTCGACGTGATGTCCCAGGCACATCAGTGACTGGTGTGGAGGGTGACCCTGCGTCCCGATCCACCACGGGCGGAGGAACCAAGACTGTCTGATCCCTCAGTGCAGGTGTCGCAGACAGAGGAGTGTCCACATCAGAATCACTCACCCCTGACACATGGACTTGATGCTCATCCAACTCAACATGGATGTCAGAGTCGTCATCAAGGCTGGACTCATAGGCAGCCAGAGACAGGATGGACTGCAGCAGTTGGGGGTTTTCGTGGCCTACCACCCCACGACCCCCACTAGTGCCGGGTTGATGTGGTCTTACCAACCCTGTGTCTGGCATGACAACACCATCCTCTGCATCCATTGCGTCATCACCTGAAAAATAGAGAGGAAAAGGTCACTACACATGTCAGAAGCACACAACACACACACACACCGACAGCAAAGGCATCTGGCAGACATGTGACACACAACATATGACCTGGCATGCATGCTGGGTCTACTTTGAATAGCTACTGTGATCAGACCTGTTGAAAGGTGGCAGTTTGCATGGAAGTGGGTCTATGCAGTGCTGAAAATGTGTACGCCACTCACTACCTACATGTACAAGCACTCCATGGTGTGTGCCAGGAAATGTGAAGGCAGTGCAATGTCAAATTCAGACATCACGTGCATTGTGTATTCAATGTGTACCATGTCTAGCAGCCAAGCACCCCTCCACCCCAGTACCAAAGCAGGGATGCCTAGCATGGTATCAAAAGGCTGCCCATACACCTGTGTATTGACAAGCAGTGTTGACTGGCATCAACAGCTTAATGTGATTCAAATTACAACACTGCAAATGATGCTGGGACAGTGGGCAGGACACATGATGGAAGATCCGGAGGCCGGCCACGTGTGAAGAAGACACGACAAGAGTTGGACAGAGTCATTGGCCATTGAACAGGCTGAGGCCTGTGAGCCACACAGATTGTCAGAGCCTAAACATGTGTGCAACGCAGGACTGAGCCACAGTTGACATGGGGAGGCCGATAATATGGCAGGCAATGTATGTAACCAAGGACTCATATTACAGTGATCATCCAGTCAAGGACACATAGGGGCATGCGTGCAATGCACATGGAGCATGAATGGGCACTCATGTCCCTGCGGGACATCTGACCCATGCACAGTACAAGTGAGATACCCTGCATCGAGTACTAAGGCTGTACCACATGGCATATGTCTGGCAGTTTCTAAGCTGGAAGTTAGCATCTACACAGGACACATGAACAAGAAACTACACATTGGCAAGAATGTAGCAGACCAGTGCAAAGGTGGAACTGGGGTGCAGAGTGGCGGAGGAGGGGCAAGGGAGCATGCCCACATGGAGTCCCGCATGCAGGCAGAGGAGACATGCATGACGGTAGCATTGCATTACTTACACATCAGAACCATGTACACGTCACATGTAGCAGCAATCATGCACAACACATCCCACAAGTGAAACACACACGTACTCAACAATTACGCATCAACACTCACTGGACTGGGCATCAAAGTCCAGCATCTCTCCCACACCTTCGACCAATTCTGGTGGTATGAACTCCGCAACGAGAGCCTCATGCGGAGTGAGTTCTTCCTCCTCTGGTGCAGGCCCACCGCCAGTCACCAGAGTCAAGTTGTAATTTGAGGCACGCTTAGCCTTAGTGCTGCGCTTGATGTCATTCCAGCGCTTTTTGCACTCCTGCGCCATGCGCACCTCATGGCCGAATGAACTGACATGTTCCGCAACATGCTTCCAGTGGGTTTCACGTTGGGCAGCCGTAGTCTGACTATTGGCACCCACTAGCATGTCACGGCTGTGTCCCCGCACGTAGTCCATGAGGAAGTCCAGTTCCTGCTTACAGAAAGGCTTCTTCCTCGACGTGCAGGAGGTCGTGGCTGTGTGTGGGGTCCCAGCCTGTGCTGCAGGTGCAACCTTCCTCCTCTTGGACTGTGGCGCAGACCCTGGCTGGCTAATGCCGCCCTGACCAGTATGGCCAGTGGGTTCGGTGGATTGAGCCGAGGGAGTGGCAGGTGGAGGGATGACCAAAGGCCTGACTTGTGTCAGTGGCAGCTGGGTGCCCACTAATGGACCCTGCGCAGAAACATCAGCTGTGGCAGGGTGGTTGGCCGCAACGGTCCTGGTTGGCAGACTCACAACCGGGGTGCATGTTGGGTGCATCTGCCCCTGCACTTGCCAACACCCGGCTGTTCGGGGCAGCAGATGACATGACTGCCCCAGGGACACGTGTCTTGGTCTGAGCAGCCCGGCGTGCCCCTATGGTTTCCCCCCTGGCCTGTTGGAGATCTACCAAGGGCTCTTCAAGTGCCAACGCAGCCTGCGCTGGCAGACCCTGAGCCTGGGTGGCGGTGTCCACAGCTGCACCTGCAGCTACCGCTACCCTTGGGCCCGTGGCAGTCGATGGAACGGACTGCCGGGTCATACGGGTGCCAGTGCCAGATGCAGGAGCTGCATCCCCCGGAACCACAGGGGGTGGTGGCATGGCTGCACCAACACATGGCACAACATTGTGCTCAAGTGGCGCACCCCTGCCTCTTCCCCCTCTGTGGCTGCCCTGGACACCGTGGAGTCCCCCTACTCCCTGGTCACCACGGCCACGTCCCCGACCACGCCCGCCACGAGGAGTACGCCCAGCTGAGGCGCCCCTCACCTTTGGTGGCCTCCCAACCATGGCACAGATGTAATAGTGCTGGCACAGATGGAGTGGTGCCAATGGGAGGTGTACAGCACAATTGACCTGGGCTATTGGGGTGAAGGGGGTGGGAAGCAAGATGTTAACAGCCCCCCTGCACCTGCAAGGCTGTATGTGACCCCGGTGATGTGGTGATGGGTCACGCAACGCTCAGGCACCCCAAAACTGCAGTAAAACCGTGCATGCAACCCTGCAGCCTACGTGCGTGGATTTAACCTCCCGCAGTACGCGGTGGCACCCAGTAACACGAATAACGCGTACGCGTGGGACACGCAGGCTACGATGACATCGAAAATGGGTGCAATACACAGGGGCACCCGCAGTGGGAAAAGGAGCGTTTGCGACTCACCGTCTGACTAGCGCGATGCAGAAAAACACGCGTAGCCAATACCCCCGCCAAAAGAAGAGATACGTCCTTGAGAGCTGTGAAGTAGATGGCGCGCGAAACAACTGGAAGCAGCAACACACGTCGGTCTCCACGGAAGGCACGTACAGCGAACTGCTGGGCCCGCTCACCTTTAACCCGTCCTGAGGGAAACGCACACGCGCGTCACGTCACATGCGGACGTGCAGTTTTTCACGCGCGATTACGCGCATTACACGCGGACGTGCAGTTTTTCACGCGCAATTACGTGCATTACACGCGGACGTGCAGTTTTCCACACGCGATTAGCCTGGGTACGTGTGTTTCCGGGTGCGCGGGTAGTTCCACACGCGATTGGCCTGGGTACGTGGATTTCAGGGGTGCGCGAGAAATGCTACACGCGATTGGCCTGGGTATGTGTATTCCGGGGGTGCGCGAGAAATTCTACACGCGATTGGCCTGGGTACGTGTATTACAGGGGTGCGCGAGAAAATCTACACGCGATTGGGCTGGGTACGTGTGTTTCCGGGTGCGCGGGTAGTTCCACACGCGATTAGCCTGGGTACGTGTGTTCCGGGGTGCCGTGAACTTTCACACGCGATTGGTTGAAATCCACGTGTGTTCTGTCATCACGTGCAATGAGGGATACACCCTCGCACGTCACGTCACAGACGCGCTCACGCGCTGAGGGCCTTTGGTCCAATGAAAATGCGTATGCGTGCAGACGCGCTTACGCGCTAAGGGCCTTTCCTCGAATTACACGCTGACGTGCAGATTTTTCACGTGCCAAATCACTCCGTATCAAGCTGGCCACGCGAATACACACGGAAGACCACGCTCCTGCCCAGAAGGCCGAATCACTGCCCCCCAGTGCCCCGAGCAGCCTCCCACGTGCCATCTGCTGCTGCCTGCCTGCCTGCCTGCCTGCTGCCACCGTGCCCTGCCATTTGGTGCCTGCACATCAGCCATCTGCAGGGGTCCAGTTGCTGTGTCCACCCCTGCTGGAACAGTAGACTCCCGACTGGGATACCATCGCTCCACAGCCCAGCCCCAGGACCCAGTTGCCCACCCATGCCTGCCTCGGGGGTCGCCATGTCGGGGCAAGCACCATCTGAGACCAGTGGCGACCCCCAGCCAGAGAGGCAGAGGGCCACCAGCTTCAGTCAGAAGGAAGTTGGTGTCCTGGTGGAGCATGTCCTGGGGCATTATGATGCCCTCTTCGGAATATCACGCGCCAACAAGGAAGGACGGGAGAGGATCTGGGACGATGTAGTGGTTGCCATCAACGCGGAGGGGGTGGCAACCCGCGACATCAAGCACATCAAGAAGCGCTGGGAGGACTTGAGGTCCAGGACCCTCAATAAGGCCCGGCGCCTCGCGGAGGGGGGCCGGGCACGCCTGAGTGACATCCAGATGAGGGTCCTGGAACGCGTAGACCCAGCGCTCCACGCCCAGATCCTTCGGAGGCAGACCCATCTGGAGTTGGCCGGTAAGTGGCCAAGCATTGCTGTGTGAGACAGGGCATGTTGCAGTGTGCTGGTTGTCTGATACCTGCCTGTATGTGTGACATAGGCCATGTACGTATGTGTGTGTGCAGGGACATCATGGTCAGGCATGTGAGTACAGTGATGTGTGAACCACATGGTTGGTGCATGTGTTCTATTGCAACATGGGGGGCTCTGTGCGGAATGGACACATGGAAGCATGGCAGTCTCTGTTCCTGGACATGGGTGGGGGTGAGGGATGGGTGCTGGTCCCATGTACACGTATGGTGTCCATGTGTGTGTGTCTGACCTGCGTGTCTGTGACTTGTAAATGCCATGGATGCATGACACATGTCTGTGACAATGTTCAGATTCACTGATGCAGCCTAGTCATCCTTGTATCCACTGCGTCTGTGGTGTACGAGGCCAGATGGATGGAACTACGGTGAGGTGTGTGCATGTGATGGCAAGACCCATGATGCATGTGAGTTTAAAACCAACATTGTATGAATCATGAGTCCCTTGGTCATGTATGCCAATGTCCATGGCATGCGCCATGCCTGTTACTGTATGTGTTTTGCCTGCACTGACCCATGTGTTGTGGAGGGACATGATGGAAGTGATGTATGACAGTGCCACTCATCTGCTGTTGCTTCCTGTCTAGGGGACCATTGTACAGTACCCTGATGCTTGTGTTCTATGTCTACCTCTACACAGTGGCAAGTGAAGAAGAGGGCGGAGAAGGCGCTGTGGAGCAGAGCGGCGGGGATGCCGCCACGGCTGCAGCGGAAGGGGTGGGTGAGCCCCCACAGGGGCTTGCACCGGCGGAAGACGGCGTGGAGACATCCAGGTTGGTGGTTTCCACAGAGGGGGAGGAGGCCGCTACTGAGCCACACATGGGGCCTGGTGGGGGCATCCCCGCTGGTGCAAGTGGTGCAGTCCAGGGCCAGGGGCAGGAGGCAGCACAGGTCGCCGTGGAGGTGCCTGTGCATGTCACTGTCCCTGTCACTGTGACTGCACCACCATGCACCAGCAGGGATGCCCCATCCCAGGCCCGTCCGCAGGTAGGGGAGATGTCCATGTCATCTGACACTCCTGTACCTGCGGACGAGGGGACCCCTGGCCGTGTGGAGAGGGTCCTGATTGGTGTCGCGTTGCGCACGGCTGGCATTCGTGATGAGGTGCATGCTTCCCGGGAGGAGCATGCACATCATCACGAAGAGCACCGTGCGTACGTGAACCATTTGGGAGCCGCCATGGTCGGGGGTTTCCTACATGTGTGTGGCCTTCTGGCGACCCTCTCCTCCTCTGTGGAGGCTATGCGCCAGTCGTGCTCCATGCCGTCTTCCTGCCCAGATGCCACCAGGGCCCCCTGTGGACCTGCCCCGACCAACGCAGCCAGCTCGGTGGGGACCCCATCCCTGCCCCAGTCGGGAGTCGAAGGTCCAGCAGGGGTGGACACACCAGCAACTGTCCCCCTGCAGATGGAGGATGTGCCGGCATCATCTGGCAGGGCACGTGCACGACGGCATCGGTGGATTCCATCAGCCTGGATGCCGTCGTGCTGGCAGAGGCAGTGGCGTCGGAGGCAGCAGCAGGCTCGACGTGTGAGGCATCATGGCTCGGGGCCATCAAGATCAGAGGGGCAGGCATCGGCCGGAGGGCAGGAGAACCCTGGGATGGCAGTGTCTTCCGTGTGGGAGCAGTTGGTCCAGCGGATAGGTGCGGAGCGGCAGCGGGCGGAAGAGGAGCGGCTCACCATGGTCAGGGCGGAGTTCTCCATGCGTCGGGCGTTGAGGCGGGCTGAGTGCCTCGAGGAAGCTCGCAGGGAGTTTGAGGTGGACACGGGGTTGTCCCTGCGAGACCTCGGGGCCAGGACAGAGTCCCGCCTCCAGGACATCGACATGGAGTTCGATGATGCCCTGGCCGGCAACATCACAGAGTGAGCCGCAGGACTTGCCCGCTGCCATTGTATATAGTTCTTTACTTAGTTAGTGTTAGGTTTCCTTTATTTTTTAAGTTTTTTTTGGACCGCTCGGACAATGGCCACTTTTCTGTATATATTTTTTTTATTAGTTAGTAGTAGTAGGTTTCATTTATGGTGTTGGGCTCATGGACCCTGGGATATTCTTGTACATAGTTTGATGTTTGGAAAACATTTGCTGGATTTATATTTGTGTTCACCATGAGGCAATGGTTTTTCCTTATTTTTTCCCCCCATTATTTTGCTTTGGACTACATTAGTTTTTGGATTCCTTTGTTTTTTGATTTTTTCTTTTAGTTCTCAGACATGGACCATTTGTTTTGTCATCCCCATTGTTGTGTGTTTTATTTCTTTACTTCATTTTCATCTTTAATACATATATTTATTACTTACATTTGTGGTATTTTCTCATTGGTTTCATGCATGTCATGATATGGGTTTTGACATTCACTTGCACCCATTGTGTATGTGTGTGTGACGGACATGTGTTCATTTACATACTTGCCATTGGGGTTGTATCATGTAATTGCATCTACTATGTGGGTGGATGCAATCCTTGGCTGGGTGTTTGTGCTGGGTATGCTGCCCATTACTGCCATGATTGCGTTTCGTCAGGACCTGGGGGCAGGGGGACATGAGTGGGGGCCTGCTGGGGGGTGGGGGTGCAAGGGGACATGGTTGGGGGCCTGCTGGCAGGTGCCCCACAGTGCTGGGGGGTGGGGGTGCAAGGGGACATGAGTGAGGGCCTGCTGGGGGGTGGGGGTGCAAGGGGACATGGTTGGGGGCCTGCTGGCAGGTGCCCCACAGTGCTGGGGGGTGGGGGTGCAAGGGGACATGAGTGGGGGCCTGCTGGGGGGTGGGGGTGCAAGGGGACATGGTTGGGGGCCTGCTGGCAGGTGCCCCACAGTGCTGGGGGGTGGGGGTGCAGGGGGACATGAGTGGGGGCCTGCTGGGGGGTGGGGGTGCAAGGGGACATGGTTGGGGGCCTGCTGGCAGGTGCCCCACAGTGCTAGGGGGTGGGGGTGCAAGGGGACATGAGTGGGGGCCTGCTGGGGGGTGGGGGTGCAAGGGGACATGAGTGGGGGCCTGCTGGCAGGTGCCCCACAGTGCTGGGGGGTGGGGTGCAAGGGGACATGAGTGGGGGCCTGCTGGGGGGTGGGGGTGCAAGGGGACATGGTTGGGGGCCTGCTGGCAGGTGCCCCACAGTGCTGGGGGGTGGGGGTGCAAGGGGACATGAGTGGGGGCCTGCTGGGGGGTGGGGGTGCAAGGGGACATGGTTGGGGGCCTGCTGGCAGGTGCCCCACAGTGCTGGGGGGTGGGAGTGCAGGGGGACATGAGTGGGGGCCTGCTGGGGGGTGGGGGTGCAAGGGGACATGAGTGGGGGCCTGCTGGCAGGTTCCCCACAGTGCTGGGGGGTGGGGGTGCAGGGGGACATGAGTGGGGGCCTGCTGGGGGGTGGGGGTGCAAGGGGACATGGTTGGGGGCCTGCTGGCAGGTGCCCCACAGTGCTGGGGGGTGGGGGTGCAGGGGGACATGAGTGGGGGCCTGCTGGGGGGTGGTGGTGCAAGGGGACATGGTTGGGGGCCTGCTGGCAGGTGCCCCACAGTGCTGGGGGGTGGGGGTGCAGGGGGACATGAGTGGGGGCCTGCTGGGGGGTGGGGGTGCAAGGAGACATGGTTGGGGGCCTGCTGGCAGGTGCCCCACAGTGCTGGGGGGTGGGGGTGCAAGGGGACATGAGTGGGGGCCTGCTGGAACAGTAGACTCCCGACTGGGATACCATCGCTCCACAGCCCAGCCCCAGGAACCAGTTGCCCACCCACGCCTGCCTCGGGGGTCGCCATGTCGGGGCAAGCACCATCTGAGACCAGTGGCGACCCCCAGCCAGAGAGGCAGAGGGCCACCAGCTTCAGTCAGAAGGAAGTTGGTGTCCTGGTGGAGCATGTCCTGGGGCATTATGATGCCCTCTTCGGAAGACCACGCGCCAACAAGGAAGGACGGGAGAGGATCTGGGACGATGTAGTGGTTGCCATAAACGCGGAGGGGGTGGCAACCCGCGACATCAAGCACATCAAGAAGCGCTGGGAGGACTTGAGGTCCAGGACCCTTAATAAGGCCCGGCGCCTCGCGGAGGGGGGCCGGGCACGCCTGAGTGACATCCAGATGAGGGTCCTGGAACGCGTAGACCCAGCGCTCCACGCCCAGATCCTTCGGAGGCAGACCCATCTGGAGTTGGCCGGTAAGTGGCCAAGCATTGCTGTGTGAGACAGGGCATGTTGCAGTGTGCTGGTTGTCTGATACCTGCCTGTATGTGTGACATAGGCCATGTACGTATGTGTGTGTGCAGGGACATCATGGTCAGGCATGTGAGTACAGTGATGTGTGAACCACATGGTTGGTGCATGTGTTCTATTGCAACATGGGGGGCTCTGTGCGGAATGGACACATGGAAGCATGGCAGTCTCTGTTCCTGGACATGGGTGGGGGTGAGGGATGGGTGCTGGTCCCATGTACACGTATGGTGTCCATGTGTGTGTGTCTGACCTGCGTGTCTGGGACTTGTAAATGCCATGGATGCATGACACATGTCTGTGACAATGTTCAGATTCACTGATGCAGCCTAGTCATCCTTGTATCCACTGCGTCTGTGGTGTACGAGGCCAGATGGATGGAACTACGGTGAGGTGTGTGCATGTGATGGCAAGACCCATGATGCATGTGAGTTTAAAACCAACATTGTATGAATCATGAGTCCCTTGGTCATGTATGCCAATGTCCATGGCATGCGCCATGCCTGTTACTGTATGTGTTTTGCCTGCACTGACCCATGTGTTGTGGAGGGACATGATGGAAGTGATGTATGACAGTGCCACTCATCTGCTGTTGCTTCCTGTCTAGGGGACCATTGTACAGTACCCTGATGCTTGTGTTCTATGTCTCCCTCTACACAGTGGCAAGTGAAGAAGAGGGCGGAGAAGGCGCTGTGGAGCAGAGCGGCGGGGATGCCGCCACGGCTGCAGCGGAAGGGGTGGGTGAGCCCCCACAGGGGCTTGCACCGGCGGAAGACGGCGTGGAGACATCCAGGTTGGTGGTTTCCACAGAGGGGGAGGAGGCCGCTACTGAGCCACACATGGGGCCTGGTGGGGGCATCCCCGCTGGTGCAAGTGGTGCAGTCCAGGGCCAGGGGCAGGAGGCAGCACAGGTCGCCGTGGAGGTGCCTGTGCATGTCACTGTCCCTGACACTGTGACTGCACCACCATGCACCAGCAGGGATGCCCCATCCCAGGCCCGTCCGCAGGTAGGGGAGATGTCCATGTCATCTGACACTCCTCTACCTGCGGACGAGGGGACCCCTGGCCGTGTGGAGAGGGTCCTGATTGGTGTCGCGTTGCGCACGGCTGGCATTCGTGATGAGGTGCATGCTTCCCGGGAGGAGCATGCACATCATCACGAAGAGCACCGTGCGTACGTGAACCATTTGGGAGCCGCCATGGTCGGGGGTTTCCTACATGTGTGTGGCCTTCTGGCGACCCTCTCCTCCTCTGTGGAGGCTATGCGCCAGTCGTGCTCCATGCCGTCTTCCGGCCCAGATGCCACCAGGGCCCCCTGTGGACCTGCCCTGACCAACGCAGCCAGCTCGGTGGGGACCCCATCCCTGCCACAGTCGGGAGTCGAAGGTCCAGCAGGGGTGGACACACCAGCAACTGTCCCCCTGCAGATGGAGGATGTGCCGGCATCATCTGGCTGGTCACGTGCACGACGGCATCGGTGGATTCCATCAGCCTGGATGCCGTCGTGCTGGCAGAGGCAGTGGCGTCGGAGGCAGCAGCAGGCTCGACGTGGGAGGCATCATGGCTCGGGGCCATCAAGATCAGAGGGGCAGGCATCGGCCGGAGGGCAGGAGAACCCTGGGATGGCAGTGTCTTCCGTGTGGGAGCAGTTGGTCCAGCGGATAGGTGCGGAGCGGCAGCGGGCGGAAGAGGAGCGGCTCACCATGGTCAGGGCGGAGTTCTCCATGCGTCGGGCGTTGAGGCGGGCTGAG
This sequence comes from Ambystoma mexicanum, assembly GCF_040938575.1. Classification (NCBI taxonomy): domain Eukaryota; kingdom Metazoa; phylum Chordata; class Amphibia; order Caudata; family Ambystomatidae; genus Ambystoma; species Ambystoma mexicanum. The sequence continues at coordinate 128,528,004 of NC_090935.1, read as the reverse complement.
TGCCTCGAGGAAGCTCGCAGGGAGTTTGAGGTGGACACGGGGTTGTCCCTGCGAGACCTCGGGGCCAGGACAGAGTCCCGCCTCCGGGACATCGACATGGAGTTCGATGATGCCCTGGCCGGCAACATCACAGAGTGAGCCGCAGGACTTGCCCGCTGCCATTGTATATAGTTCTTTAGTTAGTTAGTGTTAGGTTTCCTTTATTTTTTAAGTTTTTTTTGGACCGCTCGGACAATGGCCACTTTTCTGTATATATTTTTTTTATTAGTTAGTAGTAGTAGGTTTCATTTATGGTGTTGGGCTCATGGACCCTGGGATATTCTTGTACATAGTTTGATGTTTGGAAAACATTTGTTGGATTTATATTTGTGTTCACCATGAGGCAATGGTTTTTCCTTTTTTTTCCCCCCATTATTTTGCTTTGGACTACATTAGTTTTTGGATTCCTTTGTTTTTTGATTTTTTCTTTTAGTTCTCGGACATGGACCATTTGTTTTGTCATCCCCATTGTTGTGTGTTTTATTTCTTTACTTCATTTTCATCTTTAATACATATATTTATTACTTACATTTGTGGTATTTTCTCATTGGTTTCATGCATGTCATGATATGGGTTTTGACATTCACTTGCACCCATTGTGTATGTGTGTGTGACGGACATGTGTTCATTTACATACTTGCCATTGGGGTTGTATCATGTAATTGCATCTACTATGTGGGTGGATGCAATCCTTGGCTGGGTGTTTGTGCTGGGTATGCTGCCCATTACTGCCATGATTGCGTTTCGTCAGGACCTGGGGGCAGGGGGACATGAGTGGGGGCCTGCTGGGGGGTGGGGGTGCAAGGGGACATGGTTGGGGGCCTGCTGGCAGGTGCCCCACAGTGCTGGGGGGTGGGGGTGCAAGGGGACATGAGTGAGGGCCTGCTGGGGGGTGGGGGTGCAAGGGGACATGGTTGGGGGCCTGCTGGCAGGTGCCCCACAGTGCTGGGGGGTGGGGGTGCAAGGGGACATGAGTGGGGGCCTGCTGGGGGGTGGGGGTGCAAGGGGACATGGTTGGGGGCCTGCTGGCAGGTGCCCCACAGTGCTGGGGGGTGGGGGTGCAGGGGGACATGAGTGGGGGCCTGCTGGGGGGTGGGGGTGCAAGGGGACATGGTTGGGGGCCTGCTGGCAGGTGCCCCACAGTGCTAGGGGGTGGGGGTGCAAGGGGACATGAGTGGGGGCCTGCTGGGGGGTGGGGGTGCAAGGGGACATGAGTGGGGGCATGCTGGCAGGTGCCCCACAGTGCTGGGGGGTGGGGGTGCAAGGGGACATGAGTGGGGGCCTGCTGGGGGGTGGGGGTGCAAGGGGACATGGTTGGGGGCCTGCTGGCAGGTGCCCCACAGTGCTGGGGGGTGGGGGTGCAAGGGGACATGAGTGGGGGCCTGCTGGGGGGTGGGGGTGCAAGGGGACATGGTTGGGGGCCTGCTGGCAGGTGCCCCACAGTGCTGGGGGGTGGGGGTGCAGGGGGACATGAGTGGGGGCCTGCTGGGGGGTGGGGGTGCAAGGGGACATCGTTGGGGGCCTGCTGGCAGGTGCCCCACAGTGCTAGGGGGTGGGGGTGCAAGGGGACATGAGTGGGGGCCTGCTGGGGGGTGGGGGTGCAAGGGGACATGAGTGGGGGCATGCTGGCAGGTGCCCCACAGTGCTGGGGGGTGGGGTGCAAGGGGACATGAGTGGGGGCCTGCTGGGGGGTGGGGGTGCAAGGGGACATGGTTGGGGGCCTGCTGGCAGGTGCCCCACAGTGCTGGGGGGTGGGGGTGCAAGGGGACATGAGTGGGGGCCTGCTGGGGGGTGGGGGTGCAAGGGGACATGGTTGGGGGCCTGCTGGCAGGTGCCCCACAGTGCTGGGGGGTGGGGGTGCAGGGGGACATGAGTGGGGGCCTGCTGGAGGGTGGGGGTGCAAGGGGACATGAGTGGGGGCCTGCTGGCAGGTTCCCCACAGTGCTGGGGGGTGGGGGTGCAGGGGGACATGAGTGGGGGCCTGCTGGGGGGTGGGGGTGCAAGGGGACATGGTTGGGGGCCTGCTGGCAGGTGCCCCACAGTGCTGGGGGGTGGGGGTGCAGGGGGACATGAGTGGGGGCCTGCTGGGGGGTGGTGGTGCAAGGGGACATGGTTGGGGGCCTGCTGGCAGGTGCCCCACAGTGCTGGGGGGTGGGGGTGCAGGGGGACATGAGTGGGGGCCTGCTGGGGGGTGGGGGTGCAAGGGGACATGGTTGGGGGCCTGCTGGCAGGTGCCCCACAGTGCTGGGGGGTGGGGGTGCAAGGGGACATGAGTGGGGGCCTGCTGGGGGGTGGGGGTGCAAGGGGACATGGTTGGGGGCCTGCTGGCAGGTGCCCCACAGTGCTGGGGGGTGGGGGTGCAAGGGGACATGAGTGGGGGCCTGCTGGGGGGTGGGGGTGCAAGGGGACATGGTTGGGGGCCTGCTGGCAGGTGCCCCACAGTGCTGGGGGGTGGGGGTGCAGGGGGACATGAGTGGGGGCCTGCTGGGGGGTGGGGGTGCAAGGGGACATGGTTGGGGGCCTGCTGGCAGGTGCCCCACAGTGCTGGGGGGTGGGGGTGCAAGGGGACATGAGTGGGGGCCTGCTGGGGGGTGGGGGTGCAAGGGGACATGGTTGGGGGCCTGCTGGCAGGTGCCCCACAGTGCCGGGGGGTGGGGGTGCAGGGGGACATGAGTGGGGGCCTGCTGGGGGGTGGGGGTGCAAGGGGACATGGTTGGGGGCCTGCTGGCAGGTGCCTCACAGTGCTGGGGGGTGGGGGTTCAAGGGGACATGAGTGGGGGCCTGCTGGGGGGTGGGGGTGCAAGGGGACATGAGTGGGGGCCTTCTGGGGGGTGGGGGTGCAAGGGGACATGGTTGGGGGCCTGCTGGCAGGTGCCCCACAGTGCTGGGGGGTGGGGGTGCAGGGGGACATGAGTGGGGGCCTGCTGGGGGGTGGGGGTGCAAGGGGACATGGTTGGGGGCCTGCTGGCAGGTGCCCCACAGTGCTGGGGGGTGGGGGTGCAAGGGGACATGAGTGGGGGCCTGCTGGGGGGTGGGGGTGCAAGGGGACATGGTTGGGGGCCTGCTGGCAGGTGCCCCACAGTGCTGGGGGGTGGGGGTGCAGGGGGACATGAGTGGGGGCCTGCTGGGGGGTGGGGGTGCAAGGGGACATGAGTGGGGGCCTGCTGGCAGGTTCCCCACAGTGCTGGGGGGTGGGGGTGCAGGGGGACATGAGTGGGGGCCTGCTGGGGGGTGGGAGTGCAAGGGAACATGGATGGGGGCCTGCTGGCAGGTGCCCCACAGTGCTGGGGGGTGGGGGTGCAGGGGGACATGAGTGGGGGCCTGCTGGGGGGTGGGGGTGCAAGGGGACATGGTTGGGGGCCTGCTGGCAGGTGCCCCACGGTGCTGGGGGGTGGGGGTGCAAGGGGACATGTGGCTTGGCTGGGGGGCATGCCCATGGTGGATGGGCTGCCTGCGGGACATGACCAGGGGTGCAGGGTAGTCCCCTGTGGTGTGGGCTGCCTGCAGAGGTCGTGGAGGGGGTAGAGGGGAGACCTGGGAGGACCCACACTGGCAATTCACCTCTTCAACTTCCCGCACACCCACGTAATACACTGCCCCACTCGCACAGGCCCAATCGCGTGTAGGATTTCTCGCGCACCCCTGTAATACACGTACCCAGGCAAATCGCGTGTAGAATTTCTCGCGCACCCCCGGAATACACGTACCTAGGCCAATCGCGTGTAGCATTTCTCGCGCACCCCTGAAATCCACGTACCCAGCCCAATCGTGTGTAGATTTTCTCGCGCACCCCTGTAATACACGTACCCAGGCCAATCGCGTGTAGCATTTCTCGCGCACCCCTGAAATCCACGTACCCAGCCCAATCGCGTGTAGATTTTCTCGCGCACCCCTGTAATAGACGTACCCAGGCCAATCGCGTGTAGCATTTCTCGCGCACCCCTGAAATCCACGTACCCAGACCAATCGCGTGTAGATTTTCTCGCGCACCCCTGTAATGCATGTACCCAGGCCAATCGCGTGTAGAATTTCTCGCGCACCCCTGAAATCCACGTACCCCGCTCAATCGCGTATTTAACTTCCCGCGCGCCACTTTTTTGATGCGCTGGGACTCTACCGCCTGCCTTCGTGTGGCGGCCGTGTTTCAGCTTGTGCGTGTCTTTGGCTGTGCGTGGCTTTGCCCTATTCGATTCCATGAATACGTGTGGTTCGAGTGCGTGTGGGCGTTCCGTCTGCTTCCCTGCAGTACATCCCCAGTTACGCCCTTATTTTCTCGTGTTGTTCCCCATTCCGCGCGTTACGCCCCATGTCCCGCCCACTTTCTGGTGTGTGCGCTGAGGTTGTGTGCTTTCACTGTGCGCGTCGCGCATGCCTTTCGCGATGTTGCAGTGACTTGTGCGCCATGCACGGGTTTGGCGCACATCCCGCGGTGAACACGCGCAGGGACTTCCATGAATCGCACGCGTGTGCGTGCGCCTGTTTTTTTCCGCTTGCGCATGCTTGCGCGAAGATTTTCGGCGCACGTTTGTTCCATGAATCGGCCCCATAGTGTTTTTGGAATAAGACGACAATTGGACTACTGTGCTGGAATGGTGAAATTCACTATAAACTCACAGGAAGATCCACAAGAATTTCTAATGTACTTACTACAAGTACTGGAAAACAAAAACATACCTATAAATGAAATCTTTCAGATTTCATACATGTGGAAACATACATGCACTCTCTGCAACAATGTGACACAAGAAGAAATCCCCAATGAACGCTTCATATATATATCAATACCAAATTGTGAATCCATTCCATTTCAGCAACTTGTACAAAATGCAAACCATGGTAGATTATGCTCTACCTGCAATTCAGATAATCGCTCCACGTTAGTAATACAAACACATAGTAAATACGTAATACTAATGCTTCTACGTTACAATGCAGATGGTACCAAAAACAACTGCAAGCTGACTGGATTCACACATGGTCAAATATCACTTGGTAAGAAAACCTTCACAACAATAGGTATAATCTACCACGCAGGAGCCACAAGCAATTCAGGGCACTACACTGCATATATAAAAAAGAAATGTGGATGGTTTGAATGTAATGATAGTACCATTACTCTAAAGCAGAGATTACCAGCAAATCTTACAAATGCTTATTTGATGTTCTTAAAACCAAAATTTGATAAATAAACTGTATTTAAACCTTTAAGTAAATTTGTGTTAAAAAAATATAAACTGTTAGAATACTACAAAAAGCTATCTAACTGCTCAAAGATTCTACAACAACTAATCAGATAAATGAATACCACTAAATTAGACCAAAAAATACACAGTTAGAATACGCCAATTGGTATCTAACTGTCCCAAAATTATAAATTTGTGTTAAAATAATATAAACTGTTAGAATACTCCAAAAGCTATCTAACAGCTCAAAGATTCTACAACAACTAATCAGATAAATGAATACCACTAAATTAGGCCAAAAAATACACAGTTAGAATACGCCAATTGGTATCTAACTGTCCCAAAATTTAACAATATCCAAATAGATAAATCAAAACCGCTAAAATATATTAGAAAAATAGACAGTTAGAATACGGCAATTGGTATCTAACTGCTCCAAAATTTTATAATATTAAAATAAATGAAGAATCTGTTACTGCTCCAAAATAAATACAACAAAGCAAAGTATAAAGCATTAGCCAGAAACAACAAGTGAACACTGAAAACAAACAAACAAATAAACTGTAGCATAACAGAAAAAGGTTTTTTTTTTTATCCAACATGGATTTTTTTTTCTCCCACAGACCCAATGATTTTAGCAACAAATACAGAAACTGAGCAAATTGCACAGTACTCTGATTTGTACTCTACTAAATATGAGGGTCGAAAAAAAATAAAAGTATATTGCTTATACAATGTAATAAGTCATTACAAAATACTAATACTAACATGCTATTTTCTTTTATCACAGAAATGAAGAAGAAAAACATGGACTCCCATTACTAGACCAAACAGTAAGTATACAATAATAAGGACAACCATAGCAGCATATCACATCCATAGTATCTAATACCTTTGTTCCTTATACATTTGTTTTTCGCCCAAAGTTATAAGAAAATATGAATGTGATATGCTGCGGTGGTTGTTGCCAGGGCATAGAGTCTTCGGTGCATGGCCAAATGGCCATGAACCCAAGACTCTATGCCCTGGCAACAACCACCGCAGCATATCACATCCATAGAGTCAAACATTTCAACTATGATCTATGGGAAACTTTTAATGTCCGCGAACAATGTGAGTGTTCTTAGAACACTTTGAACTTGCCAGCGAACAATTCAGACACCGTTTTCAGGACACCCCCTACGAACATTTCAGAACAACGCGATAGTTCTTAGAACACTTTCAACTTAACAACGAACAATACGGACAGCGTCCTAAGGACACCCCATACGAACATTCCAGGACACCGGGAGTGTTCTTAAAAACGTCTTCAGAACACCCCCATTTTGTTTATTTGCGAACATTTCAGGACACCGCAGGAGTTCTTAGAACACATTCAACTTGACAGAGAACAATATGTACAGCGTCCTCAGGACATCCCCTACGAACACTCCCCGGACACCGCGAGTGTTCTTAGAAGCGTCTTCAGAACACCACCATCTTGTTTATTTGCGAACATTTCAGGACACCGCGAGTGTTCTTAGGACACATTCAACTTGACAGAGAACAATACGGACAGCGTCCTCAGGACACCCCCCCTATGAACACTCCCCGGACACCGGGAGTGTTCTTAGAAGCGTCTTCAGAACACCACCATCTTGTTTATTTGTGAACATTTCAGGACACCGCAAGTGTTCTTAGGACACATTCAACTTGACAGAGAACAATACGGACAGCTTCCTCAGGACACCCCCTACGAACATTCCAGGACACCGGGAGTGTTCTTAGAAGCTTCTTCAGAACACCACCATCTTGTTTATTTGCGAACATTTCAGGACACCGCGAGTGTTCTTAGGACACATTCAACTTGACAGAGAACAATACGGACAGCTTCCTCAGGACACCCCCTACGAACACTCCCCGGACACCGCGAGTGTTCTTAGAAGCATCTTCAGAACACCCCCATTTTGTTTATTTGCGAACATTTCAGGACACCACGGGTGTTCTTAGAACACATTCAACTTGACAGAGAACAATACGGACAGCGTCCTAAGGACACCCCCTACGAACATTCCAGGACACTGGGAGTGTTCTCAAAAACGTCTGCAGAACACCCCCATTTTGTTTATTTGCGAACATCTCAGGACACCGCGGGTGTTCTTAGAACACATTCAACTTGACAGAGAACAATACGGACAGCGTCCTCAGGACACCCCCTACGAACACTCCCCGGACACAGCGAGTGTTCTTAGAAGCATCTTCAGAACACCCCCATTTTGTTTATTTGCGAACATTTCAGGACACTGCGAGTGTTCTTAGGACACATTCAACTTGACAGAGAACAATACGGACAGCGTCCTCAGGACACCCCCTACGAACACTCCCCGGACACCGCGAGTGTTCTTAGAAGCGTCTTCAGAACACCACCATCTTGTTTATTTGCCAACATTTCAGGACACTGCGAGTGTTCTTAGGACACATTCAACTTGACAGAGAACAATACGGACAGCGTCCTCAGGACACCCCCTACGAACACTCCCCGGACACCGCAAGTGTTCTTAGAAGCGTCTTCAGAACACCCCCATTTTGTTTATTTGCGAACATTTCAGGACACCGCGGGTGTTCTTAGAACACATTCAACTTGACAGAGAACAATACGGACAGCGTCCTCAGGACACCCCCTACGAACACTCCCCGGACACCGCGAGTGTTCTTAGAAGCGTCTTCAGAACACCCCCATTTTGTTTATTTGCGAACATTTCAGGACACCGCGGGTGTTCTTAGGACACATTAAACTTGACAGAGAACAATACGGACAGCGTCCTCAGGACACCCCCTACGAACACTCCCCGGACACCGCGAGTGTTCTTACAAGCGTCTTCAGAACACCCCCATTTTGTTTATTTGCGAACATTTCAGGACACCGCGGGTGTTCTTAGAACACATTCAACTTGACAGAGAACAATACGGACAGCGTCCTCAGGACACCCCCTACGAACATTTCAGGACACCGGGAGTGTTCTCAAAAACGTCTTCAGAACACCCCCATTTTGTTTATTTGCGAACATTTCAGGACACCGCGGGTGTTCTTAGAACACATTCAACTTGACAGAGAACAATACGGACAGCGTCCTCAGGACACCCCCTACGAACACTCCCCGGACACCGCGAGTGTTCTTAGAACAGTTTCACTTTGCTTGCGAATAAAACGGACACATATTTAGTCCTTAGAACACCCCCCAGTCAGTTTATTTAGAACATTTCAGAACACCCGTGATGTCCGCAAACAAATCGAACACAAAAAGAACGTCTAACACATAAAAAACACAACTTTCATCCTATCTCATACACTCCCACCCTCCCCAAACACTCCTACACACCAACACACTCTACTAAATACACATTTTGAACAAAGTTTCACCGTGCTGTCCGCGGAGTCCGCGAATCCAAGATGGCGGGCGCTACCGAAAAATCTGACGCGCTTCACGCTCCACGCCGTCCAATCAGCGAACACGTTGCATGTCCGCGAACATCACGCAAGACGATTGGCCAATCGGGACACTGTCCGCAGAGCGAACAGGGAAGTGTGTCCGCTAACCGAACACAGATATCACTAATTTTTTTTTACCTACTTTTTGGTCATTTAAAAAAAAACTACTGGACGGATTTTCCCCAAATTTGCAAAAGCACGCTTTCGGGACCAAGCCGCTGCTCCTGGTCCAAATTTGGTGGAAATCCGTCCAGCGGTTTGGGCTGTAGGCGCGAGCAAAATGTTTTTCCCATTCAGTCTATGGGGAAAAAAAAAAGTTTTGGGACCCCCCCTATAACTTCCCCCCCTGGACGAATCCTCACCAAACTTTGCAAAAAAAATTCAGAGTGACCCAAATACTTTTTTTGCAAAGTTTGGTGAGGATCCGTCCAGGGAGAGCGAAGTTATAAGCCACCCAAAAAGTGCTCTTCCTATGGAAACAGCAACTTAACCATAACTACATGGCCACTACCGTGGCCATGTAATATATATATATTATATTATTATATTACAATATATTATATATTGTTTGAACATGAGCGAGTTTATTATGGTATTTATAGGGCTTTGTACACATCACAGGGAGATTTTTGGACCTAGTTATGAGGGGTCACGCCCCTGGCAATTAAAGATGACAGTTGTTGAGTTTGCCGTTATGAGGGCTGACAGTATGGTCATAAAACGATTTTATGATGTAATGTATTGGAAATATAGGGATTTGTTCTATTTACGACGATTTGAGGGTATGTTGGTGTTTTCAATGGCTATTGCCTATGAGGGGGTTGTGTTAAAACTGGCGATCAAATAGTCCCACATGGGAAAGAGAATTCTGCCAAGGGTGCAGTGGAAAATATTGACGGGCACTGAGAAGGTTCGGGGGTGTTTGTATTTTGAGAAAAATTTAGGATGAACCCACAGGGTAAAGAATGAGATATTGGTAGTGGGGGAGATTTTTGTTATGAACGGTTTGTCGAGAACCAATTGGGCTAATAGACTTATAGATACAGGTGCCGCTCGGGCAAAGCATAACAAGAAGTATTAACAAGTGCATGACTACTGTCTCACTTTTTGGCACAGGCTGCTGAAATAGTGGCGCTGATTGTTGCGCTGGGAGGATTCGTGCAGACCAGAAAGTAATGGTGAACAGTGACTCCGCCTAAGTGCCGTTGACATTACACGCAGAACTAGCACGTTGGAAAAGGATGGGTGACCTCCGAGTGGGCAGTACTTCAGTGCAGCACGCAGCTTTAGTGAATAGAGTCAGAGGAGTGAGCATTATGACTCGTAGTAGCCATTACAGTAGCATGAAATATGTAGTGTAATGTGAAAGGAGAAGATTTTATTATATGTTTAGTATTTTAAAGTAAAAATAAAAAAGTGAACGGTATAAGAGGGAGCTTTGTTATGATTGTATGAATACGCATGGAGATGAATAAAAGAACGGTAATGATAAATGAGAATGTTTAAAAATTGTGATGTTAAAATTATGATGATTTAGTTAGTAGAAAGTTAGCAGGAAAAGCGCCAAGATGAAAAGGATTAGTGAACGCGGAACTGGTGTTTTTAAGCGCTTTTTGGAGCATTGTGGCAATGAGACAGCACTGGTACACCAGTGATGCCTGAAGCCTTATTAAGTATGGAGATAGGATAGCTACACTGCCTTGGTCACGGTAATAGAAAAGAATCACACCACAACGAGTGTGAGGAATGGTTTGGTTTGCATAAAGTAGAACATGTTGCATTTTGTATAGTAATGTGCACTGTATGTTAAAATATTTACTGCTGGGCACATGTCGCTCACTGTTAGGAGAAGTATTTTGGAAGAATAGGGAACCGTTTTAGTATCCATGCTGATATTGCAAAAAGAGATATATAAACCTGGGTATGTGGTTGATATAAGTATATCTTTTCTCAGGGTGGAATGAAGATGGACTGTGTATTCACGCCCAGATGCCATCTCTGCAGTAAAATTAGAGGTGCACAAAGTCTTTATAGATTGGAATTATGTAAAATAAGTCAATAAGTAAAGCAAGATAATGGTCCTCATTACGAGTCCGTCGATAGCTGTGCCAGTAAAATCGGCAGGCTGCTGCCGATCTCGTGGGGATTTACCAGCTCCGGACTTGCCGGAATCACCGGGGCATTACAGCCTCAGTGGTCCGGTTTGTTTGTTTGTTTGTTTGTTTGTTTGTTTTATTCACTTATAATGCGAACCAGACCCGGAGGTAGCCGGACGCAGCAGTAAAGAAAATGCAAAGCTTAAGTTACAGGGTAAGGTCATGGGTTGCATACAGTGTACAAAATACACAAACAGTATATCACAGATGGGCGGCAATTGCAATTTACACACAAAATACAAGCAAAATGAATACAAAATACAATAAAGACAGTATATATACAGGCACTAGATGGACGTTAGCTCATCAGCCAGGTGGGCAGAGTAAGGAGGTCCATAAGATCAAAGGAGAACAGAAAAGTGATGTGTATATGCTAGGTTGTGTGAGGATAAGTGTGCGCCAATGGGCTAATCATTGGCAGATCTCAACAGATTAATGTAGTTGGTTCTGAATTTAGGAAAGTTTGGCAGTGAGTTCCATAATTGGGCCGCTTGAACCTGGAAGCTGCTTTCCCCCGCCTTAGCTAGCCTGAATCTTGGAATGATGAGGCTGTTGGCATTTGAGGTTCTGGCAGGGCATGTGTGGTTTCTTTTTGTGAATTTGTTACAGAGATAGCTCGGTGCGGCATTGTTCAAGGCTTTGTGAGCCAGGGACGCTACTTTTAAGTGGATTTTGTTTTGGGTGGATAACCAGTTGTTTTGACGCCTGATCTTTGAAATATGCAATCTTTTAGACACACCGAGGGCGGCTCATAGGGCATTGTTTTGTAGAATTTGAATTCAGTGGGTGATAGATTTATTTGCCCCAATGTAGAGGGCATTACAATAGTCGAGCCTCGAGAGGATTAGTGCTCTCGCTAGGATAAGGAAGTTGTTATCAGAGAGAAAGTGCTTGCCTGCTCTAATGAGCTTGCATGTGTAGGCAGTGGCCGAAGCCAATGACTTCACCTGCTTATCGAAAGAGAGGGTGGCATCCACATAGAAGCTGAGTGTCTTCACCTCTTTAGATACCTTGATGATGTTCCCATCAATTTCAAATGAGGTATAGTCCTGGCTAAGTTGTTTGATATTTGAGTGTGTGCCTAGGATGATCAACTCTGTTTTGTCATCGTTCAGGCATAGACCGTGGGTTGCCATCCATGCCTGGACGATGATATACACCCTATTCACCAAGGCCAAATCCTTGTTGTAATCCCCGGAAAGTAGGAGGAGAATCTGGGTATCATCTGCATAATTAGTGTAGGTGATACCGAGATGTTCCAGATCATCAAAAAGGGGCTTAGTGAATATGTTATAAAGAGTCGGGGAGACACACGAGCCCTGAGGAACTCCGCACCTGATGGGGATTGGGTCAGCCGCTGCCGATGGGGAGAACACCCTCATGGTCCTGTCACTAATAAAGGATTCAATCCAGGTTATGGCCTCTCTGGAGAAATGTGCGGCAGAGTCTAAATGACTGCAAAGAACCTTATGGTCCACGAGGTCGAATGCCGCCGAGAGGTCCAGCAACAAGAGGAGATCCATTTTTCCTTTGTCCCTAAGTTCATCTATTTGTGCCTTTAGGTCAATAAGGGCGGTCTCTGTGCCGTTTTGGGGACGGAATCCTGATTGGCGCTCTCCTAATAGTTTATGTTGTTCCAGAAAACTTTGGATTTGATTATATGCAATCTTATCCAGGATTTTAAGCAGGAAGGGGAATGTCGTAATGGGACGGTAGTTTGTGGGTATAAGAGGGTCTAGCGTTTGCTTTTTGAGCAGTGGTAGTCTCCAGGATTGTTTTAGATTGGTGGGCACCGTACCGGATGTGAATGAGGAGTTGACAAGTTTAGCAATAAACGGGGAGCGATCCCTAGCAGCATCCTTTATAATCTGGGCAGGGCAGGGGTCGCCCTGGCAGTTTGACGGTTTAAGAGAGAGGATATCCGGCTCTGGTAAAGAGCCAGCATTCCATTACTCCCCATTCCCGTGGAGTCCCATAGGACTCCCCATAGGACTCCACGGGAATGGGGGCAGTGGAAACACCGGCACCATGCGTAATGGTGCAGGTGTTTCCATGTTCATATGCGTCCGGTGGCGTTAAACCCGCCAGGTCAGACCAGGCAGGCGTAATACCACACGGCCACATAAATCAGAGTAAGTTAACTCATAATGAGGGCCAATGGCCCTTATTTCATTTTTTGAAGCCTTTGAATGGATAAGCTTATTGTTCAGTAAACAACAAGGTATCATTGGCGTGTCCCAAGCAGACAGACAGAGTTGGAAAGACACTTGACAGCCTGCTTAAGAAGAGAATAGCCAAATAGGAATTGATTATGAAAGAAAGGATGCGTTGCATTGTCTATCACTGGCATTGTAGAGAGATAAGGAATTGGCCAGGTATGGACCACCGTCCTATCTCACAAGGAGAAAATGACAGGGACGCAGATGAGGACATCCCTCACCCCTCCATCTAGACTTAGAAGTGATGCCCAAGCAGCAATAGAATTGTTAGGAAAGGAACTACTTCTGTTCCTTATGTGTATGACTTCAAGTATTCTTGTCATTTCAGATGAGCTCCAAAGACAGGGGGGTGGGGCAGCGCAGAACACAGAAGGAGATGCTACAACTACCGGAATTGAAGGACTTCGTCTTCCCAAATTTTTCACCAGATATTAGGTCATGAACTTTACAAAAACCTCACTAACGAGAGGAGAGAGCTTCGCTTCAAGTAGCCGTCCATTAGTGAGGGACATGACTTCCCCTGCAGCCCAGAAGCAAGGCAACCGCACAAGGCTAGCCACCTGTAAAGACGTAAAGACATCCATTGACGAATCCCCCTCACCCTGACCCCCAGCAAAAGAAAAAATCGGAAGCAAGCATCGGGGTAGAACCTCAGCATGCGCAGACTAGATGTATGATGAGGAAGAAGCATGCAGAGGCAGTCAAGTAAAGACAAAGAGTTCATTGGACTGTCGCTTGTTTTCGAGACATTCTTTTCGTCGACTGAAAATAAGTGAGTCAAGGGAAGTTATAGTATCTTGAGCCACAGGAGCATGTTGACATTGAACTGAGACATGTTTGAGTCTCAATCTCGCAGGCAAAGAGGCCAGATATGGAGTTCTTCTTTCGATAATTGGAAAAGAGAGCAGTATCCTTATTCATTTTTCACAGAAATTCTCTTTGGAAGTGCTTATGGTGGTGCCCAATGAAAACATTGTAGGGAACATTAGAGCAAGGTTTTCTCTTCATGTTAACACTCATCTGTCGTTAAAGAAGAGAGGAACTTTGGCGATCTGAATCAATTCCTGCAGAGTCCTTAGAATGGTCAAGAATGAGAAATAGCTGCAGCAGTTATTGAACAGATTCTGAAGCTTCCTGAGGTAGTTGGGAAACGCCAATGCCCCAGCCACCAGATAAAGTGCTTATATTGACTGTTCAACTATTTCACTTCATAATTGAGGAATTTCCATATGCTGTTGGAAGACAGAGCAACGTCAGAACATTCCTGAGGGACCAGATAAACAATTTAGTACTGTTGCAATTCTTGAGAGACATAATAACCGAATTGAATGTGTATTCTGATATACCAAGGAGTATTGAATGAAACCTTTCAAGGGAGAAGAGCCAATGGTCTGCTGATTTAGGAACTTTGGTTCATGCTGAACAAAGATCTTCATCTCGTCTGATATTAGACAGATTTTAGGTGTTCATTGGGAACAGGTGCACGTCATTGAAATAATCCAGCCAGCTGTAGCTGTTTGAAGAACTGTTTGAGCCGATTCAGCAGATGACAGTGACGTGTTGCATGAAGTTGCCCCAGTATGAATGTTTTTCTTTCCTTAGTAGAGCAAAATGGGCAGCATCTGAAGCAACTTCATCATGGAGCATCATGGGAGACGTCCACGATGTGTGAAAAGATGTTGTTGCCGCCTTTCATACATGTGTGTCATCTACACCTGTGTTTTATTCATAGTGGGACTGTTGTCACTTGCGGTACGAACCACATACTATGTCGAGACAAATGAGGTAAAAACTATGATGTACCCTCCTGTAAGAGAGAGAATGGATACAAATGTGGCAACTACTAGGCAGCAGAAACCTAATGTGATTTTTTCCACTCTGAAGGTACCCACTAGAGCACCTGATTCTCTGATGATAGGAGCAAAGTTACGCTTTGTGGAGAGGTCATGTATGGAAGTTTTCGCAGACCTTATACAGCCATCATTTGCCGCAGCTAGACAAAAACGGCAGGATAGGGAGAGACTTTTTGCACATTCCCCTCTACAGATAGCACATGTGAATGCACCCAGTCCACTGACAAATGCTCCATTAATTGGTCCATGAAGGAAGAGTTATACTGAAACGCTTCATGATCTAATACTAGAGGCTCATATAAAAAGAGCAAGACCAAAAAAAATGCTAAAGAGAATGATTATGAGCTGAATAACTATTTGGACAGCACAGCGCATTTGGGGAATAAAATTTTGTATCAACACATGAAGGAAGTAGGACGAAGGACATCAAAGATAGAATGCTTTGTATGTGTACTCCTGCCCTATAGTATGGGGAAGTCAAGATCTTCATAGCTATTGAAATAGACGTTCAGACAGCTCATTGCTGTCCCACATAGCGCTCTGCAGAACAAGAGGCCAGTTCATTGGCCGAGATGCCTATCTCAAATGGGCAACTGAATGGGCAGATCCAGATGAAGATGATTATGTCCAGAATACGAAGACAAGAAATAGGGCGCATAACAAGGATCACGTGATTATATATGAAACACCTGGAGTAAAAGGAGCAGGAATCAGATGGAAAGTAAACAAAAAACTTGAAAGTCCAGGAAAATCTGCATAGGAAATTCGTAGATGGAAGAACAGAGGCCAGATGATGATTTGGGAATCAGTATTATCACTTGATGGCTGGGAAGAAGGAATGGTTATTTGCAGAGCCTGGGTGATCATTGGTTGTTACTCGCCAGTTGTTGACATAGTGCAAAATGGATGTGAGCTATTATGGCCAATACTCGCTACTGACCTGGGTGGAAGATAGAGGAGGACCCTTGCAGATGGTGCCTTTGGAAAAGTCAAAACTGTGTTTCAGGAATAATGGCACCAGAAAAGTTGGAGAGAATCAGAACTGTGGCTGAATCTTTGATGTGCCAGGATTGAACATTTTGTACAGCAGTGATCATGGATCACTACTGGGCTTGCAGAGCCAAGGCTTACATGAAGCTTCCAGAAGGCTGGGAAGAAATATGCACCTTGGTGAATGTTCATGTTCCAGCATTAGTGATTCCAAAAAGTGATCTGAACATTGACAATTTCCCGAAAGCAGATTCTCACCTCAGAAAGAAGAGATCTCTGGAGCTGATAAGTAGAATGAAGAGAGAGAACTATTTCTCAGCCAAGTCAATAGAAGCCTTTGACTCTATTCCTTATGAGCACAGGTTGTTCAGCCAGACTTCATCAGTATTCACGATGATCTTCATGCCGAGAATCCAGGTTGGAGTAAATACCAAATGGCTGCAGATCACCAGATGGAAATTGCTGAAGACGATTGTCACGACCATAAATGGATTCAATGCTATCAAGTAAGACTTGAGAGCTGTAAGGCTGATGACACTTCAGAACAGATATGTCTTGGATATTATTACAGCTATGGATGGAGGTGTTTGTGCAAAAATTGGAGAATCATGTAGCACAGTCAAACCTTCTCATGATGACGAGAATGCCACCTTGACAGAGGCTAAGGGAATGCTATCAAAACTGCACGGCCAGGTGATAGAAGAAGTATTAATTATTGCTGATGACAGCTGGTTTGGAGCACTATTTTCTTGGATCACACAATTGATGGCAGTCATGTTCAAGTTTCTTGGGGCACTGATCGTGTTAGAGTTGTTAGGATTCGGTGTGATCAAGATAATAATCACAAAATGCAAGACGACAGCCAAGAAAGCGATAGGGATGAAAATCATGATCAATGTTAAGTCAGGATGGAAGACTAAGGACTTGACAGATGAGGAAATCAGAGACTTTGTGAGGACCACTATGAATGCACCCAAGGAAATGAAATTCCTGTATCCAAAGGACCATAAGAAGTGTGTGGGAAGATGGATCCACTGCAGTCCAAATGGACAGTGCATCCTTATGACCTGGAACAAGGATGCGCATGTGAAGAAAACTGTATGCCTGAAGGGAGTCATTAAAACATGGCTCCCTAAAAAGCATCTCTTCAGACAAAGATGTTTGGATATCAAGGAGAAAGGGGGAGTGGTTGATGAATCGCCCAGAGGGGGGAGTGTAGAGAAGGAGCTAAGTACCCCCACCTCAACCACTTTGCCCAGAACACCTATATGTTGAAAACCAGAGTATGTGACACATGTGGAACAACTAAAACGACAGAGGCCAAAGGAAATCCTGGCGGCAAGGTTCCCATTGAGAAAACCATACCTGCATTCAAGACAGTATGATAGCTGTTTAAAAGAAATCCCAGAAGAAACAGGATGCCTGACTGACAAAGCAGATTGGTGACGTCATGCAAAAGTCGAGATGACGTAAAAAGAAGAGATGCAGAGACGAGAGAATGTGGATATTCTATAAGGCATCAAGAAAGTATTAAAGATAAGCAACATCTTGAGCTCAAGATATAAGATATAAGATGAAGATATTAAACCAGTTCACATGTGTACAAATGCAAAGTAACGCAATCAGACCAAGTTTTCATGAGGCTGGCTTTATAGTGAATAGATTGCGGCAGGTGCCAATGTATGGATACATAGGAATAAGTAAAGAATGGATGGTGCCATCATGAACTATAAGCAGAGCTGAGCTAAAGGAAAAAGGACATCTTTGCCAAGTGTGGTGCAGTTAGAAAACAAATTGATTACAAATGAAGATCAGAAATGCGAGGTTGAACGAGCCAAGAAGCCATGGTTGTATCTGGCTGAGAAAAACTGAAATTAGTTACAATCTTGTGAAGGAATGAACCTTCTTTTCAGAATCTTGGAGAGAACAAAGAAGACGTCAGTGACTCATTGGAAAATAGTCTTTTTAATACAATGAAAGCTCAAATTTGTGGTCTTCAGTTACATGGGGAGAAGGAGTTGGATGAGCAGGATGGTCACACCAATGCATGATAGAAGAGCGTGCTTCTACTCCCCTGTATCTTCCAGAGCAAAGGAACTCTCCAAAGGTCACTTTCAAAAGGCCTAATTGACAACCAACCACTGAGGTGATGATGGATGATGTTCTAATTGGTAGAAGAGGATGTTTAAGACTAACTCGCCAGCACAAGGCAGTCTGGCCTACAAGCGGGTAGCTTGGGCTGAAGGCTGCTGACAGAGGTTAGAAGCCAACCAATGATAAAGGATTGCATGATTAGGGGTCCTATAGTTAAGTAGCCAATAGGATGTTGTATATTTAGTGACGTTCATAGTGACCTGTTTTGAGGGAAGGGCTTAGTTGCCCCACCTGATGTTAAAAACATATCACCTTTCTCAACTAATCGCCTGGTTATCTCGATCTTTAATTGGGTTCGGGTCAGTGGTCGTGCATTTTCCATAGCTGTTGCTACTCTGTGGAATGATCTCCCGCTTGCTATCAAGAAAACTACTAACTATCTAGCCTTTAGGAAGGCCCTGAAGACTCATTTATTTTAGGCTGTGCTGGCTGTAGTTGTAGTTACAGTCTCGTTCTTTTAGCGTCATGATGCCCCTGGGCAACCGTGCGCTTTAGAAGTGATATTAACATAACATAATGCCCATTCGATGAGTATGGATTGTATACTTAGATATTCCCATAGACCCTATCACTCTCTTCAGTAGGTTTTTGTAGTTTGCCACTTAGGATGACGTTAGTAGTATGCAGGTTGTACGTCACCTATGATGATATTTTACTATAAAGGAGTGCTTTTTTATAAAGTTTGTTGAGATCATGCTGTGAGACGTCCGTTGATGTCTGTTGTACTCCCTGTTTTAGATAATTGATATTAAAACAGTTATCTTTTTGCCAACTTCCTGAGTCGTTTCGTTTATTGATGTTTGAGTAATCTCTGCATCCCCATTCCTCTCAAATGTATTGCTGACCTATCTTAAAGGGCTGGAAGTCCTCCAGTTCAGGGGCCTGCTATCTAACTGCATCCTGGCAGGAATGAAAAAATACCATTATTGCCTGTATATGCAAGGATTGTTAAATAGTGAATGGAAGAGCTGTGAATAAGGGATATGTAAGGTTGTTTTATGGAATTTGTAATTTGTATTGCTAATGTTTTAGTACGGCTATGTCTTATTTAAAAGCCATATCCTTCAGAATAAATTGAGGTCTCATGGGTCAACCTCATTCTTGTAGCATTGAAAACAATCGATCAATTCAACTAATGTTATCTGTGCCAAAACCACATACATGGTTGTGCACTGTCAAGGCCACTGATAACTCGTTCCCATCTAACCGAGAAGGATGTTACAGAAATGCGCAGTCAGAACTGTTTACTTTGATTGTTCATTAGAATAATTTACTTTGTAGATCAAGTAAATCCACTTATCCTACAAAGAAGGTGAGTTAAACTAAGATCATACCTGTGTTCGCTGGACATTGTTGATCCAGCCAGCTTCAACCAATTTCTCATTGCCCTTTACTGCTAGAGTACATTGTCAGTCAGAAACTGACATCCTTTGCTAAATTGCATGAGGTACATTATGCTGCTCAAATAGGAACTCCCAAACTGATCACCAGAACTATCTTGAATTGAATCAGGGCTGTCATATATGGTGATGATGTCAGACCCCGAATTTTATGGTGTCAGTCAATATTGTATGGTGTCTGTCAACATTGTAGACCACCAGCTCCTCATCAGGTGCCTGGGTTGTGGGTTTATGCTTGAATGTCCTGTGTTGGATCCATGCTTCATAAACAGACCTAATCCATTCAGTACCAATCCTTTTGTCGGCATGCCCCTGCTCTATCATTTTGCCGGGCCTTGTCAGCACTTCTCTTCAACTTCAAACATCAACATTTTGCTGCACTTATCCGTGCCAAATGTTTAAATTTTTTAATAATGCAAACTACACTCAAATGCACACTCAACTTTCTGCAGATCTGGGTCAAAGAGGCTGGAACACTGCCTATTTCAAATCAGCAGTTGTATGTTGTCTAATATTTTTTGGGAATGTAACTGATGTAAGACTGGTTTTGTCATCTATTCAGAAGATGTAGGGATGCTTGGAAACTCACCTATTTCCCTGACTGCTTGAACCTGCAACCGTCAAGCCAAATGAATAAATACAATGCCGCCACTAGTGAATTTACCGCTGACATTCTAGCACCAACATAATGACTATAGAGGTTTGTTAATGCTCCTAGGTTGTCAAGATATCCAACACAAGGGGAATGTTTCTACCTTATCCATTGAACAGTAACAAGAACTATATACTGTACCAGATACAGGAGAAACTGATCTCAGATGATCAACAAATGCAAAGAGATTATAGGTACCATGTGCAAAAGAAATTCCACATGCAATTAACATATACACCACACAAATAAAGAACTTCTGCATGCCCATGAGTGGTCGCCCGACTCGACAGCATAACAGTCAGGGAGCATCATTCTTCATGCAAGAGACACTTCAAGCAGGGCTTTCGTGAAAACAGGCAATCCTGTGTATGTGTTGCATACAAGAGACACTGCAGGCAGGCCCTTGATGGAAGCAGCCAATCTAGCATGTCTGCACATGCAAGAGAAACCTTAAGCAGGACCTTGATAAAGACATGCAATTTGGTGCATGCACCACACGTGCAGGCAGATCCACACTGGAACATGCAATATAGTGTACGTGCAGGCAGAATCATGGTATCAACGTGCAATCTAGTGTGTCTGCCACATACATGAGACACTGCAGGGGGATGATTGATGAAAACATGCAATTGAGTGTATTTCCCACATACAAGAAACAGTGCAGGCAGAATATTGAAGAAAAATATGAAAACAGTTTTATGTTCTAGATACAAGAGGCACTGCATCTAGAACCTTGATGAACACATTCAATCTAGTGGATTTGCCACACACAAGAGATATTTCAGGCACACCATTGAAGAAAACATGCAAACTACAGTATGTGCTAAATACAAGAGACACTGCAGGCAGAACCTTCATGAAAATCCACAATCGAGTACATGTGCTGCATACAAACGACATTTTAGAGAGTAATTTGATGAACACATTCAATCTAGTAAATTTGCCACACATAAGAGATAGTTTAGGCAGAACATTGAAGAAAACATGCAAACTACTTTATGTGCCAGATACAAGAGACACTGCTGGCAGAACCTTAATGAAGAGCCACAATCTAGTCATGTGCCACAAATAAATGACACTGCAGACAGAACCTTAATGCAAATGCTCAATCTTATATATGTGCCACAGAAAAGAGACACTGCAGGCAGAACCTTGATGACGACATGTAATCCAATGTATATGCCACATAAAAGAGACTCGGCAGGCAGAAACTTGATGGAGACATGCAATCTTGTGTATGTGTGCAATTCAAGAATTACTGCAGGTAGAAGCTTAATGAAAACATGAAATGTTGTGTATGTGCAGGTAGAACTAAGATTAAAACATGCAATCTAATGTATGTGCCACATACAAGAGACGCTGCAGGCAGAACCTTAATGAAAACATAACAGCTAGTGTATGTGCCACATACAGAGACACTGCAGGCAGAACCTTAATGAAAACATGCCAGCTAGTGTATGTGCCACATACAAAAGACACTGAAGGTTGAACATTGATGAAAAGACACAATCGTGTGTATGTGCTGGATACAAGAAACACTGCAGGAAGAACCTTGATGAAGACATGCAATATAATGTATGTGCCAAATACAGAGACACTGCAGGGAGGACCTTGATGAAAACATGCAATCTAGTGTATGCGCCACATACAGACACACTGAAGGCAGGACATTGATGAAAACATGCAATCGTGTGTATGTGCTGGATACAGGAAACACTGCATGAATAACCTTGATGAAGACATGCAATCTAATGTATGTGCCAGACACTGAGACACTACAGGCAGGACCTTGATGAAAACATGCAATCTAGTGTATATGCCACCGACAGAGACACTGCAGGCAGGACATTGATGAAACATGCAATCTAGTGTATGTGCCACATACAGTGACACTGCAGGCAGGGCTTTGATACCAAAACATGCAATCTAGTGCATGTGCCACATATAGAGACACTGCAGGCAGGACTTTGATGAAAACATGCAATCTAGTGAATGTGCCACATACAGAGACACTGCAGGCAGGACTTTGATGAAAACATGCAATCTAGTGTATGTGCCACAAACAAGAGACACTGCCTGTGGCCGTAATCGAGTGTGTGCACGGGAGGTGGGAGCTTCCGCAAGCAGAAAGTAGATGAGGCGAACGAGAAGTGAGGCAGGCAGTTGACACTGGTCTTTACTGGTCCTCTCATCCCTCCAACCAACCCTGTACTTAACCCCAGCACATTGTGGCGCATCATTACCAATAGGTAGCAATTTGGGGGGAGAGCAAATATGTTGTTACATTTATAACCTACCTTCCCTCCTATCCCGCGGTGGATTCAAAACTCGCGAGATTATGAAGCACAGCGGCCTGCTTTGTCAGAAGCTGAACCTGTGCTGCAAGTTCACAGTTGGATGATTATTTAAGGGGGAACTCATTATGCAAGCAATCGTGAAATGTTGGTGCAGCTGTGTAAATTGGCGGGTCATTGGCGAGCTGTTAATAGGGCTGTTAGCGAGTTTGGGATTTAGGAGGTGTTTGCTTTGGAGCTCTTGCGATGTGCGGTGTCCCAGCAGGCAGCGGCCTGGACTTGTAGGTGCCGCCGTCCAGCTGGCAAGCGTGAAGGTATTAACCTACGCACAGGCTGGCACATAGCTTAAATACTGAGGGGCGGGGTGAAGGGCTGTGTAGCTGGTGCTACCATGTGGTGGGTTTAACAAGCACCTGGCGCGAGGTGCGACATACCCACTCCAAATCCACTTGTGTTGGCATAGCGTGCAACGAATGCTTACATGCCCTCTGGCTTTTTTTCTTTTTGCCCACCCTGTATTGCAGAAAAAACATTGACTTTATCGAGACACAAACTTAAAGAACAAGTGGTGCATTCAATAACAGCGTGTTGGCTCAGCCATCAGCGGGAAACAAATTAAGCTGGGAAGATGCATTTGGGTATATGGTTAAAAAAAGAGACGCTGCCTTGACTGTGCACATCAACAGGTTTTGGACTTCGTGGTAGAACCACACTTTGGTTTCTGGAACTTGTAGTTTCACATCCCACATTGTAAACATGGACCATGCAAGTCCCAGTCTTCAGAGTTATTTTGGCTGGAAGACAACCGGCCTGGCTGAAGGCGACCATCATGCAATCAGGTCAGCTGACAGCTTAGATGGATCTTATGTCTTAACTTCTTCTGCACTTACTTCTCCATACACTCACTTTGTCCCATTTACCTCGTCATACCCTTACTTCTTCTGCATTCACTTCTCCATACACTCACTTTGTCCCATTTACCTCGTCATACCCTTTACTTCTTCTGCGCTCACTTCTCCATACATTCCCTTTGTCCCATTTACCTCGTCATACCCTTACTTCTTCTGCGCTCACTTCTCCATACATTCACTTTGTCCCATTTACCTCGTCATACCCTTACTTCTTCTGCTTTCACTTCTTCCAACATTCATTTCGTCATTACAGGGGGACAGCCTTTGCAATCCCCCTTTCTGTTTGCAGCTAGCGTTTTTTTGCTGTTGTCTTGTTCTTCTGGGGTGTCCCTTTGCTTCAGCCCTTCTCACTTTCGAAACCCCCTTTTGCATCCCAGTAGGAGCCCCCATGTTAGAAGTTGACTGTGCTATGAAACTGCAACATACTCCTTTCATTCGGGACTTTAAATGTGCACTGTGCAGTGATCATGTTACAGGCTGCATTTGCTGGTGGCCTCACACTGTCACCCCACTCAGGACTCTGGGGTATCCAGCAACACTCTCATCAGCTTGTTGTCTTTTTACTCTGGTTACGTCTACAACAGCCCTGTGGATGATAATACCATTCCATTGGACATTGCCCATCCAATGTGATAATCTGCAGCTATTTTCCCCCTGGCTGTATTTCTTTGTCTTTACTATGAGGTATGCCCCCCAAATATCATTTTAAAATGTGCCCCACGATCCTTCACACGTCGTCAACAGGCCCTGCTCCAACCTACTGGGAGGCCCAGAGGCGTCGCTAGGGGGGGGCTAAGAGGGCTATAGCCCGGGTCTTTTGGTTGTAGCCCCAATAGAATCTCAGGAGCTACAACGAAAAGGCTATCTAGCCCCCAGTCCCGACAGTTCTGACATTAGCATAGCCCTGGGTCTTTTCCAGACCTAGCAACACCCCTGGGGAGGCCTAGGTTCTGACCCGTGCTTTCACTCCAAAAATATTGTTATGCCATCCAAAGGCCAACGCAGGACCATTGTATGCTCATCTTTCCTTGTTTTGTAATTGATTGTCTCGCTTTGCACAATGCGTTGTTGAAAGCGCAAAAAAATACAAATACAATAAATAAATGCATTCTTTAAGCTAGAGTTTTTAATTATGTGTGGACATGGTTTAATGTTATCTTTCTGAAGTCAGTGATTTTATGACGAAATAATAATGTCCTTAATATACATTCTCATGTTCCATAAAACAACAGCAATTTCAACTTGCATTAATTGCTCACTCCAAACAATATTGCATGTCGGCAATAAACAGAAGTTATAGTAATAGCATTGTGTTCTTACATAGCACTTCATGCCAGAATCCTGCGCCTTCTAAGCGCTGTAACAACAACTGCTGTTGTGAGCCCTTGAGTTTTGGCCGCCGGACGGATGGAAGTCTACATGCTGCGGTTTATAATGTGTGAAATGCAGACTGTTCTCGTGTCAAAGTACGAGGCTTTACCCGTGTAACTACCCGCCCATGGCATAGTTTTGTATATGTTAGTGAAGAAACTAAATGAGCAGCTGGAAAAAGGGGCTATGGGGCACTGGCATTTTTTCCTTGCAATTGTAACCGTCCCTTCTGGTAGCTCCCCTAAAGATACATTGGCACCATGAACTTCCATTTCCTAAAACATCTAGTCGCTGCCAAGCTGCATCAGTGGGCAGATGGAGCAGCGAGTTCTCGGTTTGTGGCACTGTTTCATCTGCATCCTCTCCTCACTATGGGGCACACACCTACTTGTATACACCATCTGCCAGACTGCCGTTCGCTACCCTGCTATGAGTCTGCTTTTGCAAAGAAGAGCTATGTTTATTGTTTGTGCCTATCTGGGCGAGGTGTTGGAGGCACACGTGAATACGTGGCTCAAGGTTATTTATGTATTTTATTGTTCATTTATAACGCGCTTAATACCAGCGAGTGGTTGCTAAGCGCGTGATTCACCGCGTCGCTTTGCTTCCAAGACAAATGCGTTGCCACTGAGCCATCCTTCTTCCCCAGTGGGAAAGAAATGGGAGCCAAAGGGCCCTTGTCCCAACGAAGGGCATTTACCAACTACATTTGAAAACCATAAGACGATGTTATTTCATCTGATTTATTGGTCAGTTACTTCATATTACTAAAATGACCACATCGAATATACACCACGACAGGCCTCATTCCATTCGGGAGGCACAAGACATGTCCTGGCTAAACTTTGTATTCTAGGTCTTGAAGTTCCAGATGTTCCCATTATAAACCCGGAACTACAAGTCTCAGAATGTAAAGTTAACACCGGGTCTGGACTACCATTTCCCAAATGGCAGGCAATGTTGCCATGTATGCAAGAAACTATCACACTACGTTATCAAAATGTTTCAATGAAATGTCTAAACCTTATTACACGTCTGTGAACTAGGTTTTAGTATAGGAAGGTAGCTCTCACAATCATACATTCACATGCATGCCAACTGTATCCATTCTCTTTGGTGGAAGTAGTCCAGGCCTGGTTTTAATTGTGCATTCTGTGACTTTTACACCAAGCTTTATAATAGGGAAATCTGGCACTACAATCCCAGGATGCACAATTAAAATCATGAATTATAATGTGCTGTGTTGCTATGGATTGTCTTGCTTCCAAGGTAAACACGTGGCCCCTGAGCTATCTTTCCACTCTAAAACACAGACTGGACTTGAATCTCCAAAATGGAATGAACAATGGTGGCATATATTTATTCAAATCAAACTGTCTTTTTAAAGCATGGCTTGCCATATATACCCACTGTTCTACCTTACAACAGACTGACACATGTCCATGCTACAAAAAAGTAAGTGAATTGGTCTCATTTCCATAACATTTTCCTGATTTGAAACACCCTAGTCTGCAACCTTTGGCTCCCAGATGTGTTTGGACTACCATTCCCATCCGGCCTGTACAGCATAGTCAATGTCAGGAGATCATGGGAGTTGTAGTCCGAAACATCTGGAGAGCCACAGGTTGCAGACCCCTGGGGGCTCTTGTGAAGCGTTCTGGGTTTTCAATGCGTGTTCCCAATAGGCTGCAGTTTGGACGAAAAATGTCTTGTCTTAGAACATTTACAGGCCTGGTTTTGGTCCCTCCTCTCTTCCTGTGGCCGAATTCGAAGGGATACTTACCATGCTTTGCTATGTGTATGCAGGATCTGTGCCACAGTGAATAGTGCAGCACCCACAAGTATGCATGTTTATACTCATGGTCAAAGGTTCAAATCTTGCAATTGTGCGGCACATATACTCATGGAATTCACGAGTCATCAGTAGCCTTGGCGCAATGAACATCAAGCAGCGCCAGTAACGCCCCCAACATGCCCTTGTGTGAAGGAAAAAGCCAGTACACTGCCCAATATGGCGCAAGGCCCTGTGCAATCCGTGTGCCAGCACACAGCCCCCATTGTAATCGTGTGAAAAATTAGCGCGTAGCACGCTCGCACCAGCCAAATCGTGTGGAAAGGGCTGTGCGTACCCCGTCCGCACCCCAGCGAATTCGCATACCCTGGTCGCACCAGCCAATTCGCGTGGAAATTTTGCACGTACCCCATTGCACCAGCCAAACCATGGCTAAAGGCCAGCGCGTACCCCTACCGCACCCCAGCTTTATCCGTATCCCGGTTGCACCAGCAAAATCGCGTGGAAATGCCAGCACGTACCCCGTCCACACCCCAGCGAATTTGCATACCCCAGTTGCACCAGCCAAATTGCGTGGAAAGGGCTGCGCATACCCTGTCCGCACCCCAGTAAATTTGCGTACCTTGGTCGCACCAGCCAAATCGCATTAAAAGGCTTGCGCGTACCCTGGTCGTACCAGCCAAATTGCTTGGAAAGGCCTGCATGTACCCCTACCCCACCCCAGCATAATCGTATACCCCGGTCGTTCCAGCCAAATCACATGGAAATGTCTGCGCGTACCCCGTCCGCACCCCAGTGTAATTGCGTACCGCGGTCGCACCAGGCAAATCGCGTGGAAAGGCTGGCGCATGATGCCATCAGCTGCAAACAAACCACGCATTCCACATGGGACCTCCACCATCACCTGTGACCATACCCCACAGGCAGACCACACCACATGGGACCCCCCATCACCTGTGACCATGCCCCGCAGGCAGTCCTCACCACATTGAACCCACCCATCACCTGTGACCGAACCCCGCAGGCAGTCCACGCCACATGGTGCCCCCTCCATCCCCATACCCCGCAGGCAGCCCAAACTACATGGGACCTCCCATCACCAGTGAACATACCCTGCAGGCAGTCAACACCACATGGGACACCCCAAAGCACCTGTGACGATACCCTGCAGGCAGCCCACACCACATGGGACCACTCATCACCCGTGACCATACCCTGCAGGAAGCCCACACCACATGGGACGCCCCATCACCACTGACCATACCCCGCAGCCAGGCCCCGCCTCATGCCCCCCCACACCTGTGACAGCAACCTGCAGGCAGGCCCTGCCTCAATTCCACCCCATACCTGTGACGGCAGCCTGCAGGCAGGCCCCACCTCATGCCCCCGCCCCACACATGTGACGGCAACCTGCAGGCAGGCTCGACTCATGGAACACCCCGACTCCCCAACACACTGTGGACCAATAGAAATAAATGCAGCAGATGTGAAAGGAAATGCCACCACACACTGCACATACCAAGTGCACTTTAACACCCATCCATTGTTTATGCACACCACAACATGCCACATGCCATTGGAAGACAAACATGACACATGAATTCATGTGTTCACACACATGAACAAAATAGGCCAGCATCGTGGACATAGAACAGAGTAAGCAAGAGCCAAACATGGGGGAAACCATTGAGACCAGACACCAGTTTGATTTAACATGAAAAAATATAATTAAAAAACAGTATTCAAGTCATACTCAATAATCCAGAAGTATATAATCAAAAGAGAACTATGTACAAAAAGTGGAGCAAAGTCCAATAACTCCAAATAAAATTTTTAAAAAATTAAACCAAGAACTATATACAATGGCAGCAGGCTAGTCCTTCGACTCACCATGTCCCCTCATTGTCTCCGCCAGGGCATTATCGAACACTGCGTGCACTTCCCCTATGAGGGCCTCAGCTCTCCCCTCGAGGGCTTGCAGGGACTCCAACATGCTACTCCGAAACTCTCTGCAAGTCTCCTCGAGGACCTGCACCCACCTCTCTGCCCGGCGTACTGTATTCTCCGCCCTGGCGATGGTGAGTCTAGCCTCCCGTGCCTGCTGCTGCTCTGCTCCGATCTGCTGGCCAAAACGCTCCAACACGGAAGACATCCTTGTAGTAAGGTCCATGTGCAAATTGTGCATTCAGCTCACACGCATCCTGGGAAATACACATCTCATTCACACACATCACCTGACAGTCATGAAGCAGGGCATGGATCTATCATGTCAGAGTGCACTCGAGGTCAAATTGACAGTGTGAGGCAATCACACAATCAAACGCTCAAGTAACTTACATCCCGGAGTGTTGGCTAGTCACACACTCACTACTCAGACACATGCACATGTACACCATGCATGTCCATGATGTTGCCAAAAGCACACGTGTCACACCTCTCGCATGCCCCAGTCCAGACACAGGGATGCAAGCATGCATCACGCATTGCAACACAGACACCATTGAGGTTGCACACACTTGAATGGACTCACATTCAGCAGTGTCTGGGACATGCACACAGACATCTGTACAGGAGGCATGCCAGAAATAAGGCCAAGGTGCACACTCCAACCACACATCAACATGCACATGCCCTATGGTGGACAAGAACACATGGACACTTAACAGTCGACTCCAGACGGAGCGCTAACTCCAAGACCTGGGTGTACAGCGCTGGATAGAAGCGCTCCAGGGCCCGCATCTCGTCGGTGGTCAACTGGCACTTGTGCCCCCTTCAGTCATCACCAACTTAGTGTAAGCGCCGAGCCTTGTTGTGGGTCCTGGACTTGAAGTCTGCCCAGTGCTTGTGGACATGCAGGTAGTCACGGGGTGCAACCCCCAACGCGTTGATGGCACCCACAATGTCCGCCCAGATCTTCCTCCATCCTTCATTGCCGACTTACGATGGTCCATGGAAGAGGGCATCATAATGCCCCAGGACTTGCTCCACCAGGATGGCAACTTCCTTGGATGAGAAGCTGGCAACCCTCTGCCTCGCTGCCGGGGGGTCGTCACTTGCCTCAGATGGTGTTGTGTCAGACATTGCAACCCCTGAGGCAGGTGTGGGTGGGAAAGGTGGTCCTGGCACTGGACTGTGGAGCAGTTGTATGGCACGTCGGTGTTAGGGAGATTTCTCACCCAAGTGCTAAATTCCCTCTACCTTAGAGCCCTCCAGCTCTTTTGCTATATTTTGGGACTTTGAACTTTTCATTTTCAATGTGTTTCGCTTTTGTGTTCTTTGGTTATTGAGTTTTAAAACAACTCCATAGGCATCATCTTTTTCTGTGTGTCACACAGCACCATCAGTGCAGTGGCACAGGGATGTCTTTCAGACTTCCCAAGGTTTAAATACATCCTCTGGGACTGACTACTGTCTCCTAGAGGATGTAAAGATACATTGACTTTACTAGTCTCTTTAAATGTACAGACCCAGCACACACTATCTTCCTATAGAGTGCTGGAGGGGTTGCCTAGCATCCCCAGAGTTAAAACCCTCATGCAACAGTCAAATGTTACCCATTCTTACTTGAAATGGCTGGTGAAAGTGGTTTAGATCAAACCACCATGATTTTTCCCGACCGCGAACAACGGTAGCTAAAAATCGGGTCAGCCATGTTTTTCAATATGGCGCCCAAGACCTATCTGTAAAAACCGACTCCAGTGAACTTTTTTCGCCAGTTCTTTTTGAAAAGGTCCTTCTTGTGTTTGTCTCTGTGCGCCAAACCAGATTTGGTCCCTTTGTTTGTTGGCCTTTGGAGGGCTTCAGTGTTGAAGCCCTCCTCTGGCGCCTGATTGTCTGGGGTGAACAGGATGTGAAGGAGGTGTCAGAAACTCCCTGTGCTTAGTCTCCTAGGAGACCTGAATGCACTCTGGCGTGATTGGCCGGCTGGCTGTCTGGCAAGGGCAGCTCCCCTGCTGTGTGAGTGACAGCCAGGCTGGAATTAATGGGGGAAAACTGTTTAAAAGCAGGTCTCTGGGACTTGGAAAGAAGAGTCGACCACTGGAACGAAAGAACCAAAGACAAACTGAAGGAAGACGACTGCTACAACTCCTGGACGACCAGAGAAGCCCTGCTGCAGGTCCGAATTGCCTGAAACTCCATCGACAGAGAAACCCTTTAAGGTTAACTTCTTCCCTTGAGTTGGTGGGAACAACCAACTCGCAAGCCGCCTGGACACGTCCCCCCTTGGTCGAATATTCTCTAGAGGGCTGTGGAAAACCGGATAGCCAATGGGAAGGATACCAGTTTGTGGTCTTTAAGGCACTCGCACCTTAAACTGACATTTTTGCCAAGCTTGTTGCCTCTTCCCTGGGCAGTGCAGGAACCTCCCGACATCCACCAGACGTCCTCCAACTTATCCCCACGACTGAAGTTCAGGAACGGCTAGATCTGCTTGAACTGCCAGGAACAACTGCCTCAACTACAGCTCTTCTTCACTTTAAAGGTACTGTGCAAACGCGATCCGGAAATCTTTTCGGGCATGGTGAAAGTTTGTGAAACATTCCCCGACTTCGAAGGCTTGTCCTTCCCTAAACCAACATCTAACTTTTCGTCTGACCAAATTCTTCTAAGATCCATGGCAAAGACATAACCGTTTACTAATAGAACTGTGCTATCCTATACAAAGACTCTGAAGCATTGACTTTGGCCCAGGCCTATGAACTTAATTGCTGGTTGTAGTTTACTGAAACCCTTTGCCCTGCCTATGAAATTATGTGTGCTTCATTTCTTATAACCTTGTCTTTATACCCCTTTTTAAAGTAACTGAAGTGCCATTTTGCTCATACTTCGGGGGAGCTGAACTTGTTCAGTAACTTATTGGTTGTGTATTTGTAGTATATAAGTATATGATATTGAACTGCTCTTGCTAGTGTAATGTTTTCCAAATGACTGTGTAAATAAATGTACATTCTTTTACCAAGAAACCTTGAGTGTTTGTTTGAATCACTGTATTTGTTGGTCCTTTGTGTAAGTTGTTCTACTGCTAACTTTACTCTTGAGATAAGACTGGCTGCTCAGCCACTTTTACCACATTACTGTGTAGTACAGGCTTGTACCAAAGGTGAAATTGTACTGACACTTGTAGTCTTAATTGCATGTAGTGTTCCCCAAGGGTACTGCATGTGATTCAGCCTAACAGTCGGTAGTCTCCTAGATCAGCAGAGGTGTTCACAACGACAGGATCCCTGACAGTGGCTGTAAAGCAGGCATCAAAATGCAGGGCACTTGGGCAGCAGGCACACACAGTGGGCAGGCAGCAGCAGATAACTCATAGAAGACAGCTTGTTACAGTTTGAGGCATGTGAACTGGCCGGTAGGCAGGAGCGTGGGTCTTCCGTGTTACTTGCATGCCCATCCAGAAATAAAGTGACTGCACGTGCGGAAACAGCGCATTAGCGTGGAATCAAAAGACAGGCCCTAAGCGCATAACTTACGTGACAAGCACTGAACGTTGGGCGTGTCATTCAGGATGGGGATAAAGTAGTGCATAGGTGAGCATCACACACTTGCCGGGTTATAACAGACAGACGTGTGGAATTTGTTTCCATGCAATCTCTTCACTGCGTGCAAGACTCTTCTATTGGTGGGGGATTGCCTCCACGCACATGTGTGTGTACATTTGAGGCTGGCTGTCATGGCCCTTGACCCTGGCCCTCACTGGCAAGTCAGCCTTCCAGTTAGGGCCAGGCAAAGGCCTTAAAACCACATCCAAGACTCTCTTGGAGTCAGTCCTGGCACCTTTGGCACCAGCTCATAACAATCATGAAGACCAACATTAGAATGGGACTATTTGCTTGTGACTATTTAACTTGGGTGGGTTCAGCCAACATGGAGGCACATACATAACTTAGTTAGAAGGAACAGAGCTATGAGATCTAGTCTTTTGGGTTGGCAGGCCTGGGACTACTTTACCTGGACTACTTTGGGTGTGGCAGGCCTGGGACTATTTTACCTGGACTACTTTACCTGAGACTATTTAATCCGCACCCAAACAGCAGAACGTGCTTTGCGTTATTCTGCTGTGGGCAGCGTAATGCTCACCGTGTCCAGTTCTTTGATGCCAGCTTACCTGAAACCAAGGGCCTGCAGAGAGAGAAAGAACACTACAAAACTTACCTGGAACAGTATCCTGTCTTCAATCCATCACCGACTTCAGTTCCACTCACCTGAAGGTACGCACTCCATCATGCGGAACCGCATGCATCCTGGAATATCATAACCTGGAAAGAGGAGAAAGAAAGACAGCATTAGTAAGCGTTTACTCATGTTTCCTCCCGAATGAAGAAAGCCACACAATTCTTACCTGGGTAGTCATCTCCTGGTCAGTATCATTGCTGGAACATTACGGAGCTCCGCGAGGAACATCGCAACCTGCAAGGAGAGAAAAGGCACAGGTTAGCAATATAAAAGGCGAAACAGCGCCGCGCATTGCGCATTACTCACCGGACAGCATTGCGCACACCGGCCCATGCTCATCTTCAAACTTATTCGAATTAAGAGGAACATAAGAACTGCATATAAAGACTGTAAAGCAGCAAACCTATGGAGTCGCAGCAGGCCTGGATTCCCACAGGAGGGGCTTGCACCAGTGAAGTAACTTGGTCGCTGCTCGCCCCCCACATCTACGCGCCCCTGCCACGAGGCGCAGGACGGAGAATCCACCTTTTACAATATTAAGGTGAGGAGAGGGCCCAAGGGGGAGGATGGAGTTGGGCCAAGGGAGGTGGGAAAACATAAAGACAATCTGGTATTGAATCCAGCTCTCCTATATTGCAGACCCATCTTTAACCAGAGCAATTACCCAGGGACCGGGAGAGGGTTCGAGAGTGCGTCATCACATCAAGGGCCAGGTACCCTTGGCCTAGGCAGGTGTCGGGTGCCAACGCGGTGGTCATGTGTGAGCTGACGATACTGTGTGGGAGCAGTCCATGTATGCTGTTGCACAACAACAGGCTGCTTCACATGAGATGTTGGCTTAGGGCATGGATAGGCTGGCCAATTCCATGATACCTCCAGCAAGGCAGGTGGAGCACCAGCAGCAGGCATTGCGGTCCGCAGGCGTTGCGGTCCACATGCCGCTCACACAGGCTGAACATGGAGGCCAGCAACAGGAGCTGACAGGCAGAACTGAGGGCTCTGTGTGCATCCTTGGCTGCAGAGATTCGGGCCAACAGGGAAGCCCTGAGGTCAGAGTATAGGTCCCTCAGGGTTACGTTGACTGTACTCGAGACATCCACCAGTAGACGGTCTGAACATCAAATGCAGATGATGACTTGTGCCATCACGGAGGACCTGCGTGCATACCGTGAGATGATGCATGGAGATTTCCGTGCCATCATGTTGCAGATGCAAGCATCTCCCTCCGCATGGCCACTGCCATGGAGGACAAGACCAGGACTATACGTGGTTATCCTCCCTTTCCACTACCACATTCTGACGCAGCACAAGAGGGTGGGGACAGCAGTGACGTGTCTCCCACTCCATCATAGCCGTGCGGGCCATTAACCCATGGAGGGTTCTTTTTTAACATCCAAACATGTGGGTGTGGATGTGCACCCTGCACCTCCTTCCTCCTGGGTGGGCCCATTGTCTTGGTCCCCTATGGGCATTTTTGATTTTTTTAAATTAGTTTTTTGTCTATTGTGGATTTATGTGACAGTGTGTTGCTTTTTGTGGCAGCCAAGGGCATCCACTGTAGGTTCCAGCTGGTGCCAGAGAGGCTTGTCTCGTTTTGGTGATTGTACCTTAGGTCCAGACACATATGCCACTCCTGCTTCCCCTTTCCATGGGCTTGCTAGGAGTGCAGTGTGTG
Source organism: Ambystoma mexicanum (assembly GCF_040938575.1). Taxonomy (NCBI): domain Eukaryota; kingdom Metazoa; phylum Chordata; class Amphibia; order Caudata; family Ambystomatidae; genus Ambystoma; species Ambystoma mexicanum. Next base: position 128,493,669 of record NC_090935.1, on the reverse strand, counting down.
AAAGTAACTTACCCAGTGGCATTTGGCTTCCATTCTATCTGTGGGCAGTCTCAAGTCCGACCTGTGTATACACTCCTAGTGGGATTCATGATTGTTTGTCCACTGCATGGTTGCCATCATTTTATGATTGTACATTGAGATGCATCCTTTGTTAATGTTCTATCTTCATGTATTGCCTTGACTGTCTCCATTGTTGTTAGCATTCATGCTGTATGCGATTCCCTGGCCCCCTTTCGTTGGCAGTGCCACAGAAATTTTGAAGGGTGCAATTTAGTGTGTGGCATGTGCAAGTCAAGAAACATTGAGGAATATGTGCATTTGGGTATGGTCACGGTCAGACAGATTAACTCTTGGGTCCTGTGTTTCTGGTTTGTTGTACTGGCCAATTGATATTCCTGTGTACATGATTATATTGATAAATGAGTTATTTCTCGAGGTTGATCGCTGCACGCTTTGTGACAGAAGTGTTATGTGTTGGCCATTTATTTCTCTGTTTGGACATTGCATGGCATGGCATGGTGTGTCAAGCAGGTGACATGAGGTGTGGGAGGGTTTAGGTGACATACCGGCATTTAGATGAGTACTTTGTCATGCCGTTTCTGGCATACTCTATGTTCCATGTGTTCCTTTTGTGCACACCAGATTTAGATACTTTTAGTACTAAGGGATGCACACAATGTAGCACTTCCGAGGACACATTTTCAGGGTGTTATTGTTGGGACAGATGATTGTCCCTTTGTCATAATCGATTGTCACCTGGAATGTGCTAGGCCTGTGTGCACTCCCCAGGGGTTGGATTTTATGTGAACAATTGTGCCACAAGCTGGGTATGGGCCACCTTGCCACGTGCCCTTTCCCATCCCGTGTGCATCTGCCGTGCATTTGGTTGGAGATGTGGGTGCACCACCATGTCCACCGTTACGCCACACCGTGTTGCAACATTGTGCAGGACACATGCTGCCAAAATGATCCTGCGCATATAGTAGCTCACCACCAGAGTGGTCAAGGGAGCAGAAGCGTGACTTTAGCACTCCGAATGTGCGCTCCACTATGCCCCTAGTTGCAATATGGGCTGTGTTGTAGCTTACCTGGGGTGGTGTGGTAGGGGTCTGTATTGGCGTCATCATGTTTGAGCTCAGAGGGTAGGCACTGTCCCTGTAGAGGTGAGATAGGTTGTCCATGGTGTGGTTTTGTCTGTGTGACACATGCATGCATTTGCAGGGCCATTTGTACTCACCAATGAGCCATGTGTTGCCATGCCTCCCTGCATCCAGGGCCCACTGTAGTGGTGATATTCTGAATAAGAAACTATCATGGATGGACCCCGGATAGTTAGCATATACAGAGGTGATGATTCTCTTGGCATCGCATACAACCTGCACGTTGATGGAATGCCAGTGCTTGCGATTGCAATAGATGTGCTCTGTGGCCCTAGGTGGATGTAGGGCCACATGGGTGCAATTGATGGCACCAAGCACTTTAGGGAAATGCGCCACCCCGTAAAAGTCCTGGAACATGGCCTGCATTTCTGCGGGTGTTCTGGGCATGAATATGTGCCTGCAGACTGAGGGGCGTGCAGTCATGATTGCCAACACCTGGTGTAGGCAGCGTGACTGCGTGGCCTGTGAAATGCCCCCGACAATCCCAGAAATGCAGTACATTGCGCACCTTTTCCAAGGGGCTCAGTGCTTGGGAGCACAGGGAGGGTGATGTGAGGTCATATTCCCATTCTGTGACCAGCTCTAATATGATATGAGGTGGGAACCTATACCTGCCATAGACCTGGTCATCAGGCATGCCAAAAAGGCTGGTCCTGGGTAAATAAATCCGTGACCTGGCTATCCTCTGCCTGCGGTGTCCCGCGATCACTGCTGCGAAAAATGGGACATTCATCGTAGCTGTATAGCGTGTTGGTTTTTCGTGTGCCCTTTTTAAGCATTGTTTTTTATGTGCCTGATTAGCACGTCTTTTTCCGCGGGCAGGAGAGCCCTGTTCAATTCCATGAATACGTGTGGTTAGCGAGCGTGTGGGCGTTGCAAGTATTTTACTGTGCTACATCCCACGTAACACCCACATTTACGCTTGTTGTTCCCCATTGCATGCGTTCCGCCCCCTTTTTGGGTGACTGCGCTAGACGGTATATGCCTTCGCTGGGCTTCTCGCGCAAGTCGTTCGTGGTTTCGCAGTGACGTGTTGGACCACCGCAGATTCAGCACAAGTCTCCGGTAAGCCACGCACTATGTGTTCCATGAATCAACAAACGGGCGCCTGTTTTTCAGCGCTATTTTATTCTATGAATTCTATTCGTGCCCCTTATCTTTGATTTTCTAACATTTAGATACGGTAACTGCACAATTCGGAAAACCCCATCCTTTGATCAGTCACCCTAACTTCAAGTGCCCTGTGAAACAGATATGCTGCGCCCTTTCTCATGATGGTGCACAGCGTAGTCAAACATTGCCTTTCAGCAACTACGCCATCACGTTTCCCAATACAAAATGTGTAAAATTTACACACACACACACACACAAACACACACAGTTAATATTTACTCTCACAAACAAGAAGATAGTTTGTTACATAGTTTGTGGAATCTGTAGACCACTTTCTGTTGGCATGGCCTCTGTTCGTAGATTATAGAACTCTGTACCTAATACAGCCATTGCAAGTAGCGGGGTTACAATCAACAGAGGAAACCAAAACATTCCTAAAGAGTACAGCAGATGATGCTATTATTTATACAGTGTCTACCTAAATGTACATAGCTTGGAATAGGATAAGCCTAGCGAGTAGTGTAGCATTATAAATGGTATTAGGTATATGTTATCAGTTTAGAGTCATCGTTGCATATGTGTAATTATTTTGAAGATTATGCCCTGAGCTGAATCTCATTATTGTAATTATTCTTAAACTGATAGGGCTTTTTTAACATTTTATTGTTGTGACAGGCCATTTTAACTGCAAATGTAATTACTATGAAATTGTATGCAACGTTTCATTGAATCACAAAGCTAACTAATTTTGGGAAATATTATGAATTTCATTAAAATAATTGGGCCGATGGAAATGCTTTTATATGGTCCCTCCTTCTTGCTGGCCGCACTACTTCTTCATTCAATGAGAGCGATAAAAGGTTTTATCAGAGCACTAGATGTAGCTACTTTCAGGGTAATTCATTGAATCAAGCGCAGAAGTGGTGCATGCGGCTGGCGCATAAAGGGAACGTGCGCCAGATTGCGCCAGCCGCGTGCGCCAAAATCCATTTCCACGCACCGCGTATTATGGATTTCCCCATCTATATTCAGCCAAGGCACAGCGTGGCACAGCGACCATCCAGCAGCGGCAGTTATGCCCCAAACCCCGCCCTTGCAGCAAAAAACAGCCGCACAAATCCCCTACATGTCAAAGGCCAGTGGACCAGCATACAGCCCCCCAATAACGAAACTGTGCTAAAAACGCCACTCACCCTGCTTGCGCCAGCCCAATCACGTGTAGACCTCCCTGTGCACTACCTCGGAATACGCAAACCCCGCTTGCGCCAGCCCAATCGCGAGTAAAACTCCCCACGCACCTCTCGGAATACGCGAACCCTGCTCCCGCCAGCCCAATCGCATGTAAAACTCCTTGCACACCCCTCGGAATACGCGTACCTTGCTCACGCCAGTCTAATCACCTGTAAAACTCCTTGCGCACCCCTCGGAATCGCGAACCCCGCTCGCACCAGCCCAATCGCGTGTAAAACTCCCTGCGAGCCCCTTGGAATACGCGTACCCCGCTCACGTGTAAAACTTCTCGTGCACCCCCTGCAATACGCATACCCCACTTGCACCAGGCAAATTGCATGGAAAAAGTCCCCCCTGCGTGTGGGCTGGCTGCGGGGCATGGTCAGGGTGGATGGGCTTCCTGCTTGGTCATGGCCAGGGGTGATGGGCTGGCTGCAGGGCATGGTCAGGGGTGTAGGGCCATCCCCTGTGGTGTGGGCTGCCTGCGGGGCATGGTCAGGGTGGATTGGCTGCCTGCGGGGCATGGCCAGGGGGTGTAGCGGTGTCCCCTTGGTGTGGGCTGCATGCGGTGCATGGTCAGGGTGGATGGGCTGCCTGAGGGGCATGGTCAGGGGTGTAGGGCCGTCTCCTGTGGTGTGGGCTGCCTGCGGGGCATGGTCAGAGTGGATGGGCTGCCTGCGGGGCATGGCCAGGGGTTGTAGGGGTGTCCCCTGTGGTGTGGGCTGCCTGCGGGGCATGGTCAGGGTGGATGGGCTGCCCGTGGGGCATGGTCAGGGTGGATGGGATGCCTGCGGGTCATGGTCAGGGCTTGGGGCTGGCTGCGGGGTACGTTCAGGGGTGTAGGGCTGTCCCCTGTGGTGTGGGCTGCTTGCGGGGCATGGTCAGGGTGGATGGACTGCCTGCGGGGCATGGCCAGGAGTTGTAGGGTTGTCCCCTGTGGTGTGGGCTGACTGCGAGGCATGGTCAGGGTGGATGGGCTGCCTGCGGGGCATGGTCAGGGTGGATGGCTGCCTGCGGGGCATGGTCAGGGTTGTAGGGGGGTCCCCTCTGGTGTGGGCTGCCTGCGGGGCATGGTCAGGGTGGATGGGCTGCCTGTGGGGCATGGTCAGGGTTGTAGGGCTGTCCCCTGTGGTGTGGGCTGCCTGTGGGGCATGGTCAGGGTGGATGGGCTGCCTGCAGGGCATGGCCAGTGGTTGTAGGGGTGTCCCCTGGGGTGTGGGCTGCCTGCGGGGCATGGTCAGGTGTTGTAGGGGTGTCCCCTGTGGTGTGGGCTGCCTGTGGGGCATGGTCAGGGTGGATGGGCTGCCTGCGGGGCATGGCCAGGGCTTGTAGGGGTGTCCCCTGTGGTGTGGGCTGCCTGCGGGGCATGGTCAGGGTGGATGGGCTGCCTGGGGGGCATGGTCAGGGGTGATGGGATGGCTGTGGGGCATGGTTGGGGTGTAGGGCCGTCCCTGTGGTGTGGGCTGCCTGCAGAGCATGGTCAGGGTGGATGGGCTGCCTGCGGGGCATGGCCAGGGATTGTAGGGGTGTCCCCTGTGGTGTGGGATGCCTGCGGGGCATGGTCAGGGTGGATGGGCTGCCTGCAGGGCATGGCCAGTGGTTGTAGGGGTGTCCCCTGTGGTGAGGGCTGCCTGCGGGGCATGGTCAGGTGTTGTAGGGGTGTCCCCTGTGGTGTGGGCTGCCTGTGGGGCATGGTCAGGGTGGATGGGCTGCCTGTGGGGCATGGCCAGGGCTTGTAGGGGTGTCCCCTGTGGTGTGGGCTGCCTGCGGGGCATGGTGAGGGTGGATGGGCTGCCTGGGGGGCATGGTCAGGGGTGATGGGATGGCTGTGGGGCATGGTCGGGGTGTAGGGCCGTCCCTGTGGTGTGGGCTGCCTGCAGAGCATGGTCAGGGTGGATGGGCTGCCTGCGGGGCATGGCCAGGGATTGTAGGGGTGTCCCCTGTGGTGTGGGCTGCCTGCGGGGCATGGTCAGGGTGGATGGGCTGCCTGTGGGGCATGGTCAGGGTGGATGGGATGCCTGCGGGTCATGGTAAGGGGTGGTGGGCTGGCTGTGGGGTATGGTCAGGGGTGTAGGGCTGTCCCCTGTGGTGTGGGCTGCCTGCGGGGCATGGTCAGGGTGGATGGGCTGCCTGCGGGGCATGGTCAGGGGTTGTAGGGGTGTCCCCTGTGGTATGGGCAGCCTGCGGGGCATGGTCAGGGTGGATGGGCTGCCTGCGGGGCATGGTCAGGGGTGTAGGGCTGTCCCCTGTGGTGTCGGCTGCCTGCGGGGCATGGTGAGGGTGGATGGGCCGCCAGCGGGGCATGGCCAGGGGTTGTAGGGGTGTCCCCTTTGGTGTGGGCTGCCTGCGGGGCATGGTCAGGGGTTGTAGGGGTGACCCCTGTGGTGTGGGTTGCCTGCAGGGGGTGCATGTGGCTATTCAGCACACTGGTGCGTGAATATGGGGGTACGTGAGTGAGCTTTACACGCGATTCCACTTGCGCAAGTGGGGTACGTGTATTCCGGAGTACGCGAGAGAGCATTACATGCGATTTCGCTGGTGCAAGCGGGGTACATGTATTCCGGGGTACGCGAGTGAGCATTACACGCGATTACGCTGGTGCGAGCGCGGTACGTGTATTTTGGGGTACGCGAGTGAGCATTACACGTGATTTTGCTGCCACGAGTGGGGTTCGTGTATTCCGGGGTACGCTAGTGAGCATTACACGTGATTTCTCTGGCGTAAGCGGGGTACGTGTATTCCAGAGTCCGTGAGTGAGCATTACTTGCGATTTGGCAGTGTTGGCCCTCCTGGGTGGCCCCCCTCCCCATGTCCCGCAGGCAGCGCACACCAGAGGGGACATCCCTACAACCCCTGGCCATGCCCCTCAGGCAGCCCACACCACAGGGGATGGACCTACACCAGGGCAGCCCACGCCACAGGGGACACCCCTGCAACCCCTAGCCATGCCCCGCAGGCAGCCCATCCACCCACACCATTCCCCGCAGGCAGCGCACATGGCACCATGCACTTGTGAGCCCCAACGCATGTCCCCTCCCACCAGTGACGGACATATGCCAGCAGGCCCCGATACATGTCCCCCCACCCCACCCCCATTAATGGCAACCTGCCAGCAGGCCCGACACATGTCACCCTACCCCCATTGACAGCAACCTGCCAGCAGGCCCTGACTCATGTCCCCCCACCAGTGATGGGCACCTGCCAGCAGGCCCCGCACATGTCACACCACCCCACCCCCATTGACGGCAACCTGCCAGCAGGCCCTGACACATGTCGCCCCACCCCCATTGACGGCAACCTGCCAGCAGGCCCCGACTCATATCCCTGCCACCAGTGATGGGCAACTGCCAGCAGGCCCAACACATGTCCCCCCACCCCAACCGCATTGACGGCAACCTGCCAGCAGGCCCCGACAGAAGTCCCCCCACCCAACGTGCTGTCAGAATAGAGGCCCATGTCAGAAATGCCAACCTAAATCCCACACCACAGCACTCCAGTCCAAACACACAACCATATACTGTACCCACTCCCCACTAAAAGCACCACGCCTTGACATTCAGAAAATCACACACATACACCCAAAGACAAAATGTCCAACAGAGCCACACAGTGGTGACACATGACAGAGGCAATGGACAGGGACACATGCACAAAACTAATGAGAGTAGACCACACCAATAATGAAGATTCGTGAAATTTATTAAAAAGAAAACAAAATGAAAAATTCAAAACCACACATGCAAATGAACAAATTATCAAAGCAATAAAATCCAAGGAAAAATAAAAATCCAAGACATGAAAACTGAAAAGTGGTCCATTGCCAAAGTCCACAGAAATAAAAATAAAGTTGAACACCACAAAAAACCATTACTCTAGGGGATGAAAAAAATAGAATGTATGTACATGTTCGGAACTATTCACAATGTAAGTAACAAGTGTCCATGATCCCAAAGATAAAGGAAACCTATCAAAAACAGAACTATGAAAAAAAAGAAGGAGGAGCAAAGTCTGTGGACTCCAAGTCATAAATTAAATGAAAGGAAACCTATGCCTAAATAACTATGTACAAAGGCGGAGGGCTAGTCCGACGGCTCACTTCTTGATGTTCCGAGCCAGGGCATCATCGAACTCCACGTCAATGTCCCGGAGACGGGCCTGTTCCCTGGCCTCGAGGGCTCGCAGGGATGTAGCCATGGACTCCTCCAAGTCCCTGCGAGTTGCCACAAGGCTCTCAGCCCGCCTTCACACCCAGTGCATGGAGTTCTCCGCCCTGACCAACGTGAGCCGTGCCCTCTCCGCCCGCCGCTGCTCTGCATCGATTTGCTGGCCCAACCGCTGCCACACGGAAGACACTTCCAGTCTGGGATCCTCCTGCCCATTGGCCGATGCCTACCCCCAGGATGTTGTTGGTCCCGAGTGATGACGCCTCCCACGCTGAGCCTGCTGCTGCCTTAATGCCAAATTCCTCTGCCACCACGTTGGCCTCCAGGCTGATGAAATCCCCCGCGCCATCGTGCACATGCCCTACTTGATGATGCCTGCAAATCCTCCATTTGCTGGGGTCCAGATGGTGGCCTGACCACCCCTGCTGGACCCCCGAGTCCGGACTGTGGCAGGGATGTGTTCTCCACCAGCCTGGCCACAGGCTCAGGGGCCGCTCTGCAGGGGGCCCACGTGATACATGGGGGGAAGACGGCACGGAGGACGACTAGCGCATAGGGGGTGCAGTTGAGGAGGGAGTCGCAAGAGCATCCAGCACACGGATGAACCCTGCGCCAGTGACATGTACTAGCAAGTCGAGATGGCCAAGCAGGTATTCGAAATGACGTGCACTGTCCTGCCTAGAACCATGCATGTCATCCCGAGTACGACGCGTGGCCAACACCACACCGACTTCGACAGTCTGCACATGGTCACGGATTTCCACGTCTGCAGGGAGAGGATGGCCAGTTGTTGTAGACACATACCCTACCTGCGAACGGGCCTGGACAGAGGCATTCCTGCTGGTGTGGGATGATGCAGTCACAGGATCAGGGACAGGATTACACAGAGGCACCTCTGAGATAGTCAACTGTCACAACCTTACCACCCTGAGAATGTTTCCACGGAAGTGCTACATTGGTAACACGCACCAACTTGACATTGTCACCACCCGGCCCCCTCCCACCATCAGTGTAGCTTTGAAAGCTAAAGGGTGCAGGCTACCATCTACATCATGAAGTGCATCAACGACGTATACAGGCAAGTAATGAAAAAACATCACAATCAACTTAAAAAAAAACCACAGTTCAAAAAAATACTCACCAAAATTGATGGCAGACATGCCGTGGAGAAAACATCCTTAATCCCCACTAGGGGTGTATACACAAGTAGGACTGCAGACTGGCCACAGATAAGATGAAAGTCCAATGCCCCTGTGTAATTTGCTGTCCATCCTTGCAAGCCCATGGGAAGGGGGAGCAGGAATGGCATATGTGTCAGGAATCCAAGCCACAAACACATACACGAGATAAGCTTGTATGGGCCCAGCTGGAACACACAGTGGATGCTTTAAAAGCCACAAAGCACCACACTGGCACATGAATGCCCAATAGACAAACAATATAATAAAAATAAAAATGGCCACATATGACCTGGGGCCTGGGGGGACACCTGAGAGGGGGGAGGTACAGGGTGCACCTCATCACACACATGTGATGATGTTGAGATAAAACAAAAAATATATGGGCTCAAAGCCTGCACGGCCAGACCTGTGTGGAAGATCCTACTCACCCTCTGGATGACAATCAGAAGGTGGATGTGGCACAGTTGCCTGACCATGCCTATCTACAGCTTGCCCCTCCACGGCAGCAAGCATGCAGGTCTAGTAAGTCTGGTCCTGTGTTGCAAGGTAGTACGTGTAACATGGAGTTCTGCCTGCATGTCCTCACATGACATCTGGAGCACCTCCCGACATGCACGTAGCTCAGCCGAGATGGTGTTCTCAAGCTGCTCTAGCCTCACTTCTGACCGCTGCCTCTGGGACATGTTGAGCACACCCAGAGTAGATCTGAGGGATCAGAGTTCTTCCCTCAGGGCCTCCCTGTGTGCCTAATCCTGAGCAGAAATTGCTTCGCACAGAGACGCCATTTCAGCCCAGCCTGCCATGTTTGAGACCACCATGCCCAGCCTGAGTGAGCGGCACATGAACTGCATTGTTTGGAGCTGGAGCTCCACCTGCCTATCAGGGGGAGCATGGATTGGGCCACACTTCCCATGCCTTGAGCAATCTTCTCAATAGCTGCCCCCTGTTGCTGTGAACTGGCATACATGGCATGCTCCCACTCATTTTACCCGGTGGCACACGGCCACCGCGTTGCCGGCCACCGCGTTGCCGCAGCCGTGGTTCTTGCTGGATAGGCACCGCACGCAGCTGCAGGACTACATACCTCTGTCGACATCATGCCCCAGGCACATCAGCAATTGGTGTGTAGTATGACCGTGCAGCCAGAACGACCACAGGTGGACCTTCCAACACTGCCTAGCCCCTCACTGCAGGTGTCGTGGACAGAAGATCATCCACATCAGGATCACTCACCGGCAACTAATGGTCATGATGCGCATCCAACTCAACATTGTGCTCAGATTGTTCATCAGAGCTTGACTGATTGCCAGCCCTGGACATGACGGTCTGGAGCACAAATAGGTTCTCGTGGTCTACCACCCCACGACCCCAACTTGTGCCGGGTTGTTGATGTAAAAGCAACCCATGTCTAAAATGACATCACCCTCCTCTTGCTCCATTGCGTCATCACCTGTAACGCAAACAAAATAAACATGAGTACACATGTCAGCAGCACATAACACACACACACATAGACATCACTACATCGACAGCCAACACATGAAGCAGACATGTCACACAAAACTCAATCTCCTGCATGCATCCAGTGGCATTGATATGCAAGAGCATCCCGAAAGCAGAAATGGATGCATGTAAATTGCGAAGCCTACACATGTACTGTATATGTAATATATCACCTACATCACACACAACCTCTGGCAGGCACAGATCACAGGCAGAAATGACAGATGTCAACAAAGAGATGTCACGTGGCATAAACATGTTTGTACAGCCAAATTGCCACAGCTGCAAGTGAATCAAAACACACCATGACACACATAATATGCATGTAGACATGCATTACTAAATCATCATCACCAATATAGCTTCATCGAGGTGCAGCTCGGCCCGTACCGGGCGTCATGTGCCATGAAGACATACTTAATGTCCCGGGCAAATCGAGGGCCTTCAACGAGGTATGTGGGACCATAACGCCCTGTACGGTCCGAGCTGCCGGTCCATGAAGCTTCTAGAACACCCTTCAGGGCCTGATTCAGTACTTTGTGCAGTGAATGTCCCAAAAAACATGATTCAGCATATTAAATCACCACGCCCAGGCTCCACCAGTATTGCTAAATGGGCCTGGGCGTACTCGTAGTGCACGACAGTGCACCTTCAGGATTGTTCCGATTTAACATAACGGGCGCAATGCTGAAATCTCAGCAGCATTTTCATAAAATAACGACATATTTGTTATTCAACAAAAATGCTGCTGAGAACACATGTCTAAATAAACACTTTCACACACACCAAAGTAAGTAGCTGCAAATGTTGCACAACACAACATTGAAGCTGCTTGCATGTGTGTATGTGAAAGTGTACATATACACCCTGTACACATACACCATATGGCGTATATCAACACCTTCCTATACAGCAAAGCATGCAGCTTCAACAATGCTTGCTTTGATGTATGTGAAAGTGTACACATAAACACGTGCAGGCAGCTCCACAGTAATCACAATCCAATGTGCGGCCTGTAACCATTCTGCGGGCTATACCAGTTAGTATAGCCCGCAGATTTACCAATCAACTTTGCGAAACACCCACTAGGGTGTTCTAATACAGAGTACATGTGCCACAGGATGCACCTCTGCTACTGCGTTTCATAACAGTGAAGGGATGAACACCTGACCATACATGCCAGGTCACTTTGACATTGCAGCAGTGAGTAGGCATGTAGAATGGTGTACCATGGCTCAGAAGTGGGTGGGTGCAGTGCAGTACATGTGTACATTCCCAACAATCTACATCAACAAGTACGTTTTGATGTCAATCAGTCAACAGGACGGCAGTGTAAGGGCAAGTTCAGCCATCATGTGCAATGTACTTGCACTGGGTTGCATGGCTACAGTTCACCCACCCACCCCTTAGTGAAAATGCAGGGAGGCATTGCATGGAAATGAAAGGTTGACCAGAGAACTGTGTATTGGCAGACAGTGTTGGCTATCATCAATTTCATCATATCAGTCAACTGACACCACAGCAGATGAGAATGGGACAGGGGGCCTGCAACAGGGGGAGGCCTGTGCCCCACACAGACAATGACACCCTAAACATGTGCGTGATGCAGGACTGAGCCAGAGGGAGCATGGAATGGATGACAAAATGCCATGACACGTGTGTAATCCTAGAGACGTGCTACAATGATCATCCTGCCAAGGACACATAGGGGCGTGCATGTAATGCACATGGAGCATGAATGGGCACTCATGTCCCCGGGGAGCATCTGCCATCTGCACAGTCCGAGGGAGACACCCTGCATCAAGGACAATGGATGTACCCAACAGTGTGTGTTGTGCAGATTTGCAGAGGGAAGTGTGCAAGTACGCAGGAGTGTGGAACAGGCCATTGCAGTAGTCCAACATGTTGCCGACCAGTGCCCTGGTGAAATTGATGTGTAGGGGGGTGGAGTGGCAAGGAAGCATACCCGCGTGGAGTGCCCGCATGCAAGCATGACTACACATGCACATCAGTCATGCGATGACATAGTCCGAGTGCAGAGTGAAAAGACACCACAGGCTACATGCAGACAGGTCAGTGAGCTGGGACATTGACCAGAGGAGCAGCAGAGCGACTAGCATGTGAGTACGGTGCATGTGTGGTGATGAGGACCGTGCCTGTCTGCTTCACATGTCCAGCATACATCACAACAGGCACGCATCAGTGAAGCATTGCATGACTCACACATGAGAACCATGTACACATAGCATGTGGTGGCAGGCAAGCACAACACATTTCACAAGCAAACAACACATGGGCTGGAGGAACATGCAACAACACTCACCGGACGATGCATCATAATCCAGCATCTCTCCCACTCCATGGATCAATTCTGCCTGCATCTCCTCGTGCAGAGTGAGTTCTTCCTCCTCAGGTGGTGGCCCACTGCCAGTCACCTGAGTCATGGCATAATTGGAGGCACGCTTTTACTTTGCACAGCGTCGGAGTTCATCCCAACACTTTTTGCAGTCCTGAGCTGTGCGCACCTGATATCCAAATGCATGAACACCATCCACAATATGCTGCCAGTGGGCCCGACGCTGAGCAGGCGTAGTATGGCAATTTGGGACCACTAGTATATTGCGTTCGTGTTCCGACACATAGCCCACAAGGAAGTCCAGTTCCTGCTTGTTGAAAGGCTTCTTCCTCGATGTGCCGGAGGCCGGAGCTGTCTGGGGTCCCAGCCTCTTGCTCAGGATCAACCTTCCTCCTCTTGGGCAGTGGTCCAGACCCTGACTGGAAAATGCTGCCCTGATCAGTAGGGGCAGTGGCGTTGGTGGACTGAAACAAGGGACTGGCAGGTGGAACCGGGATGGAAGCACTGACTTGCGTCAGTGGCTGCTGGGTGTTCTTGCCAGGACCCAGTGCAGCACAGCCGCTGTGCCAAGGACTGTGACCGACACAGTCCTGGCTGGCAGACTCACAGCCGGGGTGGTGTTGCTGCATCTGCCCATGCAGTTGCCAACACCCGGCTTCTTGGAGCAGCAGATGACAACACTGCCCCAGGGACATATGCCTCAGTCAGAGCATCCCTGCGCGCACATTGCTTGTGCCTCCTGACCACCTGTAATTCAGCCTGTAAGTCGTCAGGTGCCAACGTGTCATGCGCTGGCTGACCCACAGCCTGGGTGGTGGTCGCCATAGCTGCACCTGCAGCTACAACTACCGTTGGGCCTGTGACAGTAGATGAAACTGACTGCCGAGTCACATGGGTCCCAGTGTCAGATGCAATAGCTGCATCTCCTGGAGCTGCAGGGGGTAGTGGCATGACTGCACCAACATGTGGCAGAACATCCTGCCGAAGATGCACACCCCTGTCTCTTCCCCTTCTGCAGCCACCCTGGCCACCTTTGATTCCCCCTACTCCCTGGTCACCCCGGCCATGTCCCTGACCATGCCCACCATGTGGAGGATGCCCAACTGAGGCACCCCTCACCTTTCGTGGCCTCCCAACCATGGCACGGATGTACTAGTGCCAATGGGAGCTGCACACAACAATTGTCCTGGGCAATTGGGGTGAAGGGGGTGGGTTATGTGATGTAAACAGCACCCCTGTATTCCTGCAAGGCTATATGTGACCCCTGGGGGAAAAAGACAGGTCACGCAACGCTCAGGCACCCCAAATATACAATAAAACTATGCACGCAACCCCCGGTAGCCCACGTGTGTAGAATTAACCTCCCGCAGTACGTAGTGGTACCCAGGGACACAAAAAACTCATACGCGAGGGACACACAGGCTACTATGACCTCGAAAACGTGGAACACGATACACAGGGGGACGCGCAGTGCGAAAAATAGCATACTCGACTCACTGTCTGACTAGCTTGGGAAAGAAAAACACGCGTAGGCAAAACCCCCGCCAAAAGAAGAGGTACGTCCTCGATCCGCTGTGAAGTGATGGCATGCGAAACAACAAGAAGCAGCAAAACATACGCGTCGGTCTCCACGAAAAGCATGTACAGCAAACTGCTGACCCACGCTCACCTTTAACCCACGCCGAGGGACATGCCCGCACTCATCACGTCACTTACGTGCTTACGCGCTAAGGCCCTTTCCTCGAATTACACGCTGATGTGCTGTTTTATCACATGCTAAATCACTGTGCATTGAGCTGGCCACACGACAACACATGGAAGACCACGCTCCTGTCCAGAAGGCCATTTACCTGCCCCCTAGAGCCCTGAGCAGCCTCACACAAGCCATCTGCTGCTGCCTGCCTGCCTGCTGCCATCGTGCCCTGCACATCAGCCATTGCCAGAGATCCAGTTGCTGTGACCACCCCTGCTGGAACAGAAGACTCCTGACTGTTGTTCCATCGCTCCACAGCCCAGTCCCAGGACCCAGTTGTCCACCCACACCTGCCTCGGGGGTTGCCATGTCGGGGCAAACACCATCCGAGACCACTGGCAACACACAGCCAGAGAGGCAGAGGACTGTCAGCTTCTCAGCCACAGAAGTTAGCATCCTGGTGGAGCAAGTCCTCGGGCATAATGATGCCCTTTTCAGACGACTGTGTGCCAACAAGGAAAGATGGAAGAGGACCTGGTCGGACATCGTGGTTGCCATCCACGCAGAGGAGGTGGCAACCCGCGACTTGAAACACAGCCAGAAGCGCTGGGAGGACTTCAGGTCCAGGACCCTCATGAAGGCCTGGCGCCTCTTGCGTGCAGCGGAAGCAGGGGGGGCGTCAGGTCCAACTTACTATCGACCAGATTAGGGTTCTGGAACGCATCAACCCTGTGCTTCACCACCAGGTCCTAGAGAGGCAGACCCGTATGGAGTCGAGCAGTGAGTGTCTGGGCTATCCCATTCCACATAGACCATGTTAAGGTGTGGCAGGAGTGTGCAGCTTGGACACATGACTGACATGACAGATGTATAGATGTGTGTGTGCAGGGACATGCCCATGCTGCATGTGAGTCCAGTCATGTGTGATGCACATCAGTGGTGTATATGCTCCAATGCATGATGCCCAACTTCATGTGGAGATGCACACATGTTTGCATTTCTGTGTATGTACTATGCCATGGTTGGGGTGTGACACATGGATGCTGGTCCCACCTTCAGGTACGTGCACAGTGTACATGTGCGTGTGTCTGTTTGGCATGTGTGTGACAGTGAGACGTCATGGATGCATGTGACCCGGACATCTGGGTACCTGATTGGCAGATGTGACATAGTTGCCGATGATTGCACTGTGACAGGTGGTGGAGATGTACAGATGCATGTCTATCTGGTGGCGTGTGTGCATGTGATCGCCACTCCCCATGTTGCTTGTGACCTCATACCAACCTTTGGATGTTCATGCAGTTACGTGTGTATGGATGCTGATGTCTGGTTATTTGTGCATGAGTGTGGATTCAAATGACATGAGTGTTGGGGTGTGTGATGCCATCTGTGATGTCTGACACTGACACTCATGTGCAACTGTCATGTGTGTAGCAGACCATTGCATGGTGACCTGATAGCTGTGTTCTCTCTCTCCCTGTCTGCAGCGTCGAATGATGAAGAGGGTGGTGAGGTGCTGTGGAGCCCAGCGGCAGCGATGCCACCGCCAGCTGGACACGCAAGGCCCAGCTCCCCTCCCAGGTTCTGATATCTTGCGGGAGTGTGGAGTCTGGTGCCGCATCCATGGTTGCAGCTACCGAGGGGAGGTCCAAGAGGCCAAGGTTGGAGGTGGATTCCTCGGCAGCAGAAGGGGCATTTGAGCTCCCAGAGGGGCGTACTGAGGAAGACGGCACAGAGTCATCCAGTTTGGTGTTGGGTGTGGTTGAGGAGGAGGAGGCTGTATCAGCTCTACGCATGGGGCCTGGAGGGGGTGGTTCCACTGGTGCGAGTGGTGCAGTCCAGGGGCAGGGGCAGGAGGCAGCACAGGTCGCCGCAGATGTGCCTGTGTGTAATCCTGTCCCTGCATCATCCCACACCAGCAGGAATGCCTCTGTCCAGGCCCGTTCACAGGTAGGATATGTGTCTACAACAACAGGCCATCCTCTCCCTGCAGACGTGGAAATCCGTGACCATGTGCAGGCTGTCCTAGTTGGTGTGGTGTTGTGCACGCGTGGTATTCGGGATGACGTGCATGGTTCTAGGCACGACAGTGCACGTCATTTCGAATACCTGCTTGGCTGTCTCGACTTGCTAGGACTGAGCCAGAGGGTCACTGGCACAGGGTTCATCCGTGTGCTGGATGCTCTTGCGACTCCCTCCTCAACTGCCCCCAACTATGTGCCAATCGTCCTCCGTGCCGTCTTCCCCCATGTATCACATGGGCCCCCAGTGGAGCGGCCCCTGAGCCCACGGCCAGGCTGGTGGAGAGCACATCCCTGCCACAGTCCGGAGTCGGGGGTCCAGCAGGGGTGGTCACGCTACCATCTGGACCCCAGCAAATGGAGGATGTGCAGGCATCATCAAGTAGGGCATGTGCACGATGGCACGGGGGATTCCATCAGCCTGGAGGCCAACGTGGTGGCAGAGGAATTTGGCATTGAGGCAGCAGCAGGCTCAGCATGGCTGGCGTCATCACTCGGGGCCAACAACATCCTGGGGGTAGGCATCGGCCGATGGGCAGGAGGACCCCAGACTGGAAGTGTCTTCCGTGTGGCAGCGGTTGGGCCAGCAAATCGATGCAGAGCGGCGGCGGGCGTAGAGGGCATGGCTCACGTTGGTCAGGGTGGAGAAATCCATGCACGGGGTGTGGAAGTGGGCTGAGAGCCTTGTGGCAACTCGCAGGGACTTGGAGGAGTCCATGGCAACATCCCTGCGAGCCCTCGAGGCCATGGAACAGGCCTGTCTCCGGGACAATGACATGGAGTTTGATGATGCCCTGGCCCGGAACATCAAGAAGTGAGCCGTCGGACTAGCCCGCCGCTTTTGTACATAGTTATTTAGGCATAGGTTTCCTTTATGACTTGGAGTCCACAGACTTTGCTCCTCCATTTTGTATATAGTTCTATTTTTGATAGGTTTCCTTTATCTTTGGGATCATGGACATTTGTGACTTACATTGTGAATAGTTCCGGACATGTACATACATTCTTTTTTGTCATCATCGATTGTAACCTGGTATGTGCCAGGCCTGTGTGCACTCCGCAGGGGTAGGCGTTTAGGTGAAAAATGTGGCCAAAAGCTGGGTCTGGGCTGCCTCGCCACGTGCCCTTTCCCCTCCCATGCGCAGCGCCTGTGCGTGTGGTTGGGGATGTGGTGGCACCACCATGTCCACCGGGATGCCCCGCCGTGTTGCACCATTGCACAGGACAGGCTGCCACAATGATCCTACACACTACTGGGGGTGCATATAGTAGCTGCCCACCAGAGCGGTCAGAGGAGCGGAAGCGTGACTTGAGCACTCCAAATGTGTGCTCCACTATGGCCCTGGCTGCAATATGGGCTGTGTTGTATTTTACCTGGGGTAGTGTGATGGGGTTCCGTATTGGCGTCATCATGTGAGTGCTCAGTAGGCAGGCACTGTCCCCTGGGGAGGTGATGATGGTTGTCATTAGTTGGGATTGTGTATTTGTCTGTGTGTGACATGCATGCATGTGCATAGACATTTCTACTCACCAATGAGTCATGTGTTGCCATGCTTCCCATCTTCCAGGGCCCGGCTCAGGGTGGACATTCTGTTTATAAAACTGTCATGGGTAGACCCAGGATAGTTTGCATAGACAGAGGTGATGATTACATGGGCATTGCATGCAACCTGTACGTTCATGGAATGCCAGTGCTTGCGGTTGTGGTAGATGTTCTCAGTGGCCCTAGGATGACGTAGGGCCAAATGGGTGCAGTCTATGGCACCAAGCACTTTGGGAATTGTGCCACCCCGTAAAAGTCCTGGACCACGCCTGCCTTTCTGCAGGTGTTCTGGGCATGTATATGTGCCTGCGGACTGAGGGGCGCGCAGTCATGATTGCCAACACCTGGTGTAGGCAGCGTGACTGCATGGGCTGTGAGATACCGCCAAATATGGCAGTGGTCCACTCAAATGACCCAGTGGCCAAAAAATGCAGGACATTGAGCACCTTTTCCAAGGGGCTCAGTGCTTGGGAGCACACGGTGGGTGATGTGAGGTCATCCTCTCACTCAGTGACCAGGTCTAGGATGATATGATTTGGAAACCTATACCTGTCATTGACCTGGTCATCAGGCATCCCAAAAAGGCTGGTCCTGGGCAAAAGAATGCAGGGCATGGCTTTTCTCCTCCTCCTGCGGTGTCCCATGATCACTGCTGCGAGAAATGGGACATTCATCGAAGCTGTATATGCGTGTTTGTTGTTTGCGCGCACTTTTGCACTGCACCGGAGCGCTCCCGCCTGCTTTCATGTGGCGGACCAGTTTATGCCTTTGCGTGTCTTTTGGTGTGCACATGTTTTCCCTATTCGATTCCATGAATACGTGTTGTTTGCAAGCGTGTGGGCGTTCCAAGTATTTCCCAGCAGTACTTCCCCAGTTACGCTCTCATTTTCACGTGCTGTTCCCCATTCCACGTGTTCTGCCCACTTTTTGGTGTGTGCGCTACACGTTGTACGCTTTCGCTGAGCACGTGGTGCACAGCGTTCGGGATGTCGCAGTGACGTGTAAGGTAGGTGCGGATTTGGCAGAGCTCCCGGGAAAAACATGCGCACAGACTTCCATGAATCGATTGCGTGCGATTCACACGAGTGCACTGGAATTTTCTCGCTTGCGCCACTGATTTCAGCGCACAATTATTCCATGAATCAGCCCCTTTGAGTATTTGAAATTTTACAGTATCTTGTTCTTTTTTTCCTTTGCCTCCTTTTAAGAATATTTAGACTTTTATTGTTTTCAAGATTTCAACGGTTTATTTATGAAGTGTATTGACGTATTTTCCTTGAAAGTTAATTAAAGTTTGATTTGTTTCAACCAACAATTTAAGTTAAAAAAAAGCTAATGCTATGAAATATTTGTTTCATTTAATCTGTTTATGATTGTCTCAAAATAAAGTTTGATCGGATCGTATTGTATCAAGTTACACTTTTCAATAATTAATCATAGTCAGGAATGTACTAAGTCATTATATTTCTTATTGCAACAGAAACAGTTTAATACTTTGAACAGAGCCATTACAACCTTTTTGCACATAATCAATGGAAGAACATAATGTTTACTTCAAGCCATTGTAATTATATTTAGGTTAAGGGACAGATTTTGTGAAATCTTTCAGATTTCATTCTTCAATGTTTGAAGTTCTTGAATTGTGCAAGGAAATTCCCAGTGGAGTGAAATAGAATTAAATGTATTTCCATCCTCCGATTTTCTCTAAAGCACGTAACCTTCCATTTGGAATAAGAAATGGTCTGAAATAAAGCTTTGTTCTCCGCATGTGTTCATTGATGACATCTGGGAATGTTTTTACTGAGTAGACCTGGGCAAAATTTTTAAATTCCAATCCTCCAACCGCAGAAGCTATATCTGTGAAATTTCAATCCATTTTGCCCCAATGCACCATCCCGTCACCTCTATGTATCGGAAAGAGCTCCGCAAAGTTTCTCGTGCTGCTGCGTGAATGAGCCACACAATGTTTCTTGTGATGCTGCTCGAACCTATCACCGATCGAAAAGAGCAGCACAACATTCCTTGTGCCGCGGCCTGAACCTAGCACAAATTCAAAAGAGTGGCAAAACATTTCTCATGCCGCTGTGTGTAATGCCCATGAAATGGAAAGAGTGGCCCAAAGTTTCTCATGCCATCGCTTGAACCGAAATGAGCTGTGCATAGTTTCTTGTGATGCTACTCGAACCTAGCATGAATTGAAAAGAGCAGCACACATTTTCTCATGCCATTGTGCAAATTTAGCACAAATCGAAAAAAAGAGCGGCACAAAGTTTCTCGTACCGTAGCACAAAACTAGCACGGCTAAAAAAAAGTGTGAAGTTTCTCCTGCTGCAACGTGAACCTAGTATGAATCTAAATTAAACTTGTGCAAAGTTTATTGTGTCACTGCATAAAACTAGCATGGATCGGGGAAAAGCATGCAAAGTTTCTCGTAATGCTGCATGAAACTACCACGGATCGAAAAATACCCACACAAAGTTTTTTGTGTCGCTGCTCAAAACTAGTATGAACAGAATAACAACCTGCACAAAGATTCTTGTGTCGCAAACCTAGCATGGATCGAAAAAAGGCCTGCATGAAGTTTCTTGTGTCACCGCACAAACCTACCATGAATTGAAAACAGTGTGAAATATTTTTGTGGCAATGCACGAAAATAGCATGATTTAGATATACCCACACATATTTACTTGTGTCACTACACAAAACTAGCACCGATATTTTATAAAAAGATCCATAGAAAGTTTCTTGTCACGCTACACAAAACTAGCATGGGAACAAAACACCACACTCTGCGCAAAACTGCAAAACACTGGCCGAAACGTCAATGGGTTGAAGCAGATTCCAGTGCGGATTCTCATCCCAGAAGATAGACAATGACTGCTCTATTCATGATGGTGATGCTCCAGTTTAGGTTGAAGAATCCCCTTGTGGCAAATTGCTCCCATGACATACACACATTTTTAGGATGTAACTTTTTTGTTCTAAAAAATAATAAATTATAATTTAGTACCCATGTCAAAAGAAGTAACACTATTACATGCATTCAAATAAAACATATTTTTATATGTATTCCACATGTACAAAGTAATCATATAAATACAACAGGTACTGGGGGTCATTACGAGTCGGGCGGTAAGGGATACCCGGCACCGATAAGGAGACCGGTCCTGTAATCCTTTACTGCCTGATTCCAAGGTCCCTTGGAGGGAACCGTAAGGAACGTGTGGTCAGACCACACGTCCCTTATGGGTCCCGCTAATGGACCAGGGCGCTAATAACGGGCTTGCTAGTCACAAGCCCGTTATTAGCGCCCTCCCCATTCCCATTGAGCCCTATGGGGACTCAAATGGGAATGGGGAATGGTTTGTTCAATGGGGACTTACCGGTCCTGCCAGGGTCGACTGCACCGGTAAATCCCCATTGACCAAGACCGGTGCCGGACCCGTTATTGGAGGCAGTCATGGCGCAAATAGCGCCATGACTCCCTCCAATCTCAGAATATAGGCCCACTGAGTTGTGTTTTTTCAGAAAAAACATATACGTTTTATATCAGTGTAACAATCCATTATTTGTAGATTTCCTGCATACCTCACAACTTTCCCAATTACTTGTGTGTGCATTCATCCAAGTCCTTTGTTTTTCTGTGCACTACATTCTGCAACAGCTAAGATAGTTCTTTCAATGTGCAAGCTCAAGTACAAGCTCTATCATTCAATTCCAAGCCAAAACCATGACGTGCAATAAAAAGGGCACATTTACGTTCAAACAATTTAAAGATATCAGTAGCCATTGTGTTGCAATTTTTACCCTATTTAAAAATACTTTCTATATGTTGGGCCTCATCACGAGCTGGGAGGTAGCCCTTAAATGTGGCAGTACTGCCATTACCGCAGCAATTAAGCAATTAAGGGTCTGCCCAAACGTGGGTCTGGCATGAGCTGGGGGTAAACGCGCCGGAAAATTTCCCATTTTCGGGCGCAATTAGCATGTACTTATTGCGAGGGAAATTCCCCATTGGCTCCAATGGACCTAAAGGGGAATGGGGAATTACAGTTACCACCCAACCCTTGATCCGGGGCTAATAGCGCTGAACCGGTTGGCAGTAGCGCTATTAGCATGGGTGGTTTTACCCCCGGATCCCGCCCGACTCATGATGAGGTCCGTTATATTCTAATGAAAAAGAATTCTCTGTGTTTGCGTCAATTCGAAGATGAATGAACAGTTACATAATTGTTCAAATAATTATGAAAACAATACTTAACTGAATTGTTGGCTTGCCATTCTTGCAATGCAGGTCGTTCTCTTTCAAGAAATCAAAATTTTATTTTGGCCTTTGCAGCTCATGTTATCTATTTATATTGTGCTTAATAACTAAATGTTATACTTGGAATGTTTAATCTGGCAATTTCAGGGACGCCTTACATTGAGACTCTTCTATCAGTATTAAAAATTCTAAGGTCCACATGACTTTTGGTTTTCCTTTACCGCAGAAATTAAAAATATTGTTTTCCTATTTCTATTTAGATGTTGATATGAAAATCAAGACACTTGTTTTTCTCCTCACCAAAATATTATGTTTTTTAACCTTTACTGTTAATCTACATATTTGTAATCAAAACGTGTTAAATTAAAAATAAATAAATATACAAGACTATATGGTTTTGGTCAAATGCATAATGAGTAACTTGTTTGTAACACAAGGAAAACATGTTAATTTTACTAACAATGATACTGAATATAAATTTAGCTGGTATTGGAATACGATAGTAAAGTATCACAAAATGCAATCACCTTGGTTGACAATTGAAAAAACCAAGTAGTCTCTTACATTGTGACAGAGACAATCATGGGATGGGCGGAGGCATGGCAAATTACTACGGGGCAACAATGTGTCTACATAAGCTGGACATGATTAATACAGAGCACACATGCTAGAGTCATTTATTTACCTTAGCGCTATGAAGTCTGTCTGTACAACTTTGTTTTCAAGAGTTCAGGGGGTACAGATCTACAAATAGAGATTGATGCAATCAAACACCTCTGACAAGCAGACATATACACAGAGAGTAGAAGTGCCAGTAAGACAGAGTTTAAAAAAAGGTGCATAGATGGCGAGCGATGGATAGTGATATAGGCAGCTGAATAGGGAGGGATACATAGCTAAAGATATTGACAAGGAGATATGCATATAGGATAGAGAGATATAGAGAGAAGCATACAGGGAGATGGATAGAGGTAGGTAGATAGAGAGCAATGAATGGATAGATTGATAAAGAGATACATAGAGTTACATTTGTAGCGAGAAATGGATAGAGAGCCAAAGAGATATGCATATATTGAGATGTATAAAGGTTTATAGATAGATAGAGATGGATATGTAGATTGATGTAGAGAGATAAAAAGACACATTGAGTAACATTAATAGAGAGATATGGATAGAGAGAGATGAATAAATACATAGAACATAGATGGGGATGTATATAGATAGATATACATAGATGGATAGATAGATATAGAGAGGTGGATAGGTAAATATGAAATATGCATTGAGGATGCTGTATATATGTACAGATAGAAATATGCATAAACAGAGAGAGATGGATAGATATATCGAGAAGGATATATAACAACTATATATATATATATATATATATATATATATATATATATATATATATATATATATATATATATACAAACAAAAAACCTTGTTAAACGGCCGTTACAGGAGCATTACAATGAGTGCCGCCTATATAGGTGAAGGCCACCCAATAATTTAATCTCCCGGCATGTCCCTATGTCCCTATAGTATCCTTCTGTGGCTTGTGTGAGAGCACGATAATAAATAAAAATGCACTGGGGAACGAAAAAAGGTCAAAAAAGAAGGCACCTTTCACAGATGAACAACGGAATTGACAATGCACGCATGCAGGGCGGGAGGCGTGGCATTGTGGAGAACACTGTAGTTCAATCAATAAAAAAGGAGTGCACTGTATAAAGAGGTTTCTTTACATGTTGCAGAGTGTTTTCAAGAGAGACACAGGGTAACACTTACTACAAGAAAATATCACTAGTTGCAAGAAAGGCACCAAGCCAATTTAGATGGGGTGTGCAGAAATCGAGATAGCTGGTACAGTAAGATGAATGTTATAGCTAAGGAAAAGTATTCGTGCAGTGAAAGGTCATAAGGCCATGGGCAAAGTATGCCATTGGCTCATGACAAAGAAATGCACAAATACACTTCTTTGCAATGTACCACGCTGTCTCCATTGATGGACCAAATAGAAAATGACACTGCCACATCGGTAGCATACTGCGATAGAAAGTTATGCAAGAGATCTGAAAGAAACGCATGAACAGGGCAAGTGCCTCCTTCATCGCAAACGGCATTGAAACTCGTGTAACATGCTGTGCAATGTTCCCTGCACAATGAACAACAATAATATTGTCATGATTGCGTATCATACACACAAACCACAATCAGGCATATCATTGTACCTACTCCATAGCACTACACATGCACATCATAGATTAGTAAATGAGTAGCGAGTGCACGGTGTTTCTCATTCACTTTCACTGAATGTATGTCAGCATACCCTTAAATCTGCATGCTGTGCCTCGTAAAACACACAGCCATAACGGCACCTTCTGCATTTCTGTGAACAAATACACAGTGTAGCACCCTCGGTCCAAACACACCACACCCACAAACTTTATTGCCCAATCCCGTAACCTCTGCAGGCACATTTCTGTGGGTGTCATCTGCAAAAGGGGCGTATGTACCATGTGCCACCCTGCAACTTATGTGATATTCGCGGACCTTCCATACTGTACGTGTGCGCGAGTGGGTTAATAACTTTCTACCAGGGTAGCGCACATCATTGGTTGTGGTGGTTCTTAAAAGAACCTTTGTTTTTTCTGTTTTAAAAAAAATGTAAAGGCGCTTCCCTAGAAACACTTTTTTGGGGGGTTTTATACGTGAATGTGTGTTTTCAACTTCAGCTCACATTCTTACAGTAGGGTCTTCAGTGCAGTCTGTATATTGTGAACAAACATTTCATTGCCACTGGCTGACAAAGAAATGCCATTTACCTTGAAAAGGTGTATGTATCGGTAACCAATGTTCTCATTCTCACAGTAGAACATCCCAGCAGCACTAACAAAGTCACACATGCTTCTGTTGATGAGACCCCTTCCGACCTCTGGCTGGCGACATGAAGCATTGGAATAATGCCACGTGATTCTCGGCAGTATACATGAGAAAAGCACCTTGGAAAAATGTGCTGCACTGCTTTCATCAAAATCTTCAGTTGACTGAACACACGGGAACAAGGCATGTAACCCAAAAAGAAGCCTCCAAAGTGCATGATCACAACATGTACAGTTGCCGAAGAGGTCATGCGTCGACATTCTAGAAGCAGTCTGCCGAAACAGCACGATTCCATACCACTCCACAAAACGTCCACTCCCTCCAAACCCAAATTGCTAGACAAGTCTTCTTGGAGGGCATACACGCACAGATATTCCACAAAGCAATCACCCACAATGAAAACTGTGCGTCTTGCCATGTTTGCAAGCTGCAGTACACAAAGTTATGGAAAAAGGAATGCCTCCCTTTCCTGTGACGCACACCCAGAGCAACTGATTGGCCAAAGGCCATAGTTCCATTTCCATTGGCCAACATGGTTAGAAGGGCAAAATGTGGCATGCGCCTTTCCCCAATCACCGCAAGGGACGCACCCTGGTGAAGCAGGAGGCTCCCAATTGGTGCTCTTTTCTGTAACGTACACCCTGACCACCTGATTGGTCAAAGGCCATAGTCCCATTTCTATTGGCCAGCATGGTGAGGAGTTTTGAATGTGGCACGTGTGGGTCCCCAAGTACGTCGAGGGCCGGTCCCCAGTGCTGCAGGAGTCGCTCTTCCTATTGCCACACATCCTAAGCAATTCATTGGACAATCCTTGCAGTTCAATTTTCCTGGCCGCCACCTGCAAAATCTGTGCATTTGACATTTGTGCTGCGTGCGGGCATACAGGAATAACTTGCAACCAAGACAGGGGGAGATGGTAGTAAGGGGCGAGTCTGTTTTTTTTTTTGTTGGTGTAAATCCTTCTACAGAAACACCTTTTTTGTCTGGTTTTAGTAGTTTTTTTGTGTTTTCTTCTACACACATTAGTTCAGTAAACTCTTCACCACATCCTGTAGACGAGCAAACAAAACTTCATTGCCGATGGATGACAACAAAATGCGATTTTCTTGGAGAAACTCAGCATTTCCACCAGTAATTAAGGTAATTGTTGCAGAAGAACATTCCACAAGCGGACAAAAAAGTGTACATGTTTCTGTTAATGAGGCACCTTCCTTCGTCTGGCTCGGAACAACATCCATGAGAAGTAGGCCATACTCGTGGTATTATAGATGAGAAAAGCACCTTGGCGGTGGGAAAAGGCGTCCTCATTACATCCGGCAACCTCCTCAGTCTATGGAACAAATTTGAGCAAGGCAGGTAACCCATACCGCCATAATGAATTACAATAACATCTACTACTGGAAATGTGGCAAGGTCTTTGCAAAGTGCATGCATATTGAAGAAATGGCACTCATACACAGCGTTCCACAATGCGTTCACTCCTTCCAAACCAAAATTGCTGTCAAAGTTTATTTGCAGGGCACAGTTGTGCAGATCTATTACAAAGGGATCACCTACAGTCAACACAATAAGTTTTGCCATGTCATCGACCCTCAGTACGTGCAATCGTTTCACTTCCCCTTCCCATTAACCACACCCACGCTACCTGACTGGCTAATCCCCGCACTGCCATGGCAATTGGACAAGGTGGTGTAAAGGGCATATTTTGGCATGTGCGCTTCCCAATGTAGCGCGTGGCCCGCACCCATGTAAAACTGGAACAGTCCTTCTTCCCTTTGCACTCTGCAGCTCTACTTCCTTGGTTTACTGGTAAATAGGCACACACGCATCCACCAATCGCATTAAAGCCACCATTATCGAACACTGTCACTGCTGTACAACACTTGAAATGTACCGTTCCACATTTGCAGTACAAAAATTGTGCCATTCCAAAGCACGTCCACTACAAAGTTTAATGAAAGTATGCACAATGTCTCCATCCGCATACATCCACACAGCTACCCAGGATGTGGCACGTGCAATCCTGAAAGTACCTCGTAATCCACTACCTTTTCGTGATAGTGAAGGTTGGGGTGGAGGGGGGGAGTGGTAAACAATATGAAACTGGGCAGGGGATTCAGTCTTACAGCGTACATGTATAAAGTGTTTTTTTGTTTTGTTTTTTTAACGTGACGGCAAGCAATTTGTTTTTGCATTTTCTCTTTATAAGCATTTCTGTTTGCCTGTCCTCACATTTTTACAACATTCTGATCAATGCTTCTTGCATAGAGTAAAAGAAAATGGCATTGCCAATGGCGCTCAAATAAATGCCATTTCTACAGAACCACTGCATATTTTGCGACCTCATGATCCCATAGTGGGTGGAGAACATGCCAGCAGTCTGCATAAATTGACGCATAATTCTGTTTATAACACACCTTCCGACCGCTGCCTTGGGACAAATTACACCGTCATGGACAGAAACTGCTGTTGGTGTTATGTATGAGAAAACCACCTTGGCAGTAGGAAAAATACACATCACTGCGGTCAGCAACCTCTTCAGGAGACAGATTAATCGGCCACACAACATGTAAACCAAATGTACACTTCCGTAGTGCACCACGACACAGTCCACGTTTGTGATGGACGCCACATATCTGCAAAGGCGAACCATCCCGCTGAAACTGCAGTCACCCTCTCAGGCCCAGGAAACGTCCACTCCTTCCAACCCGAAATTACCAGCAATGCTTCTTTGCACGCAACACCTATGCAGATGGAGCACAAAGGTATCACCGACAGTAAGAACTGTGCGTCTCCCCATGTCAGCCACCCTCATGACACAGTATTGTTACGAAATGGTACCACCCCTTCCTATGAACCATGCCCTAAACTCCTAATTGCCTCTTTCCCACAATTCCATTTCCATTTCCACCCTGCTCATAATGGGAGGATGTTCACGTGCGCTTTCCCCTCTACAGTGAGGGCCACAGCCCAGTAAAACTCGGACAATACTTCTCCCCTTTGCACATTCACTTTTGCAGTACTCCCCCAATTGGGTGCTGTCACATTTCAAAACACGCATGCACCAATCACATACAAAACCTCTGCATTGCACACTGTCATTTCTATACACCCCTCCTTGTTTACCGTTAAACACTCTCAGTACATGTTCCGTTTGATTGCAAAGCCCCTCCACCAGAAACTTCTGCTAAAGAATGCACTATTGCAGAATCCACAAACATCCTAATACGCCCCAGCACACTTTTGGTTATGCACCCAACATTGTAACCTTTTCCGCACTCACCACAACACTATACATCCAAGCAAGTGACAATGTAGGCACCTAACATTATGCACAAACATTACATACATAGTGGCAGTTCTACCCATCTCCCCCAAACCATAAAACACCATTCAGGAAAATGTGTCACACTTAGCAGAAGCCAAAAACATAGCGCAGCCTGCACCACCCCTACGCATTACCATACACACTTGATTGTGTCATTGCCAACCTATGCACACCACCTTCACAACATTGGGCCTACTTCAATAAATCTGCACACAGCAGAGTAACCAACCACATATAAGATGCCCTTCAACTAGACCCACTTCCATACTAACATTAAGTAAGCACTGCACCCTGTGGCCACACTACCCAACTTCTCACTGCACTATCTCCTGCCGCACACCAAATACTGTAGCATGTTCCAACTATCACCGCAACCATACAGCGCACAATACACGCTTTGCAACTCACTTGTGCTGCTGTAGCACGTCAACAATGTGCTCCACACGCCTTCTCCAAATATCACCACACTGTGCCTCATACACTGCCAAACCTGCATTGCTCCAGTGGGTCTGCTCCTTACACACATTCCCCCCACCGTAATTCAACAATACATGTCGACATATCACCAACTACCACTATGCATATATGCAACACTGGCACTAGCACTCCTAACCAACCTCGACACCGCAATGGACATGCACATCATTACATGCAACTATTACCATAATGTCTAAACATTACACTCTCTCAGGCACCCCTACACCCTTTTATTCACATACTATTGTCTTACCCACTTTCACTCAGAAAGAATTGTTTCACTGGCAACGTAAGCACAACATGTTTACAACATTACCCATACTGCAAGCATTGTGCACACAGCACACTATCCAAGCACATATAAGCTGCCCTTCAACCTATACCCTGCAACATACTGACAGTATACATGCATTGCACCCAGTGCCCACACAGCGTGACTTTTCACTGCAGCCTTCTCCAACCACAGGGCACCGACATGGAGCTATGCAGTAACATATTGTAACAGTTACCATAATGTACAAACAAGACACTCTCTCCTGCATTCCTGTACACTTTTAATCACATACTATGGGCCTACCCGCTACCATGCACAAATTATTGTGCCACTGCCAACCTACCCACAATCTGTTTGCAACAGCGTCCTATAATGGCTTAAATGTGCTCCTCACCCATGTCACCAACCTCTAACTCATGCACATTTGTTTGTTTGTTTGTTTATTTATCTATTTGTAGGGCGCACCAAACCTGGGGTTAACTGGGCGCATGGAATACAAGAATACTTTAGGCTTAGGTTACATTGTGAATCAAGTAGGTAACAGGATTATACATTGAACAATGCATTACTGCTGTGTGTGTCCTCAATGCCTAGGCCCTTGAATGCATGGCCTACGGCCTACGGCTTTCGGCCATGCATCCAATAGTCTAGGCTTTGAACACACTCACGGCAATGTAATGCCACCATGCATGTCTCCATATCAGCAACTGTGACAATCCACATAGACACCACTGCCACCAAAACTCCTACCTAACCTGTACACCGCCATGGCGCTACGGAGCAACAAAAGGCAACAGTCAATATAACCACCTCCACCCACAGCCATTCACAAAGTATTGTGTCATTAAAAACAACATTTTCACAACATTCAGCCTACTTCAATAATTCTGCACACAGCATAGGCCTTGAATACACATAATGCAACATAATGCTACCATGCATTTCATCATTTCACCATCTACGACCATCGACATACACACCACTGCTACCAGCAGTCCTACCCAACCTCCGCACCACCATATAGCTATGCAGCAACAAATTGCAACAGTTCACGCAATGTGTGAAGAAAACACTCTCTCCTACACTCCTATACACTTTCATTCACATACTATAGGCATACCCACTCCCATTCACAAAGTACTGTGTCACTGCCAACCTACCCACATTCAGTTTGCAACACTAATGCTACTGCAACCAATCTGCACACACAGCACCATGCAAGCACCAGCCTGTACCGGATGCAGAGTCAAACGTGCCTTCCTGCGGTGTGTATGTGTCATGATCCCAGCAAAGGAATACAGGTCCCATTCAGAAACATTAGGGAAGCAAGGAGCTTCTTATCCATCAGTGGGTCAACAGTGTCATCAAGCCTGGCACAAAAGGCATTTGCCTCACTCTTAGCATTGCACCCATAGGCTCATTGCACTTACATAGGTTTTCATTACACTTAACATAGCTGCCGCTAAGTGCATAGCATGCATGCTACACCTGTTGCAGAGGGAGCTACTTAAGCCCCTCCTCCGCTGGAGCGCTTGCTTCGCATCTTCTCCGCTGACAGCGGGTAACGCTACCAGCGATCTGCTGACAGAACCTGTCAATAGAAAAGCGAGTTAAAAGATATTAATTTCCACAGCAAATCAACCAAATCCCACTATAATTGTAAAAACTTACCAAACCAAAGTTTTTCTGAAGCTTTTCCTCAGTCCGCTTTTATTTTCATAGTCTCCACATCTTCTGTCAGAAGTTCTGTCGCAGCTGCAGCATTTCTTCTCTCAGCAGCCTTCGATTGTGGTCGCAGTGCCTTCATTCGAAAGTTTTCCTCAGCAGCCTTCGTTCTCGGTCTCAGTGCCTTCATTCAAAAGTTTTCCTCAGCAGTCTATGCATCGTCCAAAGGTATTATCATCAACAGGTTTTTCCAAGACCTGCAAAACAAAGGTATTTAATGAATGAATGAACTTGTGAAAAGAAAAGAAAGAAGAAGTTACATATGTGCTTACCTGAAGTCTCAGCAAGGCTTTTCTTCGCTTAATTATTACCACGCTTGTCACTGAAGACAGCTATTACTCCATTTCGACAAACGTATGTTATTTAATGATTCCTAAAACCGAGTATAGTTGCAGCAATACCACAGCATCTGCCCTTTTTCTGGAACCACGAACCTGCAAAAATAAAGGAGAATTTTAGTAAGAGCGATCTCCCCAATGTAGGGACAACTCAGAATCTGATGAACTGTACATAATTATATTTTTACGATAAGACTTGCCCAAGATACATCTAGAAGAGGATAGGACATCATTCAGTAAATAATCTGCCGACACCACAGCCCCTCAGATTCAAGGTTATCAACCCAACGCATCCCTGTAGAATACAGGATAGTGAGCTACACAAAACATAAGCACAGGTAAGAAGGGAGGGTTTATTCAAAGGTGCACTGCACCACAGTTTTTGTTTGCGAATGGGAATGACAGTAGTTCTATTGTTATAATTGTTGTTTCCACAGAATAAAAGTCCAGATAAGAGGTCCGCTGGCTGAAAATGCATTGCGCTTCCAGTATGTTGCAGCCCTACGCTCCTCAGAGAATGCCCTAAAGCCTACGGGCCACGGGCTTCACCAAAGCAACCAATAGTGTAATCCTTCCACAGACCCACTGCACCTTCATTCACCCATGCATGCCTCCATGTGCCCAAATATTGCATTCTATCCACAGCGCACTGCCACCCCCGCTCTCACCCAACCTATGTCATGTGCAATTCGCTCCCCATCTGCAAATGACCTGGCACCACTCACCACAAATAGAGTTCACTGCAAACAAGTTGCGGCAGAAACTAAGGGGCCGTTACGACAGCTGCCTCCAATCACCACAGAAAATACTAGCCCACGTATGTCACATGAACCACTTCTCACTCCCCCAGCCATTCCCTCCTTTATTGCCACCAACACAATGTGTACGGTACATTGTCCAGACCTTTCCTCCGCCGCACAGTCCTCCGATACACCATGGCGGCTTTCCCAAAAAAAGCCATACTGTAATGAACCATACCCAAAGCACCAGCTGTTCTTGCTTGTTCCCTACCAGCATTTTCATTGAGAGCAAGTACAGCCAGAATTGTTCCGGGCTCCATGCTGTCTATTCCAAAAGGCAACCTTTTAGGCCTGTACTTTAGGCACATATTATGGGATATCTCCAAAACCCCCGTGTGGCAAAATTCAGTTAGGCCCTTCACATCTTTGGTAAGCAATTTGTTGCACACAATCTTTTGAAGGTCTATATGAGGAGGGGAGTCATGCGCCAATCACATTTCTTATGATCTTACACTTCACTCAAAGGTTCATGTACTCATGTGAATGCTCGGTATCCACACATGGGTATATGTTTGAACTATGATGGAGCAGTGAACACCACTTTTAACCAGAATCTGGACTGAATCCAAGTTTTTGAACACCACCACATGGATTGTAACCATTTTAAAATTTCTTCTGACCTCTTTTTTACCAGCAGCAGTGACTTTATTTGGCTATTGATTTGGTGACTTGCCATACATCAAATGGATGCTTTATATCCACGATTTGCTCCCGTATTACCTTTGCTATTCCCATGTGCTTGTCTGTGGCTATCAATTCTATTTGCAATCCCTTTGATTGCAGAAGTATAATGGGTTTAATGATACCGTATTTCTCCATGGCAACAGAGAATGTGCATTCTGACACTGCACCATGACAGAACGCACTATTATTTCGGTGCCCATGTACAGTAAGTGGTAAGCACAGTACTTAGGTGAAAATCTTGGACTGATACATTGCCCATCACCAGCAAGCCTGAGCTTTTTGCCTGTGAGAGCATTGTTTCTGGATATCTATTTGAGTTTCCCAGCTTGTCTAATAGCAGGGAACAAGAACTGTTTCTGGGATTTGTAGAATTCAGTTTTATCAATTAATTCAAGTCCTAAAAATGTATAGAAACTTGAGATCTTACTAATCGTTCATCCACTGAACAACAGAGCACAATAACTAATTACATTTACAGCTGGTTGAGAGGAGCACAAAAATGTTGAACGCTTGTGCACACAGCTCCATTGATCTTTAGTGCCTTTGATTTCTTAAGTAAACTTCACCAATAGAAACCTACAAATTATCTTGCTTTTTCCATAGTTGCATTTAATCATTTTTTAATCTCACTCAGGCAGCTATCAAAATAATATAGTTGTGTGCCCTTAATTGCTAATCATGTTATGATATAGGGATTTCAGATTATATGGTGGTGGAAAAACGTCTCTGTACTAACCATGGACAGGGTCATGCAAATTGTCGTTGTTGAATTCATAACATGCCTCAGAGATTTCAATCTATGATATTTCTTGATGAACACATTTCCAAATAACAAAACAACTTTGAACCAATCTTTAAATCCTGCTTTGTATTTGCCCAATTTTCCTAGTGGGCTTTGGTACAGTTAAACTTCATTTGCTGAGTTCATCCCCCATCTGAAACAAAACATTCACAATAAGTTGTAAACAACAGAACGTTGAATATTTGGTACCTTTCTTCCTTCGACAGTCAAATACAAGTGTGTTTACATCCATATACATTCCAGTGCATGTAACATATTGAATGGAAAGGAATTGTCATTTTATTAGCATTTCTCACATTTAAGTTTAATATACTATTTGTTATTATTTGTTATATTATTTTGCAAATTGGAAATATTATGCATCTATATAGCATAGCTAAGTACACGGACAACCCCATAATTGGCTGTTTATCCTTTTAATAAAGTGCATTATGGATCGATCCGTAAGATGTAATTAAGTTTTAGAATTTAGAAAGTATAAAATATTAGAAAGTACATTAATTACGAAGCTATGATATTACAGATACTCAATGTTTTTCAGTATTAAAGATACATACTGCTTTACCTTGCAATACTTTTACCTTTGGTTGTACAATTTATTACAAAACTACATATCTGGTGACCATCACTAGTATCATGGACAATGGATGGAAAGGTTACTCATTTGTTATTAACTGTGCTTCAATAAATCAATACTTTAAAAAGTAGCATCTCGCAGTGCCAAGAAACATAAATACAATTAAAATAAGTACAATATTTCACTTTGATGAGCACTTTGCACAATGAAAGGGACATCAAAGTGAAATGGATGTAAAATAATTACTGTAACAATTATTTTTAATACCTGTGGTCCTTGTGCCTTTTCCATCTCCACCGCTTAAGTAGTAGACTCCTTGTACATATAGACATATGCAGTAACAATTGGATAATAAATAGTTATTTGAATGTTAAACTTGTTTCATAACAATAATGACCTCTTGATAAGTGACATTTTATGCATTACAAATTTCAACGAGTGATGCAAAATCCAAAGACAAGGTAATGATATTAAAAGAAATGCACATTTTTTATAAATGAAAACACATGTAATTGTTATAAAGAGAAAGTCAACCATTAAATGATTGAAACTTTAGAACAATAAGGCATTATGAAATATACCATAATGCACTAACACAATCTGCCTTTCGCAAATTCCACTCTACAGAGACTGCACTCCTTTCTGTTTCCAACTTTATTCTGTCTGCGAGTCACTCTAACCTTGCCTCTATTCTAATCTTACTTGACCTCTTTGCTGCTTTTGATGCAGTAGACCATCCTACTTTTCTCACTTCTTTACATTCCCTGGATTTTTCTGGCACTGCTCTTTCTTGGTTTAAATCCTACCTGGCCGACAATTCCCTTTCTGTTTCTTGAGGCAGATTAACGTCTTCTACTTTCCTGCTGACTCATGGCATTCCCCAGGACTCCATCCTGGGTCCTCATCTCTTTTTCCTCTTCACCTCCTCCTTGTCTTTTGTTGTTTTGTTCTGCATATTTCCATGCAGATGATACTCAGCTCTTTTTCTTTCCTCTTTTTTCTGACAACCTTCACTTGACTATCTCTAATTACCTCATGGCCATCCAATCTTGGATACACTCCAATTTCTTACATCTGAATGCTTTTAAGTCTGAAATACGTTTCTTTCCTGCCCCTTCAATCTCACCTGCCCTCTTGACACCTTCTATACTGTTTCCTCCCTCCTCAATTCCTTGTTCTTCTTCCACCCAGAATCTAGGTGTCACATTTTATTCCTCTCTTTCCTTTACTGTTCGCATCACTAATATTGCTTGCACCTGGCATTTCCAATTCTTTAAAATCTGTAAAGACCGTCCTTTTCATGCAACCAAACCCCTTATTACATATTTAGTTTTTTTCCCATCTTGATTACAGGTCCTTTCTTTTTCTTTGTCTTCCTGCTTCTCATATTGCCCTTCTTTGTTCTGTTTTTAAGAGTTCTATTTGCACTCTGTGGCAAATTTCACCTTGGGTCTCTATTATTCCCTCTTTACACTACCTCCGTTGGCTATCTTTGAATCTCATCTTCTGTTTCACTTTCACTGTATTACCTTTCAATGTTTTCCTGGATCTGATCCTCCATATCTCTGTTCTCTTGTTTCTTTGTATGTCCCTTTCCAGTCCCTTCAATCTCAATCTTTCTTATTGTTAATTGTTCCTAGGCCACCCTGTGCCCATTCTTGCTTTTGATTGTGCCTGCTCCTAGATCCCAAACTCTGGCATTCTCTCCCTCGTCACATCAGGTCTATCCCCACCTACTCCATTTTACCACACAACACAATACCCATCTTCTTTCTAATATGATAGTTTCTCTCTTTTGATATTTATGCTAATGAATCATGTTAACTTTTCATGTCCATTTCTACTGAATGTTTTGTTTGGCGCTTTTGAAAATGCACCTAATAAATCAATAATACAAATACGTGTTGAAATTCACTGGTGTCACAGGGAATTGATGTTAGAGTTATCACAATACTCTTGTCCTTTAAGGAAAAAGAGAAATAATTATTTTCACCACAAAACTGTAGTATTATATAGTTATTTTTGATTGTTTGCTCTTTAGTTCTACAGTATATAAAAAACATGCATAGAACATTTAGAGAAAAACAGAATCCATGAAATTGATCTACATTCATACTTTTATGCAAGGATTCTTGTCAATGTTGCTTGTTGGAAGGTGCATGATACTACATTGACAAACGCATGCATTTATTTTCTTGTCCAAACCGTTATGCATTGAAAACAACATGTAGAACATTCAATTAATTCCACAATCTGCCTCGACTTTGCTACCTTCTGCCCTTAACCCCTGTGCCTCCTACCTAGCAGCCCTTCTCCCCTTCTTTCAGTCCTTTGCTCCCTGTCTGCAACCCCATGCTCTCTACCACCAATTCTCTCATTTTGTGTCTGAACTTCCTTTTTCTGTGCCCATAGTCTGTGTAACCTTGCTTTTGCTTCGTAGATTCCAGTCCTGAGTTTCAGTTTTATATGTTTGCAGTCCTGCCCTCAGTATCCCAGTCCAGAGTTATATTTTCTTGTATTCCTTGTTACCAGTTTGCACTTCTGTCCATGTTATCCTAGTGGCAAACTTCTGTCCTCAGATTTCTTTCTCCTGGTCTATTGTTGCTGCTGCTGTTACTTGATTCCGGTCCTTAGTTTTCATTCTGCAGTTCCGGTCTCATGTACCCTTGTGCTTAGATTTCTGTGTTCTCGCATATCCTCTTTTCTTCCGTTCTCTGTCTTGAATCGGGCTCACTTTGTTTTCCTGTTCTTTCCTTGGATATTTCTGTTATGGTTATTGTCCTCACTTGTTCTTGTGTAATTCCTTTGTACAGAGTTTGGGTGCGGGGATTCCCAGCAGGCAATCTCTTCCCATTCCTCTGTCATGTTTCAATATTGTACATCATGCTATATTGTTAACAGTGTGCTGGTTCCTGTTTCTGGAGGTAGTCACTGTTCAGTTCCTGCTGGACTCATACAGGCTTCAGTCTTGTGAGTATTGTTTCCTTGTTCAAGCCTTAGGGCCCAGACACAGACACCCAACACGTATTGCTCCTTTCCAAGAGCATTGAGAATGGGCCCCTGAAATTGTAACCAGCTCAGATGGTTAGAGTCTCTCCTGACCCTATTGGAAACTCTCCCACTATTCTGCATATACCCAATCCAAATGGGATCAAAACGTGTTTATCTTCCTTGTACTCCCTCCCCCTTCCTGTTCACAGTATTTATTTCCTGTCTGTAGGCAATGACAACCCTTCCTTGTCTGCAAGACTCCTTATACTCTGATCCCATGTGCACTTTTCTTCCCTAGGCTTTGTGGGCAAGTCTCAACCCTCAAGCCCCTGACAGTAATTTCCTCAGGCATAATGGTCTGCACTTCTATCAGTGTGGGCTATGTAATTAATGAATACACTATACAAAACAGACCAATGTACAGTTACCTCTATTGACGTTTGACAAAAAGTGTCACATTGCAGTGAACATTTTGTGTATGCAAACATTAGGAATATATTGCAGCTGAAAGTCTAAAATCTAAAGATGTATAAATTCAACCATAATTAGAAAATTGATAATAAAAAATATAATACAATATCTTGAAGAAGAAAATCCATGCTATCATTGCAGAAGCAATTGGTACAGATGTTGAATTGAAGTGATTTTGTTGTAATCTCTTTGAAAATAAATATCGAGATGTGTATATATGAACATGCAATATCCACTCATGGTTAATACTCATCTGACAGTATTGGCCAGCAACTAAGGAGTGACTCTGGGGCTACCCTTTTTAGTGAATCATGATGTTCCATACATATCTTCCTAGAAGTGCATGCTGCACACAAATAAACGATTGCCCCTCACGTCCATCAAGACATCTTTGGCTCTACCATCAACTTTGATACTGCAAAACCACAGTTGATCAACCCTTTTCATATCAATGGCCCTCATTACAAGTCAGGCGGTGGACCATGGTGCTATTAGCACCATGGTCCATGCCGGATTCCGCCATGGTGGATGGCGGAATTACCGCCCCATTCCACGGTGAGTGGGGCGGTAATTCCCCATTCACCATTTGCCCTTCCCCATTCCCATTTTTGCCCCATAAGGCATATTGGGGATGGGGAAGGCGCTAATTAGGACCAAGGTCGCTTAGCGCCTTGGACTTTAACGCCTGCAAAAAGCAGGCGTTAAAGTGTGAATCAGGCGTTAAGGGTTAACGTCGCCGACGGCGCCGTTAAACCCTTAACACCTGACTTGTAATGAGGGCCTATGACATATCACGAGGGAAAATGTGCATTGCTGTAGCAGGAGTCTTATCATGGCTGATATTAGGGCAATTCAAAACAATACATGAAGGTTTTGTTTTATGCTCAGGAAGATCTAGTAAAAATATTATAAAACAAAAATAATCATGCCAGTATGAGAGTGGTTTATTCAACAATTAGAACCTCTATATACAAAGCACTTCAGAGTTTGGTAACTGCTTATAAGCAAGCGTAACCCGCCAGGCTAACCACCCACTCATATGTTAATCACATGGCGCATGAAGTAAAGTATTTATGGTATTTTGATCATCCATAGTGCCACCAAAAATAAGTGCGCACATTTCATATTAAAAAAGACCCTATCATTGTATGTACTACTTCAAAATATAATAATACATTGGAAGGTTGATAATAGAGAAATGATTGAGATACGTGAATAGAAGATTTGGATGTAAATTGGTTAAAATGCACTTGTACAAAGTTGAAAACAAGAAAACTGTTAAATTACCTGTAGTTGGGAAAATCTGTGAATGCATTCAACACTAAAGATAACGAGTCATGCGATGATGATATCCATAGTACACTGCAGAGAGGATTTCTTGCTAAAGACATGAAGTCATTTATGAACACTTTGAAAATGGATGTGTAAGTGAATTAGCCACGTGGAAGGACTGCACATACATTTTGTTGGTTATTTTAAATTTAGGGGTGTGATATATTTCAGGCATAGTCATTTTTGGGTATGTGTAAAGATTGAGAAAGGTGAAGGAATGATCATGTAAAATCTTGTAAAACATTGTTGGCCCAAATGAGAACATTGTAAGATAAGGGAGGGTGTTGATAAGAAGGAAGCGAGTGGGATAAGATACACACTTTTTCAAAGGACACACAGATATGTTCATTTTTCAAGGAGGACAATGGAGACACCGGGTCTGAGGTGGCTATGTTACCAATGGTGCCTAGAGGGAACACCCATTTGAGTTGTACATTTTATTCGACACCTTGCGTGTTCCCATCTACCCACTGACATTGCGAGCGCATGGCCTAAGTGAGAACAGCATTTCATCGTGGACAATGTTTCCCAGGTGACATAACCCCTTTGAGTTCTACGTGGTATTTGGCACCTTCTTTGTGCCCGCCCACCTCTATCCCCTGTGAGCGCATGGCCCAAGTGAGAATTGCCTTTGGCTAATGGGAGTGTAGATCTGGATTTTTGAGTGGAATAGGCCTGCCACCTTGTCCATGTACACACAGATATATTGATTGCAGGGATGGGGCCTACTAAGCAGAGTAGGAGGCACGGGGTCTCCAGGCGAAAGACTGCTTTAAGGTGCCCATTCACCCACCCATCCACATCGTGAGCGCATGGCCCAAGGAGAACTGCTTTTGAAAAGGGAGGAAGGATGGATCTGGACATAGCAAGCAAAATAGGACTGGCACCTTGTCAAAGAACACACAGATATCTTGATTTCAGGGGCTGTGGTCTTCTGATGGTAGTATGGAGCCAATGGTCCCCAGGTGAAAGACCCGATTGAGTTGTAGATGGTTTTTGGCACCTTGTGTCTGCCCATCCGCCCACCCCCTTGCAACCATATGGCCCAAGTGAGAACTGACTTTGGTAAAGGAGGGGGCATGGATCTGGATGTAGCAAGCAGATATACGCCTGGCGCATTTACAAAGGACTCACACATAAGTTGATTGGAGGGACAGTGTGCCTCATTACGAGTGCAGCAGTAAGGGGTAAATGGCGCCAGTAAGGATGCCGGTGCCGTTAACCCCTAACCCCCGCATTACGAAGTCCCTTAGTGGGAGCCGCTAAGGGAGCAGGGAGCTAATAACAGCCCCTTATCAACGGGCCCATTATTAGCTCCCTCCCCATTCCCATTGAGCCCTATGGGGTATTTTGAATGGGGACTTACCGGGTCCTCCAAGGTTGGAATGACCCGGTAAGTCCCCATTCAAGGAACCTGGACTCGGACACGAGTTTGGAGGCAGCCATGGCGCTAATAGCACCATGGCTACCTCCAAACTCATAATGACCCCCAGTGTCTTCAAAGGCTAGTATGGACATACTGAGTCCAGGATGGCCATGAGACCAATGAACCCCAGGCGATAGATCCTTTTAAATTGTACATGGTATTCAGCACTGGTGCATGCCCACCCACCCATATCCGCTGCAAGTGCACGGCCCACATGAGAATTGGCTTTGAAAAGGGAGGAGGGATGGATCTGCAAGTGGTATATGCCCGGCACCTTGCTATAGGACACACATATATGTTGATTCCAGGAACGCGTCCTTCAAATGGTTGTTTGGAGACACCAGGTCTGGGGTGGACAAGTGTTGATAGACGCAAGAACACATTGAGTTGGACATTCACCTACAATCCGGTGGACCTTTGACCCAAAACCAAACAAAAAGGCATGGAGAAACTAATAACCATGGATTGATAGAGAGTAGTGTTTGGATAAATTATGATTGAGTGTGGTTAATATTGGTAACGCATTCATGGCAGTTCCAATAATATGTGTTGATCTTACTGGTATAGCATACCATTTTTAGTACTAGACTTGGTGGTGTTGATGACTTGGACACACCCTCTCATTCACTTGTCAACATATTACTTCATTCTTTTTATTTCCTACGATTGTGAATGTGTAAAGTGTTAATATTTAATAAAAGACGTGTGTATTCCAAAATACACTCAAATAAAATGTAAAGAAGAAACATGAATAATTATTAAGAATAAGAAATGCAATTCCACTTACTACTGAGTATTTGGTTCTGTGACGTTATGGTTTGTACCTTGTTATATGTTGCATGCTGTTTGGGCACATATAAGAAAAACGTTAAAATCGTTAGTAAAATTAAACACTTGAAATTAAATATACTAACTTGAAATAATTAGAAAGTAAACCATCCCAAGTTATTAGTGACATACCCTTTTCGGTGAAATGTACATATTCTTTTTTTTTAAATTAATTTTTGAAAAATTGGTAGATGGTATATACAAACAACAAATTACAATGTTCTGGTGGTGGCACTGTCTGTAAAAATCCAGTGTATTGTCAGGAGGCACTGGGAAATTGTTCACAGATGGCTCGAGCGATACAGTCAGGCATGACATGTCAAGCACGTCTCAGTCTTCCTTGTATCCACCAGGTAAACGCTTGATGGGCCAGAAGCCTGTACCATCTGTGTAAATGATAGAGAAATAGTTTAGTTGAATGAGTCGAATAATTGCATTTATCTTGTTTTGCGTATCTTTGAAAAAATAGGCATAGAAAGCAATTCAAAAGCATATTTTGTGAGTAAAGTAGTCTGAGTCCAATATTTTTGATATAATGATATTATAAAAATGTATACGCATTTTGGAAAAAATGACAAGATAGGAAGATCGTTTGGTCATAACTTGTAATTGATCAAAATAATTGTGTTGACTCTCAAAAAAGATGAAATCATTTAGCCCGGACAAAGAACAAATCATTGTTCAATATATCCAAATATATACAGTGAGTGAACCCATGATATCACAATGGCCTTGCAGGAAAAAAATAAACGGCTATAGTGCAAGTTTGGCACAGATACAACGAATGTAGACAATGCTTACTCATCACTGGCAACGTGAGGGCAAACTGTTGAAATAAGTTCATGCATCTGCACCATCAGCATTCTCAACACGGATCTTGTAAGGCAAGCTGCCCTGATGTGATGCAGCTGGTTCATGTATAGTGGGGGAGCGTTCTTCTTCCACTATGTAGGCCAAGAAGCCAGAGATTTCGCAACAGCAAGTGTTCTCCACCAAGGTTAGCATTACTTCACATCGTTGGCACATACAACAGGTGGAAACAGGCCCGACCCCTGGAATTTTAAGCCAGGTTTTTGATCACAGGGGCCCAGTCCTCATCGGGAGTGGGTGTGGGAGTACCCTAAACACATTGGGCCCGATTTCCCAGATCCATTATAAAACAACACATATTTTCCTAGATCCATCAACTGGTTTACTCTGACCGCTTTAAAAGATGCAGAAGCCAGGTTTTTAGGACCAGGGGCGAGACACTTACCCTTAAGACTACTTGAATGTCTGACCAGGATGCTTGCAAGGATTACACTCAGTATCATGTTTAAGGCAAAGGGCTCCATGGCCAGGATTGACAGAGGTCCCTACGTAGGCAGGGCAAGGGGGTGGAACTTAGGGTGGTAGTAGTTAGTGGCTGTTACAAGTGCAACAAACGGTCCATGTTTAAGGGTTTTTCCTGACATAAAGTGATTTCACCAGGATCACTCCATGTGTTCAAGTTGAAAATCTGCTCTCTGCTTACATATGTTCATCCCTTCCAAAATCACATGCTCTCCAGTACCCCTTCCGTCTTCTGCTCCACTCTTCCATCTGCTCCACTGTTGCCTTCCATAAACTCTGACATTACTTTGATCTTCCATTCCCTACTCACTTCATCTTCCCTCCACTCCATATTGCCAAAGCAGGCCAAATAAAAAGGGTATAGTGCAGAGCCCTGAACAAGAGCACTCAAGGTAAATGCCAATTAACCATTCCCTAAGAACAAAGGTTGTGTATCATGTTTCAACATGCTATATATGAGCTATACAAACAGTACAGAGAGAAAGCGAAGCAAGTAAAATAGTGTGGCAGCAGCAATGTACCTATCTAAGCTTACCTTTTCCATCTGCTCTCCCTTTTCTATTCTAGTCACTGCTGCCTCACCTTTCACCCCAATCACCTTCCATCAGCTCCCCCTAACCACCATTCCCATCTACCATCACTCCTACCTACCCCCACCATGCCTTCTTGTCCTGGCTGGGGAGAACCAAGGAAAATGACTTCTCCTACTCTTTGAGGGCTGAGCAATGAGGCTCTAGTACTTATTCAATCTCAGATGGCGTTGGCTCAACAAGGACTCCTTGGAGGCTGTCACTACTCCCAGCTGGCAACGGAGGAGGTGATTTTGGTCCTGCCATCTTGTTGTGAAAGACAGACCTCCCTCCAGAATACTGAAGGAATAGGACATTTTATTTCTTACAAAATGACATTTTGAAGCACGATATTTTTTTTGCTGCATTTTTGCAGCACAATTTAAGTGAGTTGAGGGTGTGAGGGAGTTCTAGTATGCAGGTGAGAAAGCGCGGTAGGGGTGCTGGGTCAGGGGGCAGATGGTAAAGGTTGAAGGATTTCCGGCCTCCTGGATTTTCTCCATGTGTTGCGTGGCAGGGAGGAGGCTGCCAGGTACATACTAATATGTAAGTGTGCATGATGACGTCTTGCTTGTCATGTTTGCTTTGATTT
This sequence comes from Ambystoma mexicanum, assembly GCF_040938575.1. Lineage (NCBI taxonomy): Eukaryota > Metazoa > Chordata > Amphibia > Caudata > Ambystomatidae > Ambystoma > Ambystoma mexicanum. The sequence continues at coordinate 128,450,010 of NC_090935.1, read as the reverse complement.
GATGATGAATGTTGTAATTTTGTTAAATAAATGCAGCCTCATTTTTTCCAAGCATTATGTGTGTGTGTCTCCTTGGCAGACCCTGCCCCGTGTGCTGCCCATCTATTCAACCATGAGTGAGGCTTTTTAGAATAGATTATATTAGGGGAAACTAATTTTGGCAGGTACAGCCTAGTGGGATTAAATGAATTATCCAGGATCACATACTTTGGTTAAGTGGCAAAGCCAGAATTTGAGCATAGCCTTAAAGTTAGGTACCTGACCACACACCTTCACTGCTCAAGTTGTTACAAATAAGTGTTGAACATTGGTTTTGCATAAATTAAATCTAATATAGATTATATACAAAATAATAAAAAAAAAAAAAAGAAATTGTATACATATTATTTTAAAAATGCCCAAGTGACATGATAAATCAAACTGACAATGTATACAACACTGTAGAAACGTGTTTCTGAAAAAGAGCAAGTCTGGTAATTTTGTTTTGAATCCTAACGTCCATGGATGGGACAACTCCCGTTTGCAGGAGGGGCCTCTATATACAAGTTTAATTGTTTCCACCAAGCACTGGAAATCAAATAGTGAAACACCGGCAAAAGTGCCTTTGCTCTTCACATTTCCATTACACGTCAAATTAACGAGAACTTACAAAAAAATCACACAGAGACACAAAATGAAATGAAAAACTAGAAAAGGTCATTGTTCCACACAGCTTGTTCTGTACACCACAGTTTCTAATTACCCAACAATCACAGGTAAATAGCTTTAAAGACCTTTTATACTTTTTACGAAAAAGTTACCACAGCAATGGTCACTGCCAATTACCTTTTCCCATCTCAAATCACTTCCTGTTCTAAATAATCTGCTGCTGAGACACATTAAGTTATAAACTCTTGCTGAGAGGGCCTGTGCAGCAATAGCTGTCTGTCTTCCAGGGGGGAGAGGCCAAGCTGTGGGGGCCACATAGGCATGTGTCCCTTGTCCGACTGTTGAATCTACCTGTGATTGAACTTTGCAGGTAACATGGAAATACCGTTTTTTAGGTTTAAAGATGCGCTCCTTTTATACTTTACCAGCAACATTGTAGGAAATGATCCTCTCTTGTGTTATTTTCCATGTATTCATGATTAATCTTCTGAGAGGAAAATGTTTATTGGGGAATGAGAATAATCCTCCTGTCCCGCTCCCCGCACCCATGTCACTGGTGCAATATCACAGTAAATAGTTTAAATTTCTGGCACTGCCATACAAACTCTGGTAATAGTTACTCAAATAGTATGAGGTTATCAAGTTAGTACTTAAAGTACTTATCAGTTTGAATCCTAAAATCTTTTGGCAGGGCAGACTAGGCTTACACATACACAAAGATATGTAATATTATGGTCGAACCTCACTGTTAAGTGTGCATGGAAAGAAGATCTGAAACTGGACCATAAGTGTCATCCTAGACTTGGCATGTTCAGCTAGGGCATTGTTGGGCTAACAGTGAGGTGCAGCTTGATTACCTAGGTGTAACAAGCAAGAAACCCATACCTCGGCATATACACTTTCAATTGCTGAAACTAACAGGCATTGGCAAAGCCAACAGCATGGGACTTTGAGTAGGCATAGGATAAGCCTTTGCCATGAGTGTACCACCTGTCCATGAGTTGGGAACTATTGGAACATGGGGGAAACACGTGAATGGGGTTACTGATGGTACTCTTAGACGTGGACCCCTTGCTCACTGTTCTTAGAGAGGCAACAGTTTCACCTCACTGATGATGCCCAACAAGGCTGAAACACGTGTAAGGGGTTACTGATGGTACTCTTGTTCAGAGGAGAATTGCCTAGCATTTCGGCGCCGGACTGCCCCTGTGCAGGACAAAGGCTGATATGCGGAGAAATTTCTTCTCTGTGAAAGGGACAGTGAGCTAAAGACTTGGTAGAGTCTCTCCCAGAGGTTATTCACCCAAGAACAGGTCATTAGGCTGTGTTCGTGCTGGTAGAGAGATTCCCAGACCCCCCTTTGTTTTGAATAAATTAGCTGGTTTATTTAGCTGAAGTCAAATAGACATGGGTTGAGTATCCCATGATATATTATAGTTTTTTTGAACACCTGCCTAATATTTAGCAGACATATTGAAAAACAAGGGAACAGATTAGCAAACACAGGACTCAATTCAAATTATTCACAAATGACCATAAGTTTGTCAATACATATATATAGATGCATGGCAATTCTCCAGCAAATATGATCACATAACACTTAGAAAGTGAAATCGTAAGCAGCGAACTAGAGCTAGTCTTCACAAGTACCTCCTGCTAGTTGTTTCCAAGGTGTGCTGGATATTTGGGAGGTAACCAAGTCTTTGGTCTATGTCTGGATGTAAATCAGATGGTGTGTAGGGACAGGGATGGCTTGCCCAGATGGTGTAGTGTCCCGTGACGTTTCGGCATAAAGAGCCTTCTTCAAGGGCCTAGACCGGGTCTCCCTGGACAAAAAGGAGTACGGGTCGTCTTCCAATGGTGCAAAAGTAAGAGGACCTGGCGGCAAATGTCTTGAAGGCGAAGCTGTGCTTAGCGCATTTGTCTGATCTTCTATGTAGATACAGGTCAAAATGCGGGGCCTATGGGGATCTCGTGCGGCCTGCAGCATGGAACTCGGATGATTTATGAGCTCTGCTGTTCATAAACTGGAAGCAGCAGCGTTGAGGTTAGCGCAGAAAATGGTGGAGGCAGGACATCCAGCTGTTTAAGGAGCATGCCGAAGGCGAGTCGAACAACGCTACGGAGGCGATTAGATCAGCACTCCATGTCGGCCACTGCTACATGAGTTGGGAACAGCTGGAAAATGGTACTGGTACCTGGGCATATGATGTATTTGCCTGGCACATGTCTATTACCTATACACAAGTCAAAACTGTAGGCTTTGTGATAGGTTGTTTTAGAGGGGGCTTTTAGTCCAAGGAACAAATGCACGGCACACATACTGCTTATAAATGAACAGGCTACAGACACGCATTGTTAGGGTATTTTCATTGCACCAGGAGCTCATTTACAAAGGCATTTAGGTCATCAAACATGTTAAGGGATGCATGGATATAACAATGGCAGGCCATATACAGCACACACGCTGGTGTTCAATTGTGATAGAGCTTGTTCAAAAAGTTCCCAGGAGAGTATGCTTCATCAGGGAGGGGCAAGTAATTAGTGGTAATGCCATAGGGATGACTATGGCAATGAGTAGTTCAATGTGTGTGTATATGACAAAACAAAGATATAGGCTCTGTGTCCCACCTCACATCCCATCTCCATACTCTCTGTGTTACAATGCAAGAGTTCTGGCTTACACCTAGCAGCCCAAACTAAACATGTATGGATATAAGTATCTGAATCAATCATAACCACCAGCATGTCTTTGGTCAGCCTTCCAGGCCATTGTTTGCAAATCAACCTTAGCCCTACCACTAATGTGAGCAGCCCTTCTCAAACTGCTAGTCCACAAGTACTAATGATACCTGTGGTTGCTTGTGTTCCAGTGCGGAGGGTACATGTCCTAGCAACTGAGATTGAACTGTACTATTTGGTGACAGAACCAAGACTAATTTGCTAATGACGTGTTCCCTTCTGTAATTGCCAGACATATCAAAGGATTATGGCATGGAAGGTTGTCCACAGCAATGATAGTGTGAATGCTTAATGCAAAGCTTTGCTTCTATCACGTTTTGGTTTTACTACACTTTTCCTGTACCAACCTTAATTTTTCACCTATACTCAATTATGAAATTCATCAGAATATACACCTTGAATGTAATTTGTAAAGACTCTCAGTCAATAGATGCACCTGCTGCAGAAATCTGGTGCAATCAACATCAACAGTAATTTGTTTGATACAGTTAACCATTTTATAAAGCATGATAGGAATAACTGTTCTAATCCCACAAAAACATACTTTAAATCACAGAAATCAACTTGCAATTGTAGGTTTGGAAAAATATTTACCATGTAACTGAGCAGTTGGAAATGAAGGTAAGATGAATACAATTGATAGGTGGTTTAGCAAAAACATTTGTCAATGATGTGATAGTTATTGAAAGCCAAAGCGTTTGTAGAGAAATGTAATTAGAGCTACTGTAACTACCATTTCTTCGGATCTAATTATCGCAGTTGTTAGGTAGCTAGCTAAACAGTGCAAGAAGGAGTGGTGGAGGCTTGGAATGAAAAAGTCATACATGAGGGCAGGAGAAACTCAAATGCTGTCTGATCAGAAAGGGTTTGTTGATATTTATAGAGCAAAGAAGTGTCTTGGAATTTCCATGAGACGTCAATAGATTGCAAACAGAGGACATTTTAATGAGACATGGACTGGTGTGGTGACAAGGGGTGTACGATTAAAGTTAGCATCTGCTGTTGTCAGCTTGAGAGGCATGTGTTATGATTTACTGCCAACAGGGAACTTGAATTAAGGGTGATTAATAAATGGGTAAGATTCTGACCCGTGCAATTCGCTTGTCTAAATATCCGAAAATCGCAGTTAAGATATATTGGAAACAAAAATGTGATCGAGCAATATATGCTCAAAAATACATGCCCTATTCATTGTGCCAATAGAATTGCTGGGAGAACTTTTCCGTTAATACTCTCAGGCCCAGGAATGGCATCATTTCCTTTCAACCGTTTCATTTGTGGCATGAGCCTCGGGGTGCCCCCAGGAATTTGCTGCCGTGTTTGCAATTGGAAGTCCGATGAAACTGTAACATATTTCTGTCATTCAGGACTTTAAATGTGCACCTTGCAGTGCACGCGTTACAGTCTGCATTTGCCGGTACCCTCATACCATCACCTCCCTCAGACCACTTTGATATTCAGCAATGTTCATAGAACCTCATTGCTTGGTTACTTTACACTCCAGTTTCATCTACATGAGTCCATTGCTGACAAAGGCTGATTAATACACTTTCAGTGGACATTTAGTGAATCAGCACCCCCTTGGCTTCCCGGCATGTGATAACTTTAGACTATTGCTCCTTGACTGTATATCTTTGTCCCGATTACAATGCATGCACCCTCAGCTGCTTGAAACAGTTTTTCTACAATTAGGTAATAAGCCACCAAACATCATGTTTAAATGTGTGACACATCTTCACCCGGCCTTGCTCCAGCCTATTAAGAGGCCCGTGCTCTTACCTGAGTTTTTACCCCAAATACAATTTTAGGCCACCCAAAGCCCTGTGAATGTCTAGCATGTGCTTGTCTAGGAAAACTGCAATATTTCTCTCTGTTTTAGTCCTGTCCTTTCAACCTTACATATTCTGTATTTTGAGCACATTGTTGGGATTGAAATGAGTTTATTCCACCCCCGTAGGCGCTTTCAAATAATGCGAACTCCATATGAGGCAATTTAACATACAATGGGGAAGCCGTCTAAATCGTTGGGTACCATACAAAGACCTTGCATCACATAGAAGGAGCACAAAGGAAGCACAAAACTCTAGAAATGCCCACAGGCCGCAACGCATTTTGGGTTAGGCCCAACCCGAGACAGGCTGCTGGCCTCCACTGCTCACATCCCCAGTCCACAAGGCCCATTTTCCACACAATTCGATGGCTCCGGTTGAGCCTTGTTCCCACGGAAATCCATTTCTCTCTCGTCCCTTCAGTGTTGCGAATATGTAATGTCGTTTCTAGGAATGTGCCTGACGAACAGCGTGAGAGAGCACCAGGCTCTGCACTGTGCCCATTCATCTACGCTAACCTGTTATCGGGCCTCTAACCCCCACCCAGCCAGACTGGAGCCAGCCGCACCCCACCAACCCGACCCCTACAACCTCTGCTCTTTGACCAGCACCCAAACCCCAGGTCATAACCTCCATAAAGTGCCCACTACAGATCTAAATCTCACATGATTGTGTTTCTTTCTAGCAGCATCACACGTCTCCTGTAACAAGAGGTATCAGGAAAGGTAAATCAAAGATCAATCCCCAAGGGGGAGAAATTGGTTGCGGGAACTGCTTATCAACAAAGCCCTGAATGTATAGGTCTGCTCAACTGTATTTTATCCTCCTCTCTCCCTGGAACCCCATTTCCTGTGCGCCCAGGTGCCTGCCATAATGAATGAATAGTCCATCTTAGTTGTTTAGTTTAGACAAGATAGAGTGTGCTTTATGCATGCCCTGACCCTATTGCATCAAGATCGACGGAGAAGAACCAGCCTATTACCGCCTAGCATCCCCTATGGAGCAGGCCCATGTGTAGGGTGCCTCCAATCCGGAGCACCAAAGTGTCCTTTATATGAACGACGATTTTCGTGTTTATAACCTCATGTTCGATGATGTAAGACCAGAGCACTCTCAAGCAGCAGAGATCTCTGCTGGCATTTGAATTTTGTACAAGTAAACCTTGCTATCCCTGCAAAGCTAATTCCTGGCTTATTTCCCAAGTGGGTTGTATATACTCTAGAGTATGTGTATAAAAGGACTTACCTTCATTTGGTGACCCCAACGCGATTCCGTAGCTCCCATACCTGCGGTGATATCCAAATGGACTCTACGGAAGGGTGTGCCCACCTACAGTGACCAGTCCCCAAAACGCATACGCAGAAGAAGTGGTCCTTGTGGGTGCCGTCTTTGCAGAAATCCTGCCTGCTCGTTGGGACACGGTGCAACCCCAGGGAGATGCCCAGACCTGTTGTGGATTAACCAAAAATAGAAGCTGTCAGAAGAACATGGACACATGAGTATAGACTGCAAGGAATAACAATGTTCAGGTTGAGGTATGGAGCAGTATGACAGAGACAAGCAGGCAATGAATGAAAGTGGATGTATAGACTGGATATTTAATTGTTGAGGGTTTTTTATGGCCATTTGTACTTATTTTATTTTTTAAGTTATACAGAGAACTAATAAGAGGAAGAAATGGGAGCCCCCCTACCCCTAAGTGAGGTCCCGACCAGTGCAGGAAAAGAAATATAAGGAGCAATTTAGGTGCTCAATATAATTAGATGGCCCGGGAAAAGTAGTGGTCATTGTTTTAGCTTGTTATTTTAGTTTGTTATTTTGAGTGTATTTTTTCATATGTACGGTGGATCCCAGGAGGGGCGCGTATGGTGTGAATGGGACATAAGTAGTGAGAATGGGTCAGGAGTGAATGGGGATGCACTAAGGGGGGAAGAAGGTAAGGTTGATGTTTTTGATATAAACAGAATTGTGACATTATTGGCTGACAGGATGGAGACAATTATAAGGTGCTGGACGACTTTAGGATGTAGACTAATGGGGAGAATACTGAATGAACATATTGGTGACAAGCACTTTGGACTGATGACAACCATGGGGACAGATACACCCCTAGACCACATATGTAAGGCCTTATCCCTGTACAGTGACAAAGAAGTATCATAGTCAATGGGTAACAGAAACTAAAGGGAAGGGATGCCCCACTCCTAGCCAGAGGGGTGATCCTTCAATAAGTGTGCTTTAGACCATATGGCAACATACCTGACTGCCAAATACAAGGGGAGGCCACTACAGAACTGGTGGGAAATATTGGATTTGTGGAGAATGTTCAAAGAGACAGAGGCCCCTAAGAAACGAGGGGTGACATCAGGCAATGAGACATCGACTAACACAGGGAATGTGAAAATGGGGAGGGGACAACTGAAGAAACGTTACCCATTATTAACGATACCTGTAGAGGGATACACAAATCCAACCTATGTATCCAGGGGTACAATCTTAACAGGCTCCTGTACAGCCCCACCTTCTCCGTATGTGACTCCCCCTGCAGTGTCCACCCATTCAGGGGTGAGCACTAGAGATCTCTAAGTGGTGTTATCCATCTCAAGCACAGCATTGGCTAGATTACATGAAGCATGTGAAACAGCAAGGGCAGCAGAAGTTCTGATGCTGCCACAGGCACCACTCACTTACCTCCTGGGGAAGAGTGAAAATACGGGGAATTTATGTTCAGGATTGACAGCACGCCTATAAGAGCCATACATGTAGAAATGGAGGGGGAGGAGGACAACTCAGGGTACAAGAATGTGGGGTCAGCACAAGGGGACGAGGAATACGTGAGCGATTTCAATGAAATAGAGGAAGGGGCAGAGGGAGGGGCTGAGACAGCACTCCCCACCACAACGAGGGTAGAAAGCTTGAGGGACGGAAGGTTGAGGGAATGGTTTGGGAGAATAGCGTTGGCAATGAAAAATTGAAGTGGCCTGAAAACCGGGAAAGTTAAAACGAAATTACAAATGCCCCTTATACACAAAGGTGCAGGATGCCCCCATTATGTTCCATGGGTGCAGATGGATAAAAACAAAAAACGATCTTCTAAAGTCCCTGCCCCAACTCACTGCGGTGTTGGGGAAGTGGATCTATGCATTCAAAAATCACACCACACGGGTGCCCCTCGCAATAAGAAACATCAAATGTTTGTTGGTATCGGCAGTGGGAGATCAGGCAGAATCATTGTGGGGGAACCCAGGACTGTCAGTGAGCAACGACTCCCATGATGGGGCATCGTTCAACAATATCCCCGTGTTTGGGGTGCACTGCGAAGGACCTTCCTGGATACCCCCGATTTACAATCAATACTGCACTGCACAATGGGGGATGAGGAAGATGTTGTTCAGTACATTCTTCAGGTTCAAGAGATGCGGAGAGCAGAGTCGGCCAGCGCCTGGTACCAATCATCGTTGTTGTTTTATTTCATTGGGAAGCGATGGCTCCATAAGGAAGTGCAGAAGGTGCTTGATAAAATAGTGAAGGGTTGGCCTGAAATTCAAAGTGTTATAGTACATCATTGTAGAAGGCTCAAAGAGCGTGAAAAGGGAACTATTCAAAGATAGCAGGCAGAGGAAGCGAAACTAGTTCAAAATAAACTAGTGAAAGTTGCAGAAGTGTCAGTGGTACCACTCCCGCAGCAGATGGGAGAAGAAGGGTGTGCCTCCATTGCCACACAGGTGAGGATGGCAGCTTTGTGGGCAGAAAATGGGAAATGACAGTGGGGAGGAAATCAACACTATAAAGTACCTCAAGGGCAAGGAGGGAAACAAAGAGGACAAGGTGGGTTCCTTGGAAAGAGGGGAGGGGGATTCAGTTGACAAGGGCCAAGCGAGGGTGGACAGGGGCTGTGTTGGTCATGAGGAAGGTGGGGACACTTTTCCAGAGAATATCGCAGCAGACAAGGAGGGAACTACAACTACAACTAAAATCAACAAGCATATGGAACCCCACCCCAGGAGCCCCCAAGGTCCTCCAAATGGGTCGACCATGATTCCATGCAAAAAACACCAAGCTTACACTCAGTTACCTCCCCAAGTCCCTGGCCCATATCAAAAAACCACCACAACAACAAGCTATGTAACAACACCCGGCCTGCCCCAACCAGCAATCAGAAGCAAACAGACACCCTTTGGGCACTGCACCCATTTGCCCCCTACAAAGGAGCAGCAGTGATAGGAAGGAAGCCCTTCTCATGCCCAGGGACAGACACTTATCCTGACTAGGACATCCCACAGGGAGCACTTTCATTTCTAGTACTATTAATGACTTACATCCTGAAGAGGAACTACTGTTGGGGGCAGAGAAAGGAAATAAGTAGTTCATCTTTATGGTGGAAAAATAGTGCATTAGTGAAGGTGACTTCCTGCTATCAGGAAAAACTCTCAACACGCATGGATTCTTTGGGGTTGTAGTAATGGTTCCATACACAGAAGATTTAGATGTCAAAATTGGTGCGAAGGGCATATGAGCACCCCTCCTTTAATATGAAAGATCACTTGTCAACTTATTGAGACGAGACCGGCTAGGTAAACTGAATATGAACATATCGTTTACATATAGATGAGTTGTCTGTGCCACCCGTGGCATCTGCTCCCTCAGAGCAATGCTAGTGTTACCTGCAGTGGAAAATGTGGTGGTAGTGAGAGGGATACCTGTGAACACAGATATATTCATCTATGGCATTAAGGTGCTTGCCAGAGCAGTGCCCCAGATTACCAGGAAAGAGTTGAGAGTACCTGCTGGCTTTGTTTTTTGACCTGTAGCACTCCGTTATGTGGTCGCTGGTACTTTGTTGTACTTAGATTTCGAGGGGTTACAGTTGTCTGCCAAGAGAATTGTGGTACTGGGCACAGATATCCGTGGGTGCCAATGGGTCATAGTGTTATGTATTGACACCAATATAACTCTGCAATAACTGACTGATGGAGATTTATTTGAAGACAGCAACAATGATGGGGAGATACCTATTGAAATATGTATGCCTTGTGACATCATGGTACAGTATTCAAAGGTATAGATCCCCTCATGGCTATTGTTAGTAGGCCACCCACATTCTGTGATAGAGTACGTTCCGCCACATTTATGGACTATAAATCTGCATGTTGTGGGGATGCTGGAGGAAGTGACGCCAGTAAAAATAACACTCAAATCAGGTGCAGTGTTGCCGAGGGTCAAACAGCATCCCCTATCAAGGGATGCAAAGGAGGGAATCCAGCAAACACTCCAGTCCTTATTGCACCAGCAGATTATTTGCCCCTCCCCGTCCCAATGAAACACCAAAATCTATCCGATCAAAAAAGCAACAGATGGTAGTTGGAGAATGATTCAAGATTTGTGCCCCCTTATGATATCATACAGAACAAATGTCCTCTTGTTCCCAACCCTGCCTCCATTTTGTACCGCATCTGAAGCAAGCCACCCATTTCACTGTGGTGGATCTAAAAAATGCATTTTTCTCCATGCCATTGAGCCAGGATCACAGTATCCTACAGCATTTACCCTGAGATGAACGCGATATGAACACCGTTGCTTGCCCCAGGGGTACTGTGAAAGCCCTGGTATTTTTAACAGAATCCTGCATGAAGACCCTGGTAACATTCAGGTACCCAGCATGTTCATTCAATACGTAGATGACCTACTGGTCTGCAGCGACAGCAAGCAGTGCTGTCAAAGGGATTCTACTGCCTTGCTCCAGTTGCTAGCTCAAAAGAGTTCAAGGTAGACAAGAAAAAACTCCAGTATTGTTTACCAGAGGTATTGTACTTGGGCCAGCTTAATTTCAAAGATGGCAAAAGAATAATCCCAGACAGAGCCGCCACAGCATGTGCCACTCCTAAACCAAGACCTGTAAAGGACATGCAAAGGTTCCTGAGGCTTTGCAACTTTTGTGGGGCCTGGATTTTAGATTATGCAGCGTACACCAGGCCACTCAAACAATGTCTCAAGGAGGCACAAAAAGAGGGAACAACAATCCAATGGACAGCAGAAATGCTAACTGCATTTACTGCCTTAAAAGGTGTAATTTCTAGACCCCCGACTAACACAGGAATTCTACTTATTTTCACATTCAAATGACACACTCATGACCGCGGTGCTGTGACAAAAAAGCTCCATGGGACACAAGCCTTTGGCATTCTATAGTGGCACACTTGACTCTGTCATACAAGGACAGCTTGCATGCAAATAAGCTCTCGCTGCTGCAGCCTTCGCCATGGGATACTCCATAACGTTATACGTTAAGCACTAACTGTTTGCAATACTGGAATGCTCAAAATCCACTTTGACCACACACAGAGCGTCCGCATGTGAAACAATGTAGTGAAGCCCAAATTTCCATGTGGTGTGATGCAGAACAGTAAATCCAGCCACATTCCTTACAGAACCATGCACTGTTGAGGATATGCAACAACATGACTGTGCAACATACTATTATTATTATTATTATTATTATTATTATTATTATTATTATTATTATTATTATTAACATATAAAGAAGAGGGGGATGGTATTTCCAATGCCAAAGGCAGTGCTCTAGAAGAAGGGGAGGTATGTTTTGTTGATGGGTCAATGTCCATTGATCAGGAAACAGGAGAAAAAGATGTTGGGGCAGCATTGGTATGAAAGTAGGAGGGGGAATTTGAGACACTGATCATGAAAAGATTACCCAGGCATTACTCAGCAGAGGCAGCAGAACCTGTAGCACTGATTGAGGCCCTGCAGGCATCAAAGGGATGCTGTGTTACCATTTACTTAGACTCTGCATATGTCACCACCATGCTGCACGCAGATCTATCCCGGGGTAGGAGACAGGGGGTTCAGGAGAGCAGATGGCTCCCTGGTACAACATGCAGATCTATTAAAATTATTGATTTCAGCCCTCACAGATCCCCCCATAGCAGCGGTTGTTAAGTGTATAGCTTACACTCAGTGCACAGACGAAATCTCATTAGGAAATGCTGCCGGCAGCTAACAAAACAGAATACCTGCCAATACATATGGGTACAGAATATGTCCTAATTACACCTGTAACATCCAAGACGGCAGACGCCTAAATGGCCCTCCCTATAGAAAACTTCATTGAATTGCAGTGCAGAGCAACAACTGAGGAACAGAGTCTATGGCTCAAATGATGGTGCATCTTATCACCCGCAGACCTCTTGTGGCGACAGCAGGCAACAGGAAAAGTTGTCATGCCTGTCGCCCTACTATACACAGCATTCGACGACTGCATTTTCCATTCCACAGTTCTAAGCAACACATTGCTGCTGAACTCCAGGAACATTGTTTTTTTTAACAAACTTACAGGAACACCTGACACAGATTGTGGTCCAATGTACCACATGTCAAGTGTTCAAGAAAGAGATGACATTAAGAACTTTACGGGGTACATTACCCCGCCCAATGGGCCCTTTCCTTGAGGTGCACATTGATTATGCAGACATGGGATAAAGATACAATGCGGCACGATACTTGACTGTGGTGGAGAGTCTATTCTCTCCGTGGGTGGAAGCAGGCCCCTGTGCCCACCCCCATGCCAGTTGTGCCCCTAAATTCCTCGTCAGAGAAGTTTTCCTCCGATGGGGAGTGTGTTATGTCCTACAATCAAACAAAGGGACTCACTTTTTCAATTAGCTGTTTAAAGTGACAACCTTATTGGGGATCAAACACAAATTGTGCTCCATTTACCACCCACAAGGAAATGGGGTGACAGAAAAAATAAACAGCCTCCTAAAAAGTAGACTGCCCAAACTATTGTCATGGCCACTGTGAGGGGGCACAAGTTATGCCACATACAGGCTCCCACCAGAACCCTGAGGGCCTTAAATAAAACCACTGCAAAAGGGCTCCTGGAGCCAGTCCTGCCATCTTTGACACCAGGCTCATATGTAGGAAGGAAGTCTGTTCAAACTAGGTCCCATTTATGTACTTTAAATCATGCACCCACACAGTCTAGTTCTAAGAACCAAGCAATGCGGTCTAGTGTTTTGGGTGTGGCAGGCCGGAACTACTTTCCCTGGTACTACTTTACCTAGGCCATATAAACCACACCCTGACTGCAGAACACGCTTCGTGTTATTCTGCAACCAGCAGTGTGATGCTTACCGTGTCCAGCTCCTGGTCTTCAGCATCTTCCTGTAATCCTGCAAGAACAAAAATAAGATTATTCTGTTTTACCTGAGAAAACGCCATCCAGTACTCAGCATCTCAACTGGGTTGCAATCTGTGGAAACCGAGAGAAGAAGAATAATCACTCCGCTGTGGGTACTAGCTTAAGGACTTCCGGCTAACCGCTACCACAGCTGCTGTTCGAACATTGCGACTTGGGCCTCGCCAGCATCAAGACCTTTGCACCGGAAAAGAAGGAGATAAAGACATTAACTAATTCCCACCATAAACAGAACAAAGACTTACAATTAACAAACCTAGCTGCCTACCAGCAGATTTGGAGTCACAGCAGGACTGGGGCCAAGGAAGGCGTGATGCACCAGTGAAGCAACTCGGACAGCTCGCCAACAAACGTCAAGCGCCCGTGCACAAGAAACACAGGACAGATAGCTCACCCTACAAATAACTAAGGTGAGAAAAGAACGCAGTGGGAAGGGAATCGGTCAGAGGGAGGTGGGAGATTCACCATTAGAGATAGTTATCACAAATCCTCCCTTTTGTAATTGCAGATTCATTATTGAGCACTGGGCAACTACGCATCCAGGGTTCCAGATCTCAGAGCCTTCCAGACGCCCCCGGGGAGATCAGGTGAACATAACAACTATGCAACACTCTAAAAAGTAATTGGGTGTACTGTTTACCATTGGCATTGTTCCAATTGCGCTCACAGCCCAGCAAGGACCACCACATGTCCGCTCACGAAATTGCATGCAAACACCACTGTCGCCAGTAAGGAGAGCATCAGATGCGCACAGATCTGCCACTATCTTAGGAGAAGAATTCAAACAATACCTCATATAACTTACAGATGCAATAAGATGTATTTCAAAACAGATCGCACATCCGTACACAGAAAACAGAGAATCTATAACCATGTCTCTAAAAGACACTGCCCCAACCCAACCCTTGCTGACAGGGGAATAGATTTATTTTAGGAGGTTTGTCCAAAAGTGGAACACACCAAGATTCCACAGACCTTATGAAGTGGTGTTTTCCACCACTCTTGCAGTAAAACTGAAAGGGCTAAGATATTCGATTCACCTCTCAAATGTTCGTAAAGCACCAACCTGCACCACACAAGGAATAACCACTGAGAATGACAATACTACCTCGACATAAGTAGCCCTATGCAAACATTATTTGTGCATGTGAAATGTGTTAAAAGAACATGCATTGCTGCTAGAGCATGGGCTACAAAATATTAAACTTCTCTTTCTCTCTTGTTCTCCTCTGTACCAACCCCACCCCAGTTTCTCCCCTCTCCACAGTTGCAACGATCATGGAAATTATGCCACTGAGGGAGTCATCAAATGTACATAGCAGTAGGAATAGAATTCGTTTTACAAGAGCATATAGTTACAATTGTGGGTTGCATTTCATAGCTGTCCTATTTACGTGTATTATTGTCTGCATTGGGCATCTACAGGGGAAAATCTTTTATCTGGGATGACCATATAAAAGAAGTGGGATAGGGGGGCAAATGGACATGGGACGGGGACAAATGGGCCTGGAATAAGCATACATTGGAACACTACAAGAAAGATCACATGTGTCATTATGTGAACTGAAAGTGTAGGTGAAAGGTCACCAGATGCCCCAAAGGCAACCTCTATACTATTTAGTATTTAGTATTTAACTTCCAATCATCTAGCTGCGTACCTAACATGTTGTCTACCTCAGCCCCTAATATGGTTAAAGGTTTTTTCCTCTTTTCAACCCCAAGACCCCTGTTTGGCGATTAGGAAATGCAAAAGAGGAAACCAGGTGGTTGGGCCTGTCTATTAACAATTGTGTTCAATGCAATTATACTTACAGAATCATTTCCTGACTCTTGGCTTACTGTTTTTGTGGTGTCTATTTTTATAAGGGGTGCAAAGACTGACCCTAGAAATGATCGCCCCCATTATAATATTGGACATCGGCAGTAAAGCCTTTAAGTCCCTTTTATTGTCACATTTGGAGGAGTCGGTGAATTAGGAACTAAATCTGTTCCAAATCTAATTTCATAAAGGGCATGGTACAAATGTCACTGTTGTGTTGTAAGTTACATACAGGAACAGGCTTGGACAGAGAAACAGAGTGAGCCATTTGCTGCCTCGATTGATCTTTCTGAAGTTTTCGATTCTGTGGTACGACCTCGACTGTGGGCTAAGCTAGTGAATTGGGAAATTCTGGAAGACTGGAGCCAGCCCACCCCACCAACCCAACCCCTACAACCTCTGCTCTTTGACCAGCACCCAAACCCCAGGTCCTAACCTCCATAAAGTGCCCACTGCAGATCTAAATCTCACATGATTGTTTTTTCTTTCTAGCAGCATCACACGTCTCCTGTAACAAGAGGTATCAGGAAGGGTAAATCAAAGATCAATCCCCAAGGGGGAGGCATTGGGTGCAGGCACTGTTTATCAACGAAGCCCTGAATGTATAGGTCTGCTAAACTGTATTTTATCCTCCTCTCTCCCTGGAACCCCATTTCCTGTGCGCCCAGGTGCCTGCCATAATGAATGAATAGTCCATCTTAGTTGTTTAGTTTAGACAAGATAGAGTGTGCTTTATGCATGCCCTGACCCTATTGCATCAAGATCGACGGAGACGAACCAGCCTATTACCGCCTGGCATCCCCTATGGAGCAGGCCCATGTGTAGGGTGCCTCCAATCCGGAGCACCAAAATGTCCTGTATATGAACGACGATTTTTATGGCCATTTTTATTTATTTTATTTTTTAAGTTATACAGAGACCTAATAAGAGGAAGAAATGGGAGCACCCCTACCCCTAAGTGAAGGGGGAAGGTGGGGCCACAGTGCACTGTCCCGACCAGTGCAGGAAAAGAAATATAAGGATAAATGTAGGTGCTCAATATAATTAGAGGGCCCGGGAAAAGTAGTGGTCATTGTTTTAGCTTGTTATTTTAGTTTGTTATTTTGAGTGTATTTTTTCATATGTACGGTGGAGCCCAGGAGGGGCGCGTATGGTGTGAATGGGACATAAGTAGAGAGAATGGTTCAGGAGTGAATGGGGATGCACTAAGGGGGGAAGCAGGTAAGGTTGATGTTTTTGATATAAAGAGAATTGTGACATTATTGACTGACAGGATGGAGACAATTATAAGGTGCTGGACGACTTTAGGATGTAGACTAATGGGGAGAATACTGAATGAACATATTGGTGACAAGCACTTTGGACTGATGACAACCATGGAGACAGATACACCCCTAGACCACATATGTAAGGCCTTACCCCTGTACAGTGACAAAATCAAAAAGTATCATAGACAATGGGTAACAGAAACTAAAGGGAAGGGATGCCCCACTCCAAGCCAGAGGGGTGATCCTTCAATAAGTGTGCTTTAGACCATATGTCAACATACCTGACTGCCAAATACAAGGGGAGGCCTCTACAGAACTGGCGGGAAATATTGGATTTGTGGAGAATGTTCAAAGAGACAGAGGCCCCTGAGAAACGAGGGGTGACACCAGGCAATGAGACATCGACTAACACAAGGAATGTGAAAATGGTGAGGGGACAACTGAAGAAACGTTTCCCATTATTAACGATACCTGTAGAGGGATACACAAATCCAACCTATGTATCCGGGGGTACAATCTTAACAGGCTCCTGTAAACCCCACCTTCTCCGTATTTTAC
The DNA here is from genome assembly GCF_040938575.1 of Ambystoma mexicanum. Classification (NCBI taxonomy): domain Eukaryota; kingdom Metazoa; phylum Chordata; class Amphibia; order Caudata; family Ambystomatidae; genus Ambystoma; species Ambystoma mexicanum. The sequence goes on along the minus strand of NC_090935.1, from coordinate 128,432,931 downwards.
TCCCCCTGCAGTGTCCACCCATTCAGGGGTGAGCACTAGAGATCTCAAAGTGGTGTTATCCATCTCAAGCACAGAATTCGCTAGATTACATGAAGCATGTGAAACAGCAAGGGCAGCAGAAGTTCTGATGCTGCCACAGGCACCACTCACTTACCTCCTGGGGAAGAGTTAACATATGGGGAATTTATGTTCAGGATTGACAGCACACCTATAAGAGCCGTACATGTATAAAGGGAGGGGGAGGATGACAACTTAGGGTACAAGAATGTGGGGTCAGCAAAAGGTGACGAGGAATATGTGAGCGATTTCAATGAAATAGGGGAAGGGGCAGAGGGAGGGGCCGAGACAGCACTCCCCGCCACAACGAGGGTAGAAAGGTTGAGGGAACGGTTCAGGAGAATAGCGTTGGCAAAGAAAAATTGACGTTGCCTGAAAACCGGGAAAGTTCAAATGAAATTACAAATGCCCCTTATACACAAAGGTGCAGGATGCCCCCATTATGTTTCATGGGTGCAGATGGATAAAAACAAAAAACGATTTCCTAAAGTCCCTGCCCCAACTCACTGCGGGGTTGTGGAAGTGGATTTATGCATTCAAAAATCACACCACACGGGTGCCCCCCTCGCAATAGGAAACATGAAATGTTTATTGGTATCGGCAGGGGGAGATCAGGCAGAATCATTGTGGGTGAACCCAGAACTGGCAGTGAGCAACGACTCCCATGATGGGGCATGGTTCAACAATATCCCTGTGTTTGGGATGCACTGCGAAGGACCTTCCTGGATACTCCTGATTTACAATCAATACTGCACTGCACAATGGGGGATGAGGAAGATGTGCAGTACACTCTTCAGGTTCAAGAGATGCGGAGAGCAGAGACAGGCAGTGCCTGGTACCAATCATCGTTGTTGTTTTATTTCATTGGGAAGCGGGGGCTCCATAAGGAAGTGCAGACGGTGCTTGATAAAATAGTGAAGGGTTGGCCTGAAATTCAAAGTGTTATAGTACATCATTGTAGAAGGCTCAAAGAGCGTGAAAAGGAAACTATTCAAAGACAGCAGGCAGAGGAAGCAAAACTAGTTCAAAATAAACTAGGGAAAGTAGCAGCAGTGTCAGTGGTACCCGCCCCACAGCAGATGGGAGACGACGGGTGTGCCTCCATTGCCACACAGGTGAGGATGGCAGCTTTGTGGGCAGAAAACAGGCAAGGACAGTGGAGAGGAAACCAACACTATACAGTACCTCAAGGGCAAGCAGGGAAACAAAAAGGATGAGGTGGGTTCCTTGGAAAGAGGGAAGGGGGATTTATTTGACAAGGGCCAAGCGAGGGTGGACAGGGGCTGTGTTGGTCATGAGGAAGGTGGGGATAATTTTTCAGAGAATATCGCAGCAGACAAGGAGGGAACTACAACTACAACTAAAATCAACAAGCATATGGGAACCTCCACCCCGGGAGCCCCCAAGGTCCTCCACATGGGTCGACCATGATTCCATGCAAAATACACCAAGCTTACACTCATTTACCTCCCCAAGTCCCAGGCCCACATCGAAAAACCACCACAACAGCCAGCTATGTAACAACACCTGGCCTGCCCCAACCAGCAATCAGAAGCAAACAGACACCCTTTTGGCACTACACCCAACGGCCCCCTACAAAGGAGCAGCAGTGATAGGAAGGAAGCCCTTTTCATGAACAGGGACAGACACTTATCCTGACTAGGACACCCCACAGGGAGCACTTGCATTTCCAGTACTATTAATGACCTTGCATCCTGAAGAGGAACCAGTGGTGGGGGCAGAGAAAGGAAATAAGCAATTCATCTTTATGGTGGAAAAATAGTGCATTAGTGAAGTTGACTTCCCGCTAACAGGAAAAACTCTCGACACACATGGATTCTTTGGGGTTGTAGTAATGGTTCCATACACAGAAGATTTAGATGTAAAAATTGGTGCAAAGGGCGTATGAGCACCCCTCCTTTAATATGAAAGTTGCCTTGTCAACTTATTGAGACGAGACCTGGTAAGTAAACTGAATATGAACATATCTTTTACAGATAGATGAGTTGTCTGTGCCACCTGTGGCATGTATTCCCTCAGAGTAATGCTAGTGATACATGCAGTGGAAAATGTGGTGGTAGTGAGAGGGATACCTGTGAACCCAAATATGTTCATCTATGGCATTAAGGTGCTTGCCAGAGAAGTGCCCCAGATTACCAGGAAAGAGTTGAGAGTACCTGCTGACTTTGTTTTTTGACCTATAGCACTCTGTGATGTGGTCGCTGGTACTTTGTTGTACTTAGATTTCGAGAGGTTACAGTTGTCTGCCAAGAGAATTGTGGTACTGGGTACAGATATCCATGGGTGCCAATGGGTCACAGTGTTATGTATTGACCCCAATATAACTCTGCAAGAACTGACTGATGGAGATTTCTTTGAAGGCAGCAATAATGATGGGGAGATAATTATTGAAATATGTATGCCTTGTGACATCATGGTACAGTATTCAAAGGTACAGAGCCCCCTCATGGCTATTGTTAGTAGGCCATCCCCATTCTGTGATAGTGTACGTTCTGCCACATGTATGGACTACAAATCTGCATGTTGTGGGGATGCTGGAGGAAGAGACGCCAGTAAAAATAACACTCAAATCAGGTGCAGTGTTGCCAAGGGTCAAACAGTATCCCCTATCAAGAGAGGCAGAGGAGGAAATCCAGCAAACACTCCATTCCTTATTGCACCAGCAGATTATTTGCTCCTCCCCATCCCAATGAAACACCAAAGTCTATCCGATCAAAAAAGCAACAGATGTAGTTGGAGAATGATTCAAGATTTGTGCCCCCTTATGATATCATATAGAACGAATGTCCTCTTGTTCCCAACCCTGCCTCCATTTTGTACCGCATCTGAAGCAAGCCACCCATTTCACTGTGGTGGATCTAAAAATGCATTTTTCTCCATGCCATTGAGCCAGGATCACAGTATCTTACAGCATTTACCCTGAGATGAACGTGATATGAACACCATTGCTTGCCCCAGGGGTACTGTGAAAGCCCTGGTATTTTTAACAGAATCCTGCATGAAGACCTTGGTAACATTCAGGTGCCCAGCATGTTCATTCAATACGTAGATGACCTACTGGTCTGCAGCGACAGCGAGCAAAGCTGTCAAAGGGATTCTACTGCCTTGCTCCAGTTGCTAGCTCAAAAGAGGTCAAGGTAGACAAGAAAAAACTCCAGTATTGTTTACCAGAGGTATTGTACTTGGGCCAGCTTAATTTCAAAGATGGCAAAATAATAATCCCAGACAGAGCCGCCACAGCGTGTGCCACTCCTAAACCAAGACCTGTAAAGGACATGCAAAGGTTCCTGAGGCTTTGCAACTATTGTGGGGCCTGGATTTTAGATTATGCAGCATACACCAGGCCACTCAAACAATGTCTCAAGGAGGCACAAAAAGAGGGAACAACAATCCAATGGACAGCAGAAATGCTAACTGCATTTACTGCCTTAAAAGGTGTAATTTCTAGACCCCCGACTAACACAGGAATTCTACTTATTTTCACATTCAAATGACACACTCATGACCGCGGTGCTGAGACAAAAAAGCTCTATGGGACACAAGCCTTTGGCATACTACAGTGGCACACTTGACTCTGTCATACAAGGATAGCTTGCATGCAAATAAGCTCTTGCTGCTGCAGCCTTCGCCATGGGATACTCCATAACGTTATACGTTAAGCACTCACTGTTTGCAATACTGGAATGCTTAAAATCCACTTTGACCACACACAGAGCGTCCGCATGTGAAACAATCTAGTGAAGCCCAAATTTCCATGTGGTGTGATGCAGAACAGTAAATCCAACCACATTCCTTACAGAACCATGCACTGTTGAGGATGTGCAACAACATGTGTGTGCAACATATGAAGAAGAGGGGGATGGTATTCCCAAAGCCAAAGACATTGCTCTAGAAGAAGCAGAGTTATGCTTTGTTGATGGGTCAGTGTCCATTGATCAGGAAACAGGAGAAAAAGATGTTGGGGCAGCATTGGTATGAAAGTAGGAGGGGGAATTTGAGACACTGATCATGAAAAGACTACCCAGGCATTACTCAGCAGATGCAGCAGAACCTGTAGCACTGATTGAGGCCCTGCAGGCATCAAAGGGATGCTGTGTTACCATTTACTTAGACTCTGCATATGTCACCACCATCCTGGGGCAGGAGACAGGGGGTTCAGGACAGCAGATGGCTCCCTGGTACAACATGCAGATCTACTAAAATTATTGAGTTCAGCCCTCGTAGATCCCCCCATAGTAGCGGTTGTTAAGTGTATAGCTTACACTCACTGCACAGACGAAATCTCATTAGGAAATGCTGTCGGCAGCTAAAAAAGCAGAATACCTGCCAGTACATATGGGTGCAGAATAAGTCCTAATTACACCTGTAACATCCAAGACGGCAGACGCCTAAATGGCCCTCTTTACAGAAAACATAATTGAATTGCAGTGCAGAGCAACAACTGAGGAACCGAGTCTATGGCTCAAATGTTGGTACATCTTATCACCCACAGACCTCTTGTGGCGACAGCAGGCAACAGGAAAAGTTGTCATGCCTGTCGCGCTACTATACACAGCATTCGACAACTGCATTTTCCATTCCACAGATCTAAGCATAACATTGCTGCTGATCTTCAGGAACATTGTTTTTTTTTAACAAACCACTTGTCAAGTGTTCAACAAAGAGATGACATTAAGAACTTTACGGGGTACATTACCCCGCCCCGTGGGCCCTTTCCGTGAGCTGCACATTGATTATGCAGACATGGGATAAAGATACAATGCAGCATGATACTTCACTGTGGTGGAGTGTCTATTCTCTCCGTGGGTGGAAGCAGGCCCCTGTGCCCATCCCAATGCCAGTTGTGCCCCAAAAATCCTTGTCAGAGAAGTTTTCCTCCGATGGGGAGTGTGTTATGTCCTACGATCAAACAAAGGGACTCACTTTTTCAATTAGCTGTTTAAAGTGACAACCTTATTGGGGATCAAACACAAATTGTGCTCCACTTACCACCCATAAGGAAAATAAACAGCCTCCTAAAAAGTAGACTGCCCAAACTATTGTCATGACCACTGTGAGGGGGCACAAGTTGTGCCACATACAGGCTCCCACCAGAACCCCGAGGGCCTTAAATAAAACCACTGCAAAAGGGCTCCTGGAGCCAGTCCTGCCATCTTTGACACCAGGCTCATATGTAGGAAGGAGGTCTGTTCAAACTAGGTCCCATTTATGTACTTTAAATCATGCACCCACACAGTCTAGTTCTAAGAACCAAGCAATGCGGTCTAGTGTTTTGGGTGTGGCAGGCCTGGAACTACTTTCCCTGGTACTACTTTACCTAGGCTATATAAACCACACCCTGACTGCAGAACATGCTTCGTGTTATTCTACAAGCAGCAGTGTGACGCTTACCGTGTCCAGCTCCTGGTCTTCAGCATCTTCCTGTAATCCTGCAAGAACAAGAACAAGATTATTCTGTTTTACCTGAGAAAACACCATCCAGCACTCAGCATCTCAACTGGGCTGCAATCTGTGGAAACCGAGAGAAGAAGAATAATCACTCCGCTGTGGGTACTAGTTTAAGGACTTCCGGCGAACCGCTACCACAGCTGCTGTTCGAACATTGCGACTTGGGCCACGCCAGCATCAAGACCTTCGCACCAGAAAAGAAGGAGATAAAGACATTAACTAATTCCCACCATAAACAGAACAAAGACTTACAATTAACAAACCTACCTGCCTACCAGCAGATTTGGAGTCACAGCAGGACTGGGGCCAAGGAAGGCGTAATGCACCAGTGAAGCAACTCGGACAGCTCGCCAACAAATGTCAAGCGCCCGTGCACAAGAAACACAGAACAGATAGCTCACCCTACAAATAACTAAGGTGAGAAAAGAACGCAGTGGGAAGGGAATCGGTCAGAGGGAGGTGGGAGATTCACCATTAGAGACAGTTATCACAAATCCTCCCTTCTGTAATTGCAGATTCATTATCCAGCACTGGGCAACTACGCATCCGGGGTTCCAGATCTCAGAGCCTTCCAGACGCCCCCGGGGAGATTAGGTGAACGTAACAGCTATGCAACACTCTAAAAAGTAATTGGGTGTACTGTTTACCATTGGCATTGTTCCAATTGCGCTCACAGCCCAGCAAGGACCACCACATGTCCGTCACGAAATAGTGACTTGTCAATGCATGCAAACACCACTGTCGCCAGTAAGGAGAGAATCAGATGCGCACAGATCTGCCACTATCTTAGGAGAAGAATTCAAACAATACCTCACATAACTTACACATGCAATAAGATGTATTTCAAAACAGATCACACATCCGTATACAGAAAACAGAGAAACTATAACCATGTCTCTAAAAGACACCGCCCCACCCCAACCCTTGTTGACAGGGGAATAGATTTATTTTAGGAGGTTCGTCCAAAATTGGAACACACCAAGATTCCACAGACCTTATGAAGTGGTTTTTTCCACCACTCTTGCAGTAAAAGTGAAAGGGCTAAGATATTCGATTCACCTCTCAAATGTTCGCAAAGCACCAACCAGCACCACACATGGAATAACCACTGAGAATGACAATACTACCTCGACATAAGTAGCCCTAGGCAAACATTATTTGTGCATGTGAAATTTGTTAAAAGAACATGCATTGCTGCTAGAGCATGGGCTACAAAATATTAACAGGCCGATTCATGGAATTAATGTGCGCAAGCGTGCGAAAACGTGCGATTCGCAGTGAAAGAGCGAAAATCGCAGTGCAAGTGCGAAAATCGCAGGGAAACCAGCGCACATCGATTCATGGAAGTCCGTGCACGAGAAAAATATTGGATGTGCGCTGAAGGTCATCTAACGGCGTGCGCCACGGCCACAGCGAAATCGCACATAGCGCGGCGCACATAACAAAAGTAGGTGGAACACGGGGCATGACACGCGGAATGGGGAACAACTCGTGAAAATATGGGCGTCACGGGGAAAGTACAGGAGGCAAGTGCGCGGAACGCCCACACGCTCGCCTACAACACATATTCATGGAATCGAATAGGGCAAACCAGCGCACGGGCAAAGACGCGCACTGACCCATACACGTCTGCCACACGAAAGCAGGCGGTAGCGTCCCTGCGCATGAAAAAAAATGTGCGCCAAAATGTGCGCTAACAAAAAGCACGTATACACAGCTCTGATGAAAGTCCCATACTGTGGCCCTCTGGGACAAATGATGTGCAAAGGGGTATGCGACAAACACGGACACCCGCTGTGTGAATAATAGTGTGTGCGTGTATTTCGTGGGTACGCGTGGAAGTTTCACACGCGATTGGCCTGGGTACGTGTATTTCAGGGGTGCGCGAGAAGTTTCAGACGCGATTGGCCTGGGTACGTGTATTTCAGGGGTGCGCAAGAAGTTTTACACGCGATTGGCCTGGGTATGTGTATTTCAGGGGTGCGCGAGAAGTTTCACACGCAATTGGCCTGGGTATGTGTATTTCAGGGGTGCGCTAGAAGTTTTACACGCGATTGGCCTGGGTACGTGTATTTCAGGGATGCGCGAGAAGTTTTACACGCGATTGGCCTGGGTATGTGTATTTCAGGGGTGCGCGAGAAATTTCACACGTGATTGGCCTGGGTACGTGTTTTTCAGTGGTGCGTGAGAAGTTTCAAACGCGATTGGCCTGGGGGAGCGGGTACGTGTATTTCAGGGGCTCGCGGGTGGTTTTGCACGCGATTGGCCTGGGGAAGTGGGCACGTGTATTTCAGGGGCTCGCGGGTGGTTTTACATGCGATCGGGCCTGGGGGAGTAGGGTATGTGTATTTCAGGTGATTGGGGGTGGTTTTACACGCGATCGGGCCTGGGGGAGCAGGGTACCACTCACCGTCTGCCTTGCGTGGAGAAGAACGCGTAGCCAACACCCACCCGCTGTGAAGTAATAGCGTGTGAACCCCAACGCCTGCAAAACACATGCACCGCACCCTACGAAAAGCACATACAGAGCAATAGAAATCCACGTGGGATCTTCAAGCCCTGCCAGGGCAACGCCCGTGCGCGATACGTCACAGACGCGCTTACGTGCTAAGGGCCTTTGTTCCAATGGAATCGCGTATGCGTGCTAACGTGCTTACGCACTAAGGGCCTTTCCTCGAATTACACGCTGACGTGCAGAATTTTCACGTGCCAAATCACTCCGTATCAAGCTGGCCACGCGTAAGCACACAGAAGACCACGCTCCTGCCCAAAAGGCCGAATTACTGCCCCCCAGAGCCCCGAGCAGCCTCCCACGAGCCATCTGCTGCTGCCTGCCTGCCTGCCTGCCTGCCTGCTGCCACCGTGCTCTGCCTTTTGGTGCCTGCACATCAGCCATCTGCAGGGGTCCAGTTGCTGTGTCCATCCCTGCTGGGACAAAAGACTCCCAACTGGGATACCATCACTCCACAGCCCAGCCCCAGGGCCCAGTTGCCCACCCACACCTGCCTCGGGGGACGCCATGTCAGGGCAAACACCATCCGAGACCACTGGCGACCCCCAGCCAGAGGGGCAGAGGGCCACCAGCTGCAGTCAGAAGGAAGTTGGTGTCCTGGTGGAGCTTGTCCTGGGGCATTATGATGCCCTCTTCGGATCATCACGCGCCGACAAGGAAGGACGGGACAGTATCTTGGACGACTTTGTGGTTGCCATCAATGCGGAGGGGGTGGCAACCCGCAACATCAAGCAAGTCATGAAGCACTGGGAGGACTTGAGGTCCAGGACCCTCATGAAGGCCTGGGGCCTCGTGGAGGGGGGCCGGGGCAGCATGAGTACCATCCAGATGAGGATCCTGGAACATGTACGGCCAGTGCTCCATGCCCAGATCCTTGAGAGGGAGACCCGTCTGGAGTCGAGCGGTAAGTGGCCAAGCATTGCTGTGTGAGACAGGGCATGTTGCAGTGTGCTGGTTGTCTGATACTTGCCTGTATGTGTGACATAGGCCATGTACGCATGTGTGTGTGCAGGGACATCATGGTCATGCATGTGAGACCAGTAATGTGTGAAGCACACGGTTGGTGTATGTGTTTAAATGCAACATGGGGAGCCTTATGCGGAATGGACACATGAGAGCATGCCCGTCTCTGTTCCTGGACATGGGTGGGGGTGAGGGATGGGTGCTGATGCCATGTACATGTATGGTGTCCATGTCTGTGTGTCTGACCTGCATGTCTGTGACTTGTGAATGCCATGGATGCATGACACATGTCTGTGACAATGTTCAGAATCACTGATGCAGCCTAGTTATCCTTGCATCCACTGTGCCTGGGGTGTACGAGTCCAGATGGATGAAAGTACGGTGAAGTGTGTGCATGTGATAGGCATGACCCATGATGCATGTGAGTTCCAAAACAACATTGTATGTTTCAAGAGTCCCTTGGACATGTTTGCTAATGTCCATAGCATGCACCATGCCTGTTACTGCATGTGTTTTGCCTGCACTGACCCATGTGTGTGGAGGGACATGATGGAAGTGATCTTTGACAGTGCCACTCATCTGCTATTGCTTCCTGTCTAGGGGACCATTGTACAGTACCTTGATGCTTGTGTTCTATGTCTTCCTCTACACAGCGCAAAGTGAAGAAGAGGGCGGAGACGGCTCTGTGGAGCAAAGCGGCAGGGATGCCCTCACAGCTGCAGCGGAAGGGGTGGGTGAGCCCCCACATGGGCTTGCAACGGCGGAAGACGGGGTGGAGCCATCCAGGTTGGTGGTTTCCACAGAGGAGGAGGAGGCCGCTACTGAGCCGCACATGGGGCCTGGTGGGGGCATCCCTGCTGGTGCAAGTGGTGCAGTCCAGGGGCAGGGGCAGGAGGCAGCACAGGTCACCGTGGAGGGGCCTGTGCATGTCACTGTCCCTGACACTGTGACTGCACCACCATGCACCAGCAGGGATGCCCCATCCCAGGCCCGTCCGCAGGTAGGGGGGATGTCCATGTCATCTGACTCTCCTCCACCTGCGGACGAGACCCCTGGCCGTTTGGAGAAAGTCCTGATTGGTGTCGCTTTGCGCACGGGTGTCATTCGTGATGACGTGCGTGCTTCCGGGGGGGAGCACGCACGTCATCATGAAGAGCACCGTGCCAACGCAGCCAACTCGGTGGGGATCCCATCCCTGCCACAGTCGGGAGTCGGAGGTCCAGCAGGGGTGGACACACCAGCAACTGGACCACAGCAGATGGAGGATGTGACAGCATCATCGGGCAGGGCACGTGCACGACGGCGTCGGTGGATTCCATCAGCCTGGGTGCCGTCGTGCTGGCACAGTCAGTTGCGTCGGAGGCAGCGGCAGGCTCGACGTGGCTCGGGGCCATCAACATCAAAAGATGGCCGACCGTCACTGCCACAACACTCCACTCAGCCCCACAGCCCTACAAGCATCGTGATTGGCTCCTCTCCCCTACTTGGGAGCCAACCACAAGCCGGCAGGCTTGGAGCCGGCCCACCACGAAGGCACCCACAAAGGCACTGTGCCTGTCTCCAGCCTGTCTACACCGTCGAGCCTAGAGCCAGGACCCCTTGCCGTCCAACTACAGGGTAAGCATACTGCCCCCCTCCTCTACAATCCACCCCTGACCCTTGAGCTAGAGTCCTGAACTGTTCCCAGCCATCACGGACATGCACCTCCCAACTTTGCTACGTCAAAGGTCCCACCTGCACCGTTGTGCCCTCGAACTGCAACAAAAAAAAAAATCTATTCCAATGCATAATCTGTAGCCAACTAACCATGCACTGGCCATGCATTGCAGTATGCTGTCACTTGATAATAGCATCTGCACCACGGTCGCCCAGAGACCATTGTATTACTGTGTAGTGCCCTATAGACCACTGTGATATTGTGTAGTGCCTTATGGTCGCCCAGAGACCATTGTATTACTGTGTAGTGCCCTACAGACCACTGTGATATTGTGTAGTGCCTTATGGTCGCCCAGAGACCATTGTATTACTGTGTAGTGCCCTACAGACCACTGTGATATTGTGTAGTGCCTTATGGTCGCCCAGAGACCATTGTATTACTGTGTAGTGCCCTATAGACCTCTGTGATATTGTGTAGTGCCTCATGGTCGCCCAGAGACGTCTGTGATATTGTGTTGCATCTTAGGGTCGCTTGAGACTTTACTCGCTAACTTATCTCAACATGTACAGCTGCCACACACTGTACCTCTTCACAGGTATAGTCTACACCTTACTGACTAGTACCACTGACTACCCCGTGCCCTCAGGGCAACCCAACAGCCACTCCATGGATCTCAGACACACCACCACACACGCCACTCCTCCCGAGATCTTACTCAGACAGTACAGACTTAGAACACGCACACCCCCTCTAGCTCTCCTCTCCACACCTATGCAGGTTACACCTAGAAACTCACGCCTAGGCTCTCGCACTCACGCCAAGACCTGCTGCCCACCATACACCACAACCCGCAAGCACCGTATCAGGTCCCCTAAGCTCGCTCCAACCCCACACAACCAATGTGAAGTCAGACATCACTCGAATAACAAGCCTACTCACACTACCAAAAACCGTACCCCCAGTACCAACCTCAAGCCACCACTACCAAATAAGCTCCAACACCTTAAATGTGCTCTATTAAATGTACGCTCACTCAATGCCCACGCTTTAGAAGTCAATGACATCATCACCAACCAAGACCTAGACATATTAGCCATAACAGAAACATGGCTGCACCCTGCCTCTGGCCCGACTATCAGTTTAGCTGTACCATCAGGTTACACGATCCTAAGACAAGACAGATCAGCTAAAATGGGAGGTGGAGTCGCACTAATCTTTAAAGACACCCTAGCCTTAAGACAGACTCCTACCACAGGGGAAGACCTCATTGACATCCTCTCAGCCAAACTCACCCTCTCCCCCAAAGACACAGTAAACATTCATGTCATATACAGACCCCCAGGACCCACCAATAACTTTAAAGGCATAGTCAACCATCTTCTTGGAAAAAACATTAAACAAACTTCCAAAACACTGTTTTTAGGAGACCTTAACCTTGGATATAATGATAAACTTGACAAAGAAGCCATCACACTCACCAGAAACCTCACAGATCTAGGATTCACACAGATAGTCACTGCCCCGACCCACAACAAAGGCCGTATCCTAGACTGGGTAGCTGATCACAACTGTGGCTCCACCCTCAGCTCCAACACAGCCCTTCCATGGACTGATCACAACTGCCTTCAATTCTGCATTCCCATAACCTCCTACTCCACTCCTCTTATACCAGCACCGGCCATGCTAGCCAGAAGTGCAAAAAAACTTACAGCAGAAAATATACGTCCCCTTCTCAACATCCCTTGCCTAGCGCCACCGTTCTCCTCTGACCCCAGCATACTAGCAGAGATCCTCAAAGACACACTCACCCATGCCATCAACACCGCAGCCCCTCTTGAAAACAAAAAAGAAAAAAAATCATTTCACTCCAACTCATGGTTCACGGAGGACTTATCAAATCTACGCCAATGCAAGCGCCAAGCCCTCAAAACATGGCAGGCCAATCCATGTGACGCCACCAAAGTAGACTTTCTCAGTATCGCTAAAAAATACAAACATGCCATATTCCAGGCGAAATCAGAAACCTACAATAAACGTATTTTGGAAGCCAACTCCCACTCAAAAGAGCTTTTCACCATCTTTAAAGAGCTCACCATCCCCCCAATTTGCACAGATGAGATTGTTAAGGATGAGACCTGGTGTAACAGCATTCAAACAGCAATGTTAAATAAAATAGACCTTCTTCAAAATAAAATAGCAGAACACTCTAAGGCACTGCACGCCCAACAAACCCTCTCCGTCAATAACACCAAAGACGAGCACACCTCCAAATTCGATTTCTCCCCAATCACCGAGTCAGACACTCTCCACATCCTCAAACAGCTCAAACCATCTCGATGCAAAGGAGATATATGCCCCCCCAATATCATCAAAGAATGTGCGACTCCCCTCGCACCAATCATCACAGCATTCATTAACGCCTCATTCAAGACTGGCAAAGTCCCTGACAGCCTTAAAGAGGCATGGGTGCGCCCACTCTTAAAGAAACCAACCCTGGACCCTGCTCAACCTAACAATTATCGGCCTATTACTACCGTTCCATTTCTCTTAAAAATCCTAGATAAAGCTGCACATATGCAGATACAGGCCTACCTAGAAAACAACTCTGTCCTAGGGAAAAGGCAGTCTGGATTCCGCAAAGGTCATGGCACTGAAACCGCCCTACTAGATCTTAAAAATCAAATTACCCTCATCCTAGACAAAGGCAAGCCGGCCCTTCTGCTCCTCCTAGACCTCTCAGCGGCATTTGATCTAGTCGACCACGCCATCCTCTCCAACCATCTCACACAGGCCGCACATTTCTCTAAACAAGCCACAAACTGGATCACCTCCTTCCTCGAAGGTAGAGTGATGAAAGTGTTTTCCAATACAGCCAACGCAGAGCCTACCACCATCAGGTATGGAGTCCCTCAGGGCTCATGTACGGCTCCTACCCTCTATAATCTTTTCACCAAACCTCTCTTTGATAAACTGGACGCACTTGGGATCACATACACCAACTACGCTGACGATACCCAAGTACTCCTCCCGCTCACAGGACTCTACCACCAGGACGCAGCCACTCTCCAGAATATATACGCAACCATCCAAGCATGGATGGCCACAAACGGTCTATGTCTTAACGGAGACAAGACCGAAATCCTCATCCTCGGCCAAAAACCCACTCTCACAAACCTTGACCCCCTCTTCACCAACTTCTGCATTGACAATTGTGTCATCCCAGTTCTACCTTCGGTTAAAACACTAGGAGTCCACATTGACGCATCACTCTCCATGGAAAAGCAAGTCAACTCCATTGTCTCTGCTTCCGCCCTGAGTACCAAGCTCATCAATGCAATCAAACCATTCCTAACTAAAGATAACTGCCTATCCATTGCCAGAGCCACCATTGGAGCCAAACTAGATTACTGTAATGCGCTACTGGCGGGCACCTCCAACTCCAATCTCAATAAACTTCAAATAACACAAAATAATGCACTAAGAGCAGCCCTCAATATACCTAAAAGAGACCACATCGCGAAAGCCAGAAGGGAAGCACATTGGCTACCTGTTAAAGAGCGCATTACATTCAAAATACTTACCACCGCACACAAATGTATTAACCTGACTGCACCTTCATACCTGTCCGACACGCTAGTTAGATCTCACACCAATAGGCCAATGAGACAATGCCACACTAACCAACTTAGGGTCCCACGCATCAAGCGAGCTAAAGCAGGTGGAATAAGCTTCCCCTACATCGCACCTAAACTATGGAACGCATTACCTAGCACGCTCAGAGCAGAAACCTCTCTCACCACCTTCCGAAAAAAACTGAAAACCACCTTGTTCAACTAATTCCCCCAACATGTGTATGCTCACCCTCTCCTCTCTTCTCCTCCTCACCTATAGCTATACACCTATAGCTACTACTTTTCTCTTGCAACTAAGTTATGACCTCTATGTATGTATAACAAGTCATGTTCATATCTGTAAACTTTTCTATTGCAACTAAGTTATGACTTCTCGGTATGTATAACAAGTCATGTTCATATCTGTAACCAGCGCCACGATGCCCTATGGGCTGCCTGTGCGCTTAACAAATGCGAATAAATAAATAAATAAATAAATAACATCAGGGGGCAGGCATCCGCCGGAGGGCAGGAGAACCCTGGAATGGGAGTGTCTTCCGTGTGGGAGCGGTTGGGCCAGCAGATAGGGCCGGAGCGGCAGCGGGCAGAGGAGGAACGGCTCACAATGGTCAGGGTGGAGAACTCCATGCGGAGGGCGCTGAGGAGGGCTGAGTGCCTCGAGGGTATTCGCAGGGGGTTGGAGCTGGACACTGTATTATCCCTGCGAGACCTCGGGGCCAGGGAACATGCCCGCCTCCAAGCCATTGAACAGGAGTTCGATGATGCCCTGGCCCATGACATCAACCAGTGAGCCGTCGGACTAGCCCGTTGCCCTTGTAAATAGTTATGTAGTTAGTGTTAGGTTTCCTTTGCTTTTTTATTTATTTTGTACTTTTGGACAATGGACCACATTTTTGTATATAGTTTTTTTATTAGGTAGTATTTTTAGATAGGTTTCATTTCTTCAGTTGGGATCATGGACCCTGGATTGTTTATCTGTATATAGTTGACTGTTGGATTATAGTTTTTTTTTTTAATTTATCCATGGAGCAATGGTTTTCGGTTTTGTTTTTCCCTTGGATTTACTTTTTTGGACTGTGACTTTGGACACCTTTCCTTTGGATTATGATTTGTGGTTTTTCATTATTTTTACGGACATTCTGCTTTTGGTTTTTAATTCCCATTGTCGTTTGTTTATTTTTAATTGCATTTATGTTTCTTTTAATACATTTTTTTCATCAAACTTCAATGTGTAGTATCATCTCATTGGTTTCATGCATATCATGATATGGGTTTTGACATTCACTTACACCCATTGTGTGTATGTGAGGGACATGTGTTCATTTACATACTTGCCATTGGGGTAGTGTCATGTAATTGGCATTTCTAAGTGGGTGGATGCAATAATTGGGTGGGTGTTTGGCATGTGGAGGCTGCCCATAAGGGCCAGGGATCTAGATTGTGATGACGTGTTGGCTGGGGGACATGTGTCAGGGCCTGCGGGCAGGTGCCCCGCACTGCTGGGGGGTGGGGGTGCAGGGGGACATGAGTGGGACATGAGTGGGGGCCTGCTGGCAGGTGCCTCGCAATGCTGGGGGGTGAGGGTACAAGGGGGACATGAGTGGGGGCCTGCGGGCAGGTGCCCCGCACTGCTGGGGTGTGGGGGTGCAAGGGGACATGAGTGGGACATGAGTGGGGGCCTGCTGGAAGGTGCCCCGCAATGCTGGGGGGTGAGGGTACAAGGGGGACATGAGTGGGGGCCTGCAGGCAGGTGCCCCGCACTGCTGGGGTGTGGGGGAGCAAGGGGACATGAGTGGGACATGAGTGGGGGCCTGCTGGCAGGTGCCCTGCACTGCTAGGGGGTGGGGGTGCAGGGGGACATGAGCGGGACATGAGTGGGGGCCTGCGGGCAGGTGCCCCACACTGCTGGGGGGTGGGGGTGCAGGGGGACATGAGTGGGGGCCTGCAGGCAGGTGCCCCGCACTGCTGGGGTGTGGGGGTGCAAGGGGACATGAGTGGGACATGAGTGGGGGCCTGCTGGCAGGTGCCCTGCACTGCTGGGGGGTGGGGGTGCAGGGGGACATGAGTGGGACATGAGTGGGGGCCTGCTGGCAGGTGCCCCACACTGCTGGGGGGTGGGGGTGCAGGGGGACATGAGTGGGGGCCTGCTGGCAGGTGCCCCACACTGCTGGGGGGTGGGGGTGCAAGGGGACATGAGTGGGACATGAGTGGGGGCCTGCTGGCAGGTGCCCCGCACTGCTGGGGGGTGGGGGTGCAGGGGGACATGAGTGGGGGGCCTGCTGGCAGGTGCCCCGCACCACTGGGGGGTATGGGTGCAAGGGGATATGAGTTGGTGATCAGTAGTGCAAGGAGACATGTGCCTTTGCTGGGGGTCCTGCCTGCGGGACATGACCAGGGGTGCAGGGTAGTCCCCTGTGGTGTGGGCTGCCTGCAGGGGCCGTGGAGGGTGTACAGGGAACACTGCCAAATCACGTGTAGGACTCCCCGGCACCCCCAAAATACACGTACCCTGCTGAAATCGCGTGTGAAACTTCCTGCGCACCCCAGTAATACACGTACCCTGCTGAAATCTCGTGTGATACTTCCCACGCAGCCCTGAAATACACGTACCCTGCTGAAATTGCGTGTGAAACTTCCCGCGCAACCCAGTAATACACGTACCCTGCTGAAATCGCATGTGAAACTTCCCGCGCACGCCAGTAATATACGTACCCTGCTGAAATTACATGTGAAACTTCCCGCGTACCCCAGTAATACACGTACCCCACTCGCACAGGGCCAATCGCGTGTGAAACTTCCCGCTCACCCCAGTAATACACGTACCATGCTGAAATCGCTTGTGAAACTTCCCACGCACCCAAGTAATACACGTACCCTGCTGAAATCACGTGTGAAACTTCCTGCGCACCCCAGTAATACACGTAAGCCGCTCGCACAGGGCCAGTCGCGTGTGAAACTTCACGCGATCCCCAGTGATACACATTCCCCGCTTGCCGTGCTGGTACCTGGCGCTGCTGCAGGGTCGCTGCGCCACGGCTGGTTTGGTAGCTGGAATCCATGAATACGCTGTGCGCGGAAATGGATTTAGCGCACGCGGCTGGCGCAGTCTATCGCACGGGAACACTGTGCGCCTGCCGCGTGCGCCACTTTTGTGCGAATTTCTATGAATTACCCCCTTTAACTCTCTCTCTCCCTTGTTCTCCTCTGTACCAACCCCACCCCAGTTTTTCCCCTCTCCACAGTTGCAACGATCATGGAAATTATGCCACTGAGGGAGTCATCAAATGTACGTAGCAGTAGGAATAGAATTCGTTTTCCAAAAGCATATAGTTAAAATTGTGGGTTGCATTTCATAGCTGTCCTATTTACGTGTATTTTTGTCTGCATTGGTCATCTACTGGGGAAAATCTTTTATCTGGGATGACCATATAAAAGAAGTGGGAGAGGGGGGCAAATGGACATGGGATGGGGAAAAATGGACCTGAAATAAGCATACATCGGAACACTACAAGAAAGATCACATGTGTCATTATGTCAAGTGAAAGTGTAGGTGAAAGGTCACCAGATGCCCCAAAGGCAACCTCTATACTATTTAGTATTTAACTTCCAATCATCTAGCTCTGTACCTAACATGTTGTCTACCTCAGCCCCTAATATGGTTAAAGGTTTTTTCCTCTTTTCAACCCCAAGAACCCTGTTGGTCGATTTGGAAATGCAAAAGTGTAAACCAGGTGGTTGGGCCTGTCTATTAACAAATGTGTTCAATGCAATTATACTTACAGAATCATTTCCTGACTCTTGGGTTACTGTTTTTGTGGTGTCTATTTTTATAAGGGGTGCAAAGACTGACCCTAGAAATGATCGCACCATTATAATATTGGACATGGACAGTAAAGCCTTTAAGCCCCTTTTATTGTCACATTTGGAGGAGTGGGTGAATTATGAACTAAATCTGTTCCAAATCTAATTTCATAAAGGGCATGGTTCAAATGTCACTGTTGTGTTGTAAGTTACATACAGGAACAGGCTTGGACAGAGAAACAGAGTGAGCCATTTGCTGCCTCGATTGATCTTTCTGAAGTTTTCGATTCTGTGGTACGACCTCGACTGTGGGCTAAGCTAGTGAATTGGGAAATTCGGGAAGGTGTTTTAAAAACATCTATAGACATTCATAATGGATCCGGAAAAAGGATTAGGCTCAATAAAGAAGGTGAACTTTCGATGAGGATAGAAACTCTGACTGGTCTTAGGCAAAGTTGCATTTAAGCTCCCTGCCTTTTAAATTTTTTTGTGTCAAATGTGAATGACTATTTATCCCCTGCTGCTTTTATTTCACCAAAAATCACTTGTGAAACTTCCCACGCACCCAAGTAATACACGTACCCTGCTAAAATCACGTGTGAAACTTCCTGCGCACCCCAGTAATACACGTAAGCCGTTCTGGGTAGTGTAAGCGATGCCTTTTTCTTTTTGATAAGACACAAATTGGTTTGCAATGTTTACGGAGGGCCTTTGAAGTCTTTGCAAAAGACAATGGCCCTCATTACGACCCTGGCGGAAATCGAAAAACGATGGCGGAAATGTAATACCGCCATCGAATAGCGCTCGGTGCGACTATGACCCGTCACCGCAAAGTACGAAGCCATTAGCGACACCGTAGTGAACGCCAACGCTAACTGCACCAAGCACGCGCGCGCGCGCCATGCCAAACCGCAAACACCACCATGGTGCAACGGTACGCCAATTCCGACCCTAGCGGACATGTACCTAACGCCATCAGGCATGGCGGAATGTACCATTCCGCCATGGCGAGAAGTACGGCATCGCGAATCAACCGTAAACGGCCCCACTGAGTGCCTGTACACCGCTCCCTGCCCACAAAGTACAACTCCCTGTAGGTGCAATGAAGTCACAATGCAACCATTGAAATGTACAAAGCACCCATGCATGCCAACGAACAAAAGCAACACAAGAGGGGCCAATGGGAGCTGCAGGTCACAGATGGCACGAATACAGAAGCCATCCCAATGGACATGACCACAGTCCCCCACCAAGAAACGCACGCAAACACAGGCACCTGTGCCCAGCAACATTCCGAAAATCACATCATTCCACCAGTCCACCTGGCTGACCGGCATCTGTTACACAAAACCCAATCCCCCGCCCCTGAGCATGACAACATTCAAACTGTCATATAGGCAGCCCCCATCCCTGACCTCACGGGCTCAGTAGGCAAACGCGCCCAGTACAGTACCACGCAACTAAACCCCGAAGCTGGAACCCAATGCAGATCTCCTCACAATACATCGCCCCCCAAATAGGCATATGCCACATCACTTGCAAAGAAAAACGCTACACGGGCCAAATCAGAATAGCAATTTATGCACATCAAAGACACCAAGCCCATACAGCCATCAGGCCATGAACTCCAAAACACTAATCACCATTGTGGGCTGCATCCGCAAGAAATGACCAGCCACTACTTGTGTGTCGCCCTGTACCCCCATGGTACACAGAGCCACATTCACGTACGAAAAGGCAACATGGAAGCGCACAGAACCGCAGGGCTGTCCCAATGGGGAGGCACTAGTCCAGCTGAAAGGCCGAAATGTTGCTCCGAGACACCAGTACTGCGTAAGGGCATGTGGGCCATTGGCGATCGTCCCATAAGATCGTAATGCTGCTCCACCGATTAACACGAAGCAGCAGGTGTCGGGAGTAAAATCCATCTGCAGGAGTGGCATACAGATGGCAGTGGCAAAAGGGGAGGAGATACCTGTCAACCAGAAGAAAAGAAAAAGAACAGAATGGCCATCAGAACTACATTCGAACAACTCACTTCAATGATCACACGAAATCCACAGCCATATGCATGCTAGCCCACTCAAAAGGATCATCACCACCCCAAAACCACTTGCTACTCATAACCATCTATATCGAGGTGCAAACACCATCACTAACGAGTGTACCTGTGCATGCGTCTGTCAAAACAGAATCCATCAGATGGGAATGTCAACGTGCATGGACACAAGTGTCTGAGGGCGCCTCGAGACAGGGAGGGCTCAACAAGGCCAGAAAGACGATGGTCCCACTATGGCAGGCCTGCATCACATAGCGTAGGGGAGGCGGATAGATCCCAAGAAGCCCTGTACATGGCAAACTCTGTATCAAATCACCTGCCCATGCATCCATTCATCATTCCCTCATCCCGGGATCAAAACGCCTGAATAATTACTCACATGACATTAGAAACATCCATTGAGTCTGTGCGTTATGCAGCCTGCAAAATCCACAGTGCCCCAGCCCGTATTTCCAGTGTTGTGAAGTAACATGTATTTTGGAACGGCCGGCCTCATCGCCCACGTAGCTAATGCGCATCCCAAACTATTCATATCAATCATTGCTCCCTCGCCATGGGCCCTGTCTCAAGGACATTGAACAATAGAACGTTATATTTGCAGTCAGACCTGTGGGCATCTCCTCGCCGCCAGCTGATAACCGAAAGCGCCGCCCTTCGAATTCCTCATTTGCAACATCACGTCGAAAAGGCATCTGTGGCCGTTTGAAATCCCTAATTATTCCATCGAGTGCGGCTGTGTGTGAAAATGGCAACTGCCTTCACCCACGAATGGGACGCCCCGCCCGTCGTTGCAACTCGGTACAGTGATGCATGAGGGCCCACCGTTACTCGAGTACTACGTTCCACTGACCCTTCACAAGTCTGTTCGCGACTGCACAGATGGAATGGGAAACAATGGGACCATAGCCGAATGAACATAACAACCAATCCAACACGCCCATCGGGTACAAATACATGATAGCAATAGCAAGATACCATTCCCCGAATTGCAGCGTTGTGCGCGTGACGTGCTCGGCCAAAGGGGAGAGCAGTTTGCACAGGTGGAATGAATCACCACAGGTGGAGGCCATACAGCCTGAAAACACATGAATTGCACAGCCAGTCTCCTCCCACAACCACACCGAAATGCTACCGGCAGGACTCGCGATGTTGGCCCTGGGGGACCTGATAGCGCTGCAAGTGCTCCAACTCCAAGAGGAAGACGAACACCAACTACAACCGGCCGCACGGAGGAGACGCAGGAGGAGGAGGAGGGCAAGGCAGGGCCAGCAAGGCCCACCAGCACAGCCACTACCACCACGCAGGCAGCCCGCAATCCCACGCCCCCGAGCACATCCGTTCAACCTCACTGATGAGCAGATCCACACCCTCTACCGTTTGGACCGGGACACCATAGCCGCCATTGTGGACATGACACAGGCTGACCTTGTCAGCATGATAGATAGCCCAACCGCCATCCCACCCCTACTGAAGGTGGTGTCTGTACTCCACTTCCTGGCCACAGGCACCTACCAGCACACAGTCGGACAGTTGCATGGCATTTCTCAGCCACTGTTCTCACGGACACTATTGCAAGTGCTCGATGCCCTCCTGCAGCACGCAGACGACTACATCTGCCTACCACGCTCGGAGCAGGAAATTACAAACACGAAAGTGGGATTCCATGCACTTGGCGGCATACCGGGTTGCATTGGTGCCATCGACTGCACCCATGTGGAATTGGTCGTCCCACATGCCATGGAGGCCCAGTACCGCAACCGAAAACAATTTCATTCCCTGAATGTACAAATGGTGTGTGACTCCAACAGGATCATTACACATTGTTGTGCCCGATTCCCTGGATCAACCCATGATTCTATGGTCTTGAGGAACTCTACAATACCACGCTACATGGAGCGACACGCAGGGAACAGATCCTGGCTACTCGGTGAGTCTCATTACATGCATGATGATGTGGGGTATGTGAATTGGCAATGACCTGGCAGGAAGGGGGGGGGGGGTGTGCGTACGTATCAATGGCATTCCACATCATACGTTTCTCATCCACATACAGGTGATGCTGGATATCCACTGAAGAGATGGCTCCTCACACCAGTCCGGAACCCACGGGACCAGCATGAGGAGGACTACAACCATGCCCACTCACGTACCCGTGTAGTCATAGAACAGGCATTCGGCCTACTGAAGGGCCGTTTCCGCTGCCTCAGCAGGTCTGGCGGGGCACTCCTGTACCGCCATGAGAAGGTTGCAAAGATGGTGATGGCATGTGTCATGCTCCACAACATGTGCGTACGTAGAAATGTGCCCATGCCCCCTGACGCAGAACTGCAAGCACCTGATGATGGTCATGATGAGGGTGGGGATGTGGCAGCACCTCATGGAGTCTGCGAGGCACCGGAGGCCCGTGACATTCGTCAGCATCTCATTGATGTATGCTTCTAGCACTCACGCCTGGTGGCTGATACATGGACACGGGACTCGTGGCACTGCGTGTGTCTGGGACATGCACAATATGGACTGTACGCCTATGATGGCCTAGTACACAAAGATCAATGTCCACACATCTCATTGGTTGATCGTGCACTTTTTATGGCATATGTGATGTCATGTTGAACACCCTATCGACCCGCCACCCAAGTGAGCCCAACACACCCCCTCCACCCCCCTACCTCCCCCCCGAACACCAGTGTCCAAAGATGCTCATTGTCAGTGGGCTGTCGCTATTGCAGGCCCCCTCTGCGGGTATCAGGGGCACCCCTGCCTGTGGAGCGCAGGTTCCTTCCAGATCTACATTGGGGGCTGCCCTGGACGGAGCTTGCAACGGATGATGTGTCTGCCTGCTCACGTCCATGCATGTCCCTAAGGGTTTGCGAGAGCTCCGTGAGCACACGGCGCACTGCGGCAAGTTCGGCACATACGTCCTTGGCCGTCGCATGCAGTTCCCCCCTGAGGCTCTCGGTGCTTCTCTCCATTTGGACTCTCAGGCTCTCGGTGCTACTCTCGATTTGTGCCCTAAGTGTCTCAGTTGATGTTTCTATGTCTGCCTTAGTGCCCCCACATTCATCAGCATGGTCCTTGAGGAGCGTGGCCAGTTGCTGCTGTTGTTCGATCAACTGGTCGAGGGACTGTTGCCTCTGCTGGGCCAAGGCCATTTGCGGGGGTGTCACGGAGGGGCTGTTGTCCTCATGTTGCATTGCCACAGGGCTTGTGGGGGATGCCCAGTCGTCGTCTTGTGGGTGCCCCTGCGTGGTATCCTCATGTTGTACGGGATGGGACAGACAGGGGGATTGGGACAGGTCATGGATGGATCTGACTTCGGCATCCCCGTTTTCTGTGTCGGAGCATGCTGCCATCAATGGGGTGTCACCTATGGTGCTGCTGCCACCGGAGGCAGTGCCTTCTGTGGCATCCATTGGGGGGACCTGTGGTGGTGGTGTTGTGGGCATGCTGGCTGCTGGGGTGCCTGTTGATGTTCCCTCCTCTGTGCTGCCACCTGATTTGTGCTGCTGCCGTGTCTTGATGCGTGCAGCTGAGGTGGAGGGTCTCTGGCCGTTGGTCTTGGCCCTCTTTGCAGGTGTGCTGGTAGGGGTGTCCTGTAGCTCGTCGTTTGGATCGGACCCTGTGGTGGAGTAGAGGAGGGCGAGGGTTATTGGTGGGTCTGTGGGAATTGGAATTGCATTGTGTCACATGCATTGGGGTGGTACCTGAGGGTGATTTGGGCCGGGCCCTTGGAGGTGCTTTGATTTGTGTGTGGAGTGAGGGTGCAGTTGTTTGGCAGCCTGCAGTTAGGGTGTGCCTGCTGCACGTGTAGTGCGTGTATTAGGGGTTTTTAATTATTTATGTATTTATTGTGGGTTTTAACGTGCGCTATCAGGCCGATGTGTGTGGACGTTCTCCTGGACATGTGTTTCTGTTGCACTATGTGGACGCATGGTACTTCACATGGATGGACTGTGTGGATTTGGCATAGTTTTTCCTGGCCCACCTACCTGTATCTTCGGATGTCTGCACTCCTTTCTCCATCCCTCCGACTCCCTCTATGCTCTCCATTCCGATGGTGGAGGCACAGATTTCTTCCCAGGGGGTCAACTTGATGGGTGATTCAGGACCTCCCCCGGTGGCTGTGGCAATGTTGCGGTTGGCAGAGAGTATGCTGCGGACGCGTATCCGCAGGTCGTCCCATCGCTTGCGGCATTGCTGTGGGGTGCGGGGTGCGGTCCCCACCGCACTTACCCGCTGTGCCACCAGAGCCCATATGGCCTTCTTGTTTGCAAGTGCCGTCCTGGTCATTTGCGTGGAGAAGACGACGGCAGCATTCTCCTGGAGGGTCTCTGTTAGCACGGTGAGTTCCTCACGGGAGAAGTGGACCTGCCGCTTGCGGTCGCACGCTTTCTTCGCTACTTTTCCCATTTTTCTTGGTTTCGCTAGGGTGGTTGACGGGTTGGGGTGTGTTTCAGGGTAGTGATTTTAGTGGTTGTGTGGTTTTAGTGTATTTATAGGTGTACGCCGGGATGTTTCCCGTTCCGGGCCCATGTTTTGACTTCCGTTTCCGTATATTTCCGGCCACCGTACTTTCCGGTAGGCGCACACTACGGTGACCGCTAAGAGGGGTGGCGGTATTGCACCTGGGGCGCCGTACGGCGGCGGTGTGGGCCGTTTTGGGGTCATTTCCGCCATCGCGGACTTTGCACTTCCGCCATGCCGTGGTGCTCGTGCCCGATGGGTCGGAATGGGCCGCACTTTGCTCCTTCGTGCAATGGCGGAAACGCTATTTACGCTGTGGCGCTCCGGTCAGTCGCTTTCCGCCAGGGTCGTAATGAGGGCCAATGGCCCTCATTACAACTGAGGTGCTAAGTGCACCAACTTTACCACCATGGTGTAAACTACGTTTACACCATGGTGGATGGCGGATTTACCGCCCCATTACAAGGTGAGTGGGGCGGTAAATCCCCATTTCCCATTTTCCCTTCCCCATTCCCATTTTTGCCCCATAGGGCATAATGGGAGTGGGGAAGGCACTAATTACGGCACCGTAAATTACGGTGCCGTAATTAGCACCAAGGTGCCTTAGCACCATGGAACTTAACGCCTGCAAAAAGCAGGCGTTAAGGTGGGAATCAGGCGTTAAGGGTTAACGGTGGCGTTAACCCTTAACGCCTGAGTTGTAATGAGGGCCAATGGATTAACAATTATCCCTAACAAACAAACATTTTAGAATTTTCGAAAACCTTTAAACATATTGCTTTTCAATGGACCTTGAATATGGTTCATTTGAGTAATGAAAAGAGCATTTTATACTTGGTTTTTATGATTTTTAGTCAGCCACAAGAGAAACAGTTGATCTCCGGCCTAAAGCATAAAGCATTTTTGTTAGCTTATCAAATGCTGAAAATCAATTCTAAATATGGGGCCTCATTACACGGACAGCGGTAAGGGTTAACGGTCACCGTTAATAGTACCGGTGACCGTTAACCCTTATCGCCTTACTACGAGGTCCCTTTGCGGGTTAGAGAATTTAACACCTGCTTTTTGCAGGCGTTAAAAACCAACCCGCAAAGGGACCAGGGAGCTAATTACAGTGCCGTAATTAGCACCTTCCCCATTCCCATTATGCCCTATGGGGCAAAAATGGGAATGGGGAAGGGCAATGGGGGAAGGGGGAATTACCGCCCCACCAACCTTGGAATAGGGCTGTAATTCCCCTTTCCTCCAAGGCGGTGCCAGTATTTTACTGGCACCTTGGTCCACCGCCGTCCGTGTAATGAGGCCAATGGTCTTTTTTCATTGAGGTCTGTGTTGAAGTACTATGAAGGGAACGTTTGGCCAAAATTGCATTATGGCAGAGAGCTGTGGGCATCATGACCATATGAATATTTGGACACATTTGAAGTGATCATCTGGAGGAAGGTGTTAAGAGTACCCAATTGCATTTCTCTTGCAGTGTTTCCAATTCAAATTAGTCATTTACTCATTGCAAGCAAAAGCCAAGTGGAGATCTTTGGCTTTGTACCAAAAATTGTGTTTTCCTGCAGAAAAGACAATATATCGTCATTTCCATGATACCATGCTGATGGCGAAGGGTAAGACCAACTTTTCTTAAGGAATTTCTAAACATTGTGAAGACATTCTTGAAGAAATTGGAAGTAAAACTGCTGAACTCGAATATGATGTATTAAAGGTGAACATGGTATCGTAGCATTGGGACTGGGCAAAGACAGGGGATACATTTCATGGGTGCCCCTATTATATACCAAGGAGGCTCTACTTAGGCGGAGGTTAAGAGGAGCCAAAGATGCATATTGACGAACAGTGGACGTATCAGAAACACTGAAACATTTGTTAATGGCGTGTCTAGCACTGTTGATATTGAGAATTAGTTATATTAAGAAATTGGGTATAGATCTAAGATGTGTGGATAATGATTTCATCAGGAGAAAATATTGTAGTGTTAACTCTACCTCCATTGGTCTTGCTGTCGCAGACTTTGTGATAAATTTGGAATTAAATAAATTGGGAGGTGGGGAGCTATCATCAGGAAACTGATCTTAACGGGTTGCTATTTCCTCCTGGAATATGACATGGTGGGATTCTATAAGATTTACACTGTTGCACATAGAGGCATCATTTGTATTAAATGTTTAAGTTGACAGCTTTTACTTTTGTGTATCTATGAATTTTAGCGATATTTGGTGATCTGTTTTAATGCATTTTTAGAGATTCTTGGCTGGTTTTAGGTGTTGTACTCTTTTTGAATTTTTATCACAATTCTTTGACATATATATATATATATATACATATATATATATATATATATATATATGATTTTTGTTTTTTAAAGAAACCTGTGTATTTTTATATAACAGTTTTATATTTAGAGGTCTGATTTAAGTATAAACTAAGAAAGTAATTTATGGGTGTTGTATTTTGTAAAGGTTTGTATAAAACAAATAAAAATAAAAAATGTTTTACCCTGTTCTGCCCCCATCAATATCTTGCCTCACATATATATATATAGTCTTTCCTAGGTGGGCATGGAAAAGTGACAAAATGTAGCCAAGAACAGTTTAAGAGAAGCGTAACACGTGTGTATTATTAATAAATAAAGATGCCACTAACCTGTGTATGATATCATTAAGTCACTTTAATTCCGAAGACGCAAATTATTCAGGTGGCATTGCTTTGATTAACCCAAGAGACAAATAACTTTGTGGTGTGACATCTATGAATGGTGATTATTACTATTGTTAACATATATTTAGCAAAACTCTATTCTATGAATGCAAGTCCTTTTTCAAATAGTTTACAGTGCACTAACTCAGTCACCTGTAGGGACCCACACAGTTTGGTGATAAGCACAGTGTGATTAAGTGATTTGCATTGGATTACACACTTTGGGGAAGTAGTAGGGTTGTGATTTGAA
This sequence comes from Ambystoma mexicanum, assembly GCF_040938575.1. Lineage (NCBI taxonomy): Eukaryota > Metazoa > Chordata > Amphibia > Caudata > Ambystomatidae > Ambystoma > Ambystoma mexicanum. The sequence continues at coordinate 128,405,361 of NC_090935.1, read as the reverse complement.
TCCATTGTTCAATTTAGGCATTTGACTGCAGATCGTTCAAGTCCTAGTAGAAACCTATTTGTTAGGTTTGACGTTCAGCAGCTACCTAACCTGTGGGTGGTGACTGGACTTGAGGGGGCATCCTGAAGTGGTGGCGGAGGTGAGGGTGGCTGGTGGGTGGCATTAGGACTTGATGCATTGTTGTACCTGTACATTATGCTTGTGTCATTACCGATGCCGAACTATAGGTACCAGAATGCAAGGATAAGATACATTCTGGATTGAATAGATTGCTTACATGTAACTCTGGAAAACATGAGCTGTTTATGGTGTTTGCCGACCATGGTGCAGAGCACAGACATAATAATGGCGTGTGTGCAACAATTTGATTACCCAAAAGATCTAACTATACCACACTTGAGGAGTAAGTAACGCATCCTTTCCTGCTTATTTTCTGAATGATAGTTTTTGTTTTGGAAATTATAAATATAATTTCTATTATAAATCAAGTCTGCAGGTGGCAGAAGACAATCATAGAAGACCAGAGTGTCTGTTGTATTCACAAGAAACATTTGACAACTTAGTACATCTGTGAACTCTCCCCGAGAATGGACAATCAAAGAAAAATGATCCGAATTTATAAATAGAACATGTTTGAAGCTTGTTGTTGCGGATTAGGGGAATAACAGATGCAGTGCTGTAAATAAAGAATGGCATTTACAAAAAAGAAAACGGATACAATTATTTGGATTAACTTTTGTTTCATAAATTAATCACTGCAAGATATACCTGACGAGTGATACTGGATGCTTGGTCGGCTGCTAGCCGATAATTGTCTACCCTATCAAAAAAAAAGAGCGACACGCTTCAGCGGTGTGCAAGCACCAAGTAGCGGATCATGGAAGAGCCATGCCGACTCAAGATATCAGTTGTAATGGCTTGTTCATCCGATTGGCCTGAGAAATTAAGATCTATGCTGGCTGCCTAGAGGAGACTTTGATGACACCAATGGCACAGATGAGAACCATTGTATGTGACAATGTGGCCAACATGAGCCATAAGAAAACTTTAGGAAAAACAAACCTAAACTCAAGAAGTCCGGTAAAGGAGGAGAGAGCTTGGGGACTAATAATTGTCATAACCATGACAATTACTTCTTATTTTACCAAGAACAGTAAGGAGCTAGTTAGAACTCAATATGGGGACCAATTGTGCACCTCAATTGCATGCTTAGGGGCCACACTTACAGACTCAATCCTTAGGCTACTTAATGAGTATCAAAGTTCTCTACTTTTAGATGAGGGCACCAAGCAACTTACTCATTGAGTCATTGCTCTCAGTCATTCCAATGGAATTTATATGGTAGTCTCTAGTGCTGCCATGCCATAGCGGATGGACCACGTCCACTGAAAATATATACCCCAATAACTTCAAATTAATTTGATGTCCATATAGAAGGGAGTGACCTCAGGGGCTAAAGTCAGTTACATCCTCCAGTGTTATCATTATTGAACGCTCTCAGATGTTGTATCGGTAGTTGATCTGGAATCCAAAAGACGATTGATAAATAATAATAGCAACCTTGATAATACACTTGTGAATGACCTTGAGAGAGAAAACAACATTACAATACACACTAGGCTAGGTAACACACCAGTGACTAACGGTAGCATTAACATTCTGTATTAATTTAATTATGTACATAAATGGCATACACTTGATTATCTCCTCACTTCATTGATAAAACTATGTGAAGCAACACACAAGAAATTGACTAATCATACTACTCTTTTGGGCATTAACATACTTGACCGAAAAACATTTCACCTTTTCATTTTGGCCATATGTATTTGATTGTATTTGATTGTTATTTCAGTCAATTAAAATTAAATAAAGTGGAGAGGGGGGTTCTCCCCATGCCTTATTGGCCAAAAAATTACCCAAAATAATTAGGTAAAATTGGAAAAGGTCAAATAATTTTGAATCAAGTAGACCTAAACCCTATTTTACACACCATTCCTAAGCGACTGGGTATGAAACCAGTACTTACTAATGTTGCCTGCCATATCTTTAACATAAACATGGCAGACAATTATTGAGTAACAGAAGAGCACACTGTAATGATATATTGAGAGACCACTCTTAACTTGATGAGTACCCTATGATGCTGGAAATGCATTGGAGGGACAGGGCCGCCCTGTCCTTGTCCTGTAGTCCTTTTTCATTTGTGTTCTGTATTGTTTTCTGCCCAGGTGTCCATGTGGGACTCCTAGCAGTGCAGCTCTTCCTTTCTTTGGTTTGGTGTACAGACCCATGGGACACCCTTATGGCACCCATGGGTGGGGGTGCAACCCTGTTCCCTTAGTATATGTTTTTGGGCACCTTTGTGTGGCCCACAGAGCAGGGTATGGGCTGGTGGTAGCTCCATTCTGAATTTGACAGGTGCTCTGAGTATCCTCCATTTTGGGATACCCAGGCCCTGGCATTGGAATCAGTTGATTCCTGATAAGACACAAGATGGCCCCTGTGCCCTCTTGCTTTCTATTGCCTGTTACCTTGTTTTCCCAAAGTCATGGGAAGCCCTGACTCTGTCCCCTCCCCGCTGACTGGCTGTTGGGTGGAGGTTCCTTATATGGTGTTGTTGTAAAGTCCATGCCAGACTGGCTGGAGCCTTCCCAGTGACAGTATGTTGTGGGTGCACCCTGTGGGTGGGACCTGGGTGAATGGAGTGTGTGACGAAGATGCACTTCTTGTTGTGGATGTCTAGTTTCTGGTGTTTGACACAATGACTGAGACAGCCCTGCCCGAAACTGGTATGAATGCAGTGTGGAGTGTTGAATGGCTGGGTACTTGTACCAATACACATAACTTGTTGTGAGTGTCTGGAGAGAAGTGAATGGCCTGAATGCACTATGCACCTGATTGGCTGCCTGCCTGCATGAATGCCCTTCTGACCGATTGGATGCCTGAGTGTGACCCAGCAGAATGAATGGGAGATAAACTAGTATATCCGGGGGCCTCTCACTGCTAGAATTCATGTTCAGAAGCTGAAGAGAAATTGGAGTTGAAACTGAAGCTTAACCTTGAAGCCCTGCTGGATGAGAAGTCTTGCTGCTGCTCTACTTCACCAATCTGAAATCTGCTGTGTCTCCAAGGACTGACCCACGGAGGACCTGTTAGGCGCCCTGTTCCCGAGCTACGAGTCACCATCGTGCACTGCTAATCTTTGCTAGTGCTCCCTGGTAGACAGACCTATGACCGGCTGCCGACCGGAGATGGGGAACACCACGGAAACACAAGGAGAAGCGCCCGGACCCTGTTTTCGACCACCGTCGACGACCGCCGTCGCCGACCAGAGCCCATTCTCCCTTTGCCTAAGTAACATTTGCTCCAAGGATGCTCTCGCCTGCACCGTCAAATGTTTTGTCCCGCCGGAGAAGGTTGAGGCCGCCGACGTGCCGAGGAACATCCGCCGGTGGGTTTCCCACCACGTAAATACCACAGACGCCAATGACTTGATGCCCTTGCTGGGCCACAGTTCTTCAAAATCTCTTTGCCGTCCTGAACTATCATCACTGAGGTGCCCCGCACGCCTCTTCCTTGCAGGATGCCAACACTCCGTCATTGACGAGCATCACTAGGAACGAAGCTGCCACCTCACCGTCATCGTTCAACCCTTTTCCACATGGGATCTCGACGATCCGTGGCTCCTGCCTTAAAGGGAGCCGCTCAAGAAGGATCCGTCGACGTCCCGACGATGAACTCTGCTATTCCAGGTACATTGGGGTGGTAGAACTATTTTAGAAGGTAATAAGACTTATAGAACAATACATGGACTGGGCTTGTGATATATATTTACTTTACAGATTGCCCAGGTGGGGGGATCTCTACACAGAACTGTGTCTAAGGGTAGGGGCCAGTATTCTGCCAATTGTTCCAACCAACTGCTTTCCTCCTATTTCTATTGCTGGTTTCCTTTACTCAGTGATCTGTGTGACATTTGACCAGAGTATGGATGATGCACTTTAATGAGATCTGACAATAATTGTGGTACCACTTTGAACTGTATATAGTTGCCATTATAGGTTAACTAAGCACAAAGTGAGTTATTGTGATTGTATATAACCTTGAATATTAATTATATAAAGACTGTGTTTTAACTAATACAGAGTGTGGACATTCCTTTGTGGGGGCTTGGGGACTACACTGTACTTAAGAACCAGCCTGCATCACCGCCTGAGATTGCTCGACCACAATACCAATAATAGAGAATCTTGTCTGGGGTCCTCTGTGCCTCTCCTCTGCCATTTAGAAATCAGAAGTACAGACCCCCCTCCAGTCTTTTCATACCCCCCGTCAAGGTGCCACACAATAAATCCTATATTTGTGTTCAGCTAGCCCTATCTTTGCCTCACATAGAGCCATGTAGACCCTTGTGCCAGCAATGAGCCAAACACCAGGCACACTAAATAGTTACACATGCCACCTTCTCTGTGGCACAAAACAAATCTTCAATACAAAACACACTTTTTCTTTTTCGTCTCAGGTATAGGGAAGACAGGCCAAATGAACAGGCCAAAAACTCTTGTGCCATGAACCCCTTTGAAGTCAAAATTAAATAATACCTCAGAACGTTACTAGCGCATGAGCTTAAACATTTCTTGATAGGGGTTGGATTTAAAACAAATGCACAGATTTGGTTTACAAAGACATTTCACCTGCAACACTTGGTATATGTCATTTCCCTGCACACTTGATTATATAATTTTAAGAATACTTTTAATGGATAGAACACTTCTTTCTTCTTCACCCAAAAGTAACACAAACTCTTTCTGTTATCAGGGTCACTTACTCACTCTCAGGTGAAAGTGTGCTTTTCTCAATGGTGAATTACATTTGGTTGCACTTGGCAAATTACTTCTCTCCCCGGCACCAAAAACCCAGGCTACAGTTATATTCACCAGCCCTCTGTTCAACGGTAAGGTCTGGGGAGTGGGGACAGTTGGTAATTTCTTTAAGCACACCCCTTTCCTTTAAAGAAATCTATGGGTGACAGGAAAAAAAATAGATGTAACCAATCACTTTAAATGACTATAACTTAACTTACCACTAGGAAAGAGTGTGGAGGTTTCAAACTCCCCTGATCTCTCCCCGCATCAATCTATATGGGAGTTAATTAAATTGATATTCAGTAAAAGATGGGGTCTACACAGTTTGCCCCCACCCACAATTAAAGGAAAATATGAAGGCAGACAGATCCCCCACACACCTGGTTTTGTTTGAATTATTCAACTTACATTGGAAATCTCAGTTTTTGGCACTCAGGAAAGTCAACAGGGCTCCTCCTTTGGGGAAGCACAGGGGTCTTGTCAGCCACTTAAATATAGACACCCGCATCCATCCCTCATTTGGCACTCTTTAATCGTAGGGCCCAGTCAGATTTTAACCTTTTAGAGGGTTGCTGTTTCCCAAGTAAAATGCTATTGCAGCCATCTTGAGTCCTTTCCACCCAGGTAGTGTCTGCAGCTGTATCAGGATTTACCGAGATGGATTATAGGCAAGTCTTTGTCAAGATTTTTAGGCAGCGCCCCAAGATGTCTTTTAGGACAGTTTGTTCTACCCCATAGAGTGTGAACTATTTACTCTATGAGCCCCCCTCTGCAGAATATTGATGTGTTAACTTATTAGCACTGAATTTTCATTGGACCTTTATGCTAAGCTCCTCCTCCGAGGTTTAAACCCCCTCTACCAATAAGAAAATGAAGTTGAATTGATGCAAAGGATGGATCCACCCACCAATGTTACCATTTGAATGTTTCTAATTTTTGACCCAAAAAGTCGCATCATGACAAAAATGTGTGAATTACAAATAAATATCATAATATCAACATATTTATGTTCCTCTTATCATCAGGACGGATCTATAAAAATCATTTCTGTTTCAGCAGGACATTGCTTGTGCGAACTTCCATTTTTCGACCCTTTATACAAAAAGAATAACAGTTTTGAATGACAAGTTTTCTACCCAGAAATCTCATTCAATAGGCCATCATCTCCCCAACTTTCGGATTCAGAATATTTTTGTGGAAGCTAGAAACAAATTTTCGATTATAGCTTGGGTCCCACAAATATAATGTAGATACAAATGTAATTAAAATGACCGGTTTAGGACAAGCTATAAAATACATGTTTCCCATTTTTGTGAGAATCATGGTTCAAAAGTAACTGGGTAAAATTGAATTCCTTGTGTAAGCCTATGGCCACATATTTTTACATAGGCTTCTGACCATCAACAGCATACCAGGTCTCCATTTTAATTTCCCTTCAGACTACCAGCTCTGGGCATCTGCTCCAATCTGTGGCAAGATTGTCTCAATGTTGTCTTAAACCTGGGATACATTCATTAGGCTTTTTTCTCTTAGGGATAATGGATGCTGAAGAGATTGTATCTCTCTGACCAGATGGGTCTCTGGTCTCCAGTAACAATCTTGCTAGCAGGCCACCCCCTCGTCAGTCTTGGGAATGTCCACATAAGTTCTTGAATTTGTGGGATTTCACAAAGTTCAATTCACTTAATAGCAGCCTCTGTTTATCCAGAACCAATAAAGGGCTCTGTCTGAACACAGCCCTCCTCTTGAAATTCAAAGCAATGGCCTTTCAGCTGGACATCAGAGCATAGCATGTCATGGGGGAAGATAGCTTTGAATCTCAGTGTTGCAGTCAGCCTCAATGACCAAAATACTGTACTTTGAATGTCACATTATCTTTCATTAGACATGAGGCCTTCCTTAATGATATATTCATTTTAGCAAGGGAACACTTTTCTTCATATCTGTATTTCCAACTGCAAAATGCACACACTTCTGGACGTTGTAGTTTCAGTGTTCGAAAAAACACTGATTTTCACGTAGAATCCTTGTTTTACGTTTGCTTGCTTTTATCAACTACATGCAAGGCTGTTTTTAATCAGTGTCTTTCCCTTGCTTTGCACATAACATTTTTTTTATTAATGTGGCAAAACTGAAAGTGAAGGGCTGCTACTGTTCCTTTTGTCATTCACATTGTGCCTTTTCCATTTTCCACATATTCTCAAGTACAGAAAATACACAATCTGCAATCACTAGACACCTTAGATGTGTTAGAGGTTTGGTGCTAGCTAGTCATTTTGCCAGTGTGCGTTTTCCATAAGTACAATGTATTTCGCATTAGAGGCCTAACCTGGCCTTTCAGTTCATGTCATTCTGGGGATGTCAATAAACCCCACAAAACTATGCCTGACTGCTTAAATAATGGAAAATCGATGCCACATAATGGCCACATAAAATTAGTGATGATTGCACTGTAGCCCAAGAGAAGGAGAATATTTAGATTATTATACTCAGAAGAAATCAACTGCAATATGGGGGAAAGGAAAAAAAGAAACATAGCAAAGTATGCAAGAGCCAAGAGTAAGGAGTAACTATGAGTAATGAAGATACGAATGTCTCATCTGACCATATTGACTCTAACACAGTCAACGCGACACTTGAAATGAACAGGGAAGGGTGCTATACTTTATCCAAACACAAAGCTCGAAAAACATCTAAAAGGTTATCTAAAGCAACTTCTAGCGCTAAGTCCAAAAGGAAACCTATGTCTGTGAAAGCACCTGACAAGGAGGTAGAAGTAATTCCATATAAACAGCCAGATATTCATGAATTTATAAAAAACAAAACTTCACGAACATTAGGACATCACAATCTATCAATGAATGAGCTACTAGACATCTCCATAGTTCATGAAGGCTTGAGTGAGCTGCTTAAGCATAAACATCCTAATGCACATGAAGGACCTGGATCTACAATCAATCAATGTTGATCTATGTGATAGACGTGGTGAAGCAGCTATCTCACATTCTCTGAACATAGCAGCGTTCGCCAAGCCAGTGGAAGTGATTGTGATCTGCCATCAATATACTGGATTACTTGGTTTTGCAGATTACACCATTTCACATTGATAACACATTTCTAAACAAGGCATAGTTTTATTGAAATAAACTAACGCTGTACTGCTCATGTCACAAATATGCAATACAGTAACTGAACTTGCAGTCCTCTACATCCAATGAACACAATAGGCAGCATCTGTGTTGACCTTGATACAATGATCGAACAACTGGTTTACCTGTAACTGCCCAACCATCCTCATCACACAGACACCTAAACTGAATGACAACAAATGTCTTGCTACTAAAGTACTTCAGCATAAAGTTGTCACACTTTATCAGGCAAATGAGCGGCATCCAGAATGTATCCATCACTGAGTACGTTGGCCATACTTATAGAGTTGTATTAAAGGTAGGCATAGCATCATATCAAATATAGCAATATTTCTGACCCAGACCAATGTATACTTTTTCTGGGTACTGCTCAGCAATCACAGTGTGCTGCAAATTGTATTACATAGTAAGAAGTATGCTTAAGTGTGCCATGATGATTCTTGTAATGTATGGAAGTGATTGCAATTTCAATCAAGCAGTCATGGAATGGCAGTCACGCACCTGTCAAATTACCTGAATGTGGTGTGTGTTATCTGCCTTTCATCCATTTCACTCTCATAACAAGACTTCCATACACGCCCATACACTTCAGTGGGATCCCAATGCAAGCAACTTATAATCATATTGCTCAACAATGGTCACCTCATTGACTCCAACTTGATTTCTGTAAATGGACTGCATGACACAACCTATATCTTGACAGTCTGCACAATCCCAGTTTACTTATTTTAGAGAGGCCTATACTGTATTTCTAGTTTGACAATTTCCAGAGATATTGACAATTTCCAGAGATATTGCCAGTGCCAGTGGATTCCGATTTCACACAATCCCAGTTGTTTGCTTGTACAAACCAGCTGAGCAAGAACACATATTTACAACACTTGGCCATCCTCTTCTGTGGGTGTTCTTTGACACTGCTATGATAATGATATGCACACCTTGTGGGAGGGATCCGGAGAGTGTCAAGCAATTGCTGGTTTTCCATAATGGAAATACCAACAGCCAAAAAACTCCCTCAGCTTGGTACTCAATACTGGGCTGGTGCATTTAGGCATTAAATGGTCAACATGAAGAGATGTAGCAGGAAGAGTATCTCACAAGTTCCAAAGCATGATGAATAACTGTAAGGTAACCTCAAGAACTGGGTCCTTCAAATGGGGTAGAACATTAGTAGGAGTGGGGACAAACAGTGCACAAATGTATGCAGTTTATTTGATACATCAAGTACCATCTTAAATTCAGCCATCAACTCCTGGCACCTTAAAAAGGGTTTATTGAAATGTGTCTGCCCAAGGAGAAAGAACACATCCATGTTAAAAGGTGTGAAAACCTTGCATGAGGCAAAACGAGGTTACCATCTCCATATATGAGGTCTGCCACCAATCGCAAATCGAACGCATTATTGAAATAGGCTGATTAAAAAAATCTGAGTGATACTTTAGGAATCAACAAATATTTAAGTTAAACACATGTGCGTCCTATCAGCAGCGCAGCTTTTGTAGTGTGTGTTTGAACAGTGGGAAAAAGTGGTGTTGTTCATGACGGACCACCTAACTGCACACCCTTTACACGGACCATCAGTAACACCATTATAATATGAATAGTAGCACAATAGAGCAGCCCATTTCTTTTAATTCTATAGTGATGTAACAAAACACTATAAGTATTTGATAGAGGCAAAAGTGGTGTTGGCTAGCATGTTAAATGGCATTCACCACTGATTGCAAGGCTCATCGGTTATTTGTGATTTTACTGACCACAATGACAGAGAGGTACATTTCATTGTGGTCAAAACACAGAAAATCACAGATGCTTTTTTATTTTTTTATTTATTTGGGGGTTCCTCTCAAGCCTCCCTATTTTCCACCCTTATCCACCCCAACCCCATCCCGGTTGATTTTATCCCTTTACCCTACTACCCTTTATATATTTATTCCATTGTTTCGTTGTTTTTCTGTGTTATTGTCTGCTCTGTTATGTACCACTCTGTAATGTTTGCGATACAATGACTGGCTACCGGCTCTTCTCTCTTCCGGTCGTGTCTGCTAAGGTGTACATTCTTTGCAAATCAAGCATTGACCATCTATACAAAAGCATATAGATCTCAGGACTCCTCTTCTAAGTTGATAGATCTTCGAGACCTTGAAGCGGGCCTTCAGCATCTCAGATGGTAGACACAGAGCTCCCTAAAACATCTCCCACCAGGAGGCTCCAATGCAGGCCTGGTGCAGTAAGCTGTCAATGTGGCAAGCAGCATTTCTGAGCGCAGCCATAGAAGGCATAGCACTGCCTGTCCACAGTCACCCAGGCAGTGGCATAACAATGCCTTATTACCTCAGCACGGCTGCCAATCATTGCAAAAAAAGGTAGCAGGCGCCCCTCTATCGAAAGAACATGGCATGATAACCTGTTCTGTTTGTTTTTACCCACTGTGAGAGTCCGCAGCCATTGCTTTGAGATCACTGTACTTTTCACAAAGGAGGAATAACCATTTGCATATCAGTCTTTGTCCCGCCCACATGGGCAGTCCAGCACAGAAATGCTAGGCAAACCTCTTTTGAACAAGAGTACCAACAGCAACCCCATACATGTGTTTCAGCCTTGTTGGGCCTCATCAGTGAGGTGGATCTGTGCCTCTCTGAGCACAGTGAGCAAGGGGTCCACGTCTGGGTTCCCCCAGGTAACTTAGGGTGACCAACCCCAAGTTCCTTAAAAAAATGCAAAACAGTTACCAGGCGCCCCTATCTCAAAAGAGCATGGCATGATAAACTTGTCAGTAGTTTTTTAACCACTGTGAGAGCCCACAGCTATCACTTTTAAGTATAAGTCCTACAATGCCACCTAAGGTGAACCTATTGCATGCCATTATCTCAATGGCACTCTATTGAACAAGGAACACAAATGAAATACAGATGGTACAAAGGAAAGAAGTCATTAATTAACACACAACCGTGATCACCAGCCATGGGAGATTTGCAATGAACCAAGGTATTAAAGCAACAGACTGGTAAAATCTGTCACCAGAAGGCGGCTTCCCTCCACAGAGTACAATAAGAGGACCTTCCTGCAGCCTGCTGTGAAGACGCTGCTAGCGTGTCAGTGGTAATTATCAGTATTAACTCAGACTGGAACAAATGAATTGCAGATTTGAAGGCGAAGGAAATGCACGAAAGCACACGAGGAAAATAATCAAGAGTTGTCAAATTCAATAGAGCCGGATTTTTACCTTTGGGAAGACGACTTGAGAATATGCAATGGCTGAATGATGTTCAAATACGTTGTGTGAATGTCATGTTTGCAAGTGTTAATCGTCACAGCAGGGGAGACAAGGATGGAATGGTGAGGGAGTTTATGCTCTCGTTGTATTGCCATCAGATGATACGTGTGAAAGGCACCCAGCCCTCATCATTAGGACTGATATACTCACACAACAGTAAACACTCTCCTGTGTAGGGCTTTACAGTAAGATAGCTTAGCGGGTTGATCACTCGCTGCTGCGATTTGAGCATGACCTGCAGGTCGCAGGTTCGAATCCTGGCATGGCCAACTCAGCCTTTCATCCTTCCGAGGTCGATAAATGAGTATCAATTTGGGTTGGGTGATATTGTATGTAAATATGTGCTCTGTAAAGCGCTTTGGATTAAGGCGCTATATAAATAACACATCATTATCATTGCAGTGCTTACTGTTTGAAAGTGCTACTTCTCAGCACAGTTGCTTTGTTTGTAAGGACACAGCACCAGACATTCTCAATGGGGTCGATGTGGTATAGATACAGTACATGAGGCGAGGGTCCCTGTCCCACATTTCTCAGCAAGGTTGCTATAGTTTCCGTGGTCCATAAAAGAACTGCACACCAGGGCTGAACATAACGTTTACAATAGTTAAGTAGTGTTATGTTTTGGACATTTCAGCGTATGGAGACTGAACCCCACTTTTATACTTCCCACTGTGGATGAATCTCTGGTGTGCACACTAATAGCACAGCTCAGCACAGAGAATCTCCCAGGCTTAACACGACTGATCCTGTCCCAGCCCTGCCAGCTTTTCAAACATATCCTGCATCAAAGGACTGTGGAAATACAGGAGGAAAAGCAGCTAAATAAATAAAAAACACAGGTATCAAAACCGTGAGGCTGATATATATGAGTAATTAAAAGCAGGTGAGAATAATACAATGAGAGAATAATTAGAAAAGAAAGCAGAGGTTTCCCTGAGCGGCCCACTTGCCAGTCACAATACTGGCGCAGGCGGTGCGAGCTCTCTTCATAGGAGAAACAAGTACAGTTCTGCCAGCAACCGTGGAAACGGTGCTCATGTGCACAAAACGGGAGTGAACAATCAGTAGCAGTGAAAAGCTTTCCTGCACAATGTACTGCTGCATAAAAGGTCATTCTTGGGTACAAATAGAACTTTCCGAGCAGAATCGCAACCTGTACACAACAATAAATAGCCTTGAACGGAGTAGGCCTCTAGTTAAGGGAGTTTTCCAGTAAGAAAGGTGGCTAAGTAAGTTTAATTTAACGTGTGGCACAACGTCAATCGTAATAGTAACACTGACTGTGGTCATCACAGACATAACCCAATATTAACAAACAGTGTGTGCAGCAGTTAAGGGGGAGGAAGTAATATGGGGGTGGGGCGGGGGGGATACAGAGGAGCATTCAGGGTAAAGGAGGTGGAGTTTAAAGGCAGGGGTATGAGTGTAGGCTTGCACAACGTCAACAGAATCTCACACACACACACACGTGTGCATGCAAAATAACACAGTGCACTTAGTCACAATAATCCTGATCACAAGCTCGCCCAAAATAAGTGCGCTTAACCTCACTTTAATTCAGGCAAGGGAGTTTAAATAGCCCTTGCGATCTCAACCCACTGCATGCATAGGGGATAGCTTGCTTCAAGTGGGCTGGGGTTCTCCAGTTCTCAGTCCTTGCAGGGTCCATAAATTGTTCTGAGGGGATCCGCAGTCTCATTTAGCAGAGCCAAAATGCTATGAAAATGTGATTGATAATATTTCTCTCCACCAGTAGACGTCACTATCAACCAATGTATAGAATCCCATCATCCATTCCCCAAGTGTTTAATTAGAGTATTCGTTTTGTAATTGAAGGAAAAATACATTAGGAATGCATTGGGACTCATTACAAGGTTGCGGGTAAGAAATTAGATGTTATGGCATGCCGGTCCCACCGTGTCCGGCAACGCGTGATGCCGGAAACCCCGGCTGATTCCGTGTTGGAGTGCACATGCATTCCGGCATGTAGGAAACTGGGTCACCGGCATGCCAGAAATACCAACACCCCCCCCTCCAAAAATGACAACACCGTCGTCCTTGGTGCCGGTGATTCCGAATCCAGCAACAAGGTCCCGGAGCCAACAGCACCGGTAAAAACAGCTTCAGCGAGGCAGAGCTGAACATGTTGTCGGACACCATAGTCCAACATGCTGATGAGCTTTTTGGAAATGACCAGCGCAGGCAGGCCCAGCTGTGGACGAACTCCATCTGGGAGATGGTTGCCCAGAAATTCTCAGCAGATGGCACAACCCCCTGCACTGGGCGAGACTGCCTCTAGCGGTGGGACGACCTGCGCTTGTGGGTGTGCAACCTCCTCTCGGCCCAGCGCCAACAGGGCATGGTCACCGGCACATTCCCCAATCCACCTGCTGTCCTGGGAGGAGATGTGCAGCAGTGTGCTGCACCTCGAGGCGATAGAAGTGGTCGGTGCTGCGGAGTCCAGAGCCAGGATACCTGTGGAGGCTGTTGAGTACACTTAACCCCAATGTTAAATCAACCTCCTGTCCACCCTGCACCCACTACTGCAGCAACATATGACATGAATGTCAAGTGCATTGTGCACAACACCAATAAAGCCCTGCCTGACCCCCTGAGATTTGCAACCTGGGTGCACACACTAACATACATCCTCCCCCAAAACCTCACTCATACCACTAATACACCTAGGACACAACACCGGCACCCTGTACTGCCAACAGAACATGCTTCTGCTGCCACTCAGACACACATCTGCCTGCCACAGCAAAATGTGCATTTGCCTGCCGTGCTTCCCCTGGCACTAAGTCAAATCAGTGCTAAGCCCCTTCACCACCCACAAATTATCAGTGTCACACACAAAGGAAACATGTGACTCCCTCGTCCCTGCCAGCCAGACCCATGAGCATCCATTTCCACCTATCCCTATAAGTACTAGAGGCAGCTTGCACATGGCGACCCCATCCATGGCACACCCCTCCCCAACCCAACATCATACAACTGGTAGGCCACAACCCTAACACCCTACCCATCAATTAATAGTACACCACGACAGTATCTCTGGCACACCACCCTATCATGTACGGACATCACATATCCACCTGCACAGTACACATGACTCAAGTATGTGTGCACCATGCCATGTCCCACGCCGTGTGCCTGACATAGCACCATCACAAACAAGATAAAGCATGAATCTCTGCCTCATCAATCCACACACTTCACAGACAACCTGCCTTTCTGACTCCCTCAGGCACATCATCTGACAATGAAGAGGCCCATCCAAGCACCTAAAGGGGCATTAGCCGTCAACGCCACCAGACCCAACAGACCACCACCACCTCCACCCAGGACACCACACCCTCAACAGGCACAACTGCCACTGCAACCCCAACTGCACCCGTCGAGCCACCTCTGGTCCTACAGGCTCAACCCATCCAGCCACCTCCGGTCCCACTGGCTCAATCCATCCAGCCACCTCCGGGCCCACTGGCTCAACCCATCCATCCACCTCTGGTCCCACCAGTTCAAACCATCCAGCCACCTCCGGTCCCACTGGCTCAACCCATCCAGCCTCCTCCGGTCCACTGGTTCAAACCATCCAGCCACCTCCAGTCCCACAAGCTGCAACCACCCCTGCAGCTCCAGCTGCAGAAGTACTACCACCAATGCAGCCAGAAGCAAATGCACATGCGTGCATTGTAGATGACATAGCTGATGATGGTGCAGTGGGGCAATACCAGCCACCACAGCACTGATGAGCCTTTGCTATTCATCCCCATGGGCCCAATTAGCCCAATTAGCCCACAATGCCCACCCTTCCCCAGTCTAAGGGAAATGTGGGATGTTTATACCCATGCATCCAAGCCCTACAATACAACTGTGGATTACTGGCATTGAAAACATCATGATGGCCAGAACTCCCCAGAGAGTGCACAGGGAAAACATGAAGAATAGGCTGCCACCCATTTTTGCATATGTTGTGAGCACAGGAGGGCACTGCCTAAAACCACCATTGGGCTACACACACAGTAGCCTGAAACCATTGGGAATGGCAATGCTGATTGCCAAAAAGCAACTCAGAACTGTGGGGAATTCATTTTCTCAATGTCAAAAATGGATGCAATACTGGTGCTCACCACTATCAGAAAGCCGGCGTTTTAAAACCACCAGACATTTGTGTAAAACTGAACAAATTAACCCAAACCAGGCCAACGAAACACTTGCTAAGAGGTGGATACAATGTAAAACTATATTCTGAAATGACTTGAAGGAAGTAATTATTTAATGTATATATAAAAAATAGCTGCGGATGTCAGCAGCTTAAGTGAATTTGGGTTTAAAGCCACTAAAACCGAAATGTTTAGAATAAATGAGTGACCTACTTGTGAGTGTCACATAGGTGGCAATTGTTTAAATGTCATAGTTTTGAACAGAGAATCAGCATTCTAGCTGCATGTGCAAAAATTGTAAATTGGATTTGAATGTAGAAAACTGGGAACTAAAGTGACATTTAGCTGAATTCTGCCTGACAACTACCCCCGACAGGAGTTGAACTGGCTCAACAACTCTTCCCATGCCTGGCTGCATCCTGCTGCCCCCACCAAAAGCAGGTGACACCTCTCTGATTGAATTAGGGGAGTGGTACCTGCAGACTGCAGGAAGTTGAACAAAGCCCTGTCCTGGACTCAGGCAAATGTTATATTGGAGGGATCATAAAATGGCTTCCTCTTGGGAGAAACTGGGAGGGGCAGTTCCTGTGAGGGCAAGCTGAGCTTGGGGGAAGTGGATAAACCAGAAATTCCACCATGTGCTTTGGAAAACCACACCCCTTTGGGGCCAGAGCATGATTTTAAAAAGATGGATAATTCACAGTGCGGCTTGTCAAAATTATATAGATAACATCATCATTTTTGAGATTTTTCTGTGCACATTTTAAGAGGTTTAGGACCCTGTGGTATGTTCCTGGGGATAGTAGCGGAAAAAAAAAGTTGTTACTCCAAATGTATGCATGTTAAAAATCTGACACTTTATCATCTGAAACCCATATCCCTGGTGCACATTTGTGTAAAATCTGGAAAGGTTTAGAGGTTGTTATCTGGATGAAAAGGGGAGAATTCTGTCATAAGTGGACACGACATTGTACAAAGACAGGGATCGGATGGTTTGGTGCTACAGAAAATATGTTAACTGGACCTATAATATTAGAAAAATGGTACATAGATAAATATGTATTTGGGTCAGAAATGGATTTGTGTGCAATTTGACAAGGGGAGGTTCATCTGACCATAAAACCTACAGCATCACTCTGACACACCATTTCTTTCCCCCAATCAAGGGAGAGAGGAAAGCTTGGCCAATGATAAGTGAGAGAGGCAGGCTTAGTTAGGCCCAGGCACACTTCCACTTTCAAAACACATAAAAGGAACATTGAAACCCAGGTAGAGACATTCACTTTCCACTTTCTTGTGGGACGCTTTGCCGGGAGACTTCAGACTTCACATCCAGAGATCCAGACTTCAAATCCATCAATCTCCAGAGACCAGACATTAACTCCAGAATTTGTAGCAGAGAGGCCTGAATCCACAAGCTGAATTCTCTTCAGCAGACCTCAAAAACTACCAAACTATTCAACAGCCAGGCGAGCTGTTTGAATTCTTTGCCAAGAACCTTTGCAAGAACCTGTAGCAGTATCCAGAAAGCAGTGATGTACCCGGAACCAGAGAGAACCAGAGACCAGATCACTGTGAAGAACTGCTAGCAGAAGTCCAGCCAATCCTGACCGATCGGTGACGAAGTCGCATTCCTGTCCAAAATCTAGTGTGAGTACCCAGCTAGCACTGTGCCAAAACCAATCTCTTAGTTTAAACTAATCTAATCAAAACTATTTTAGCCTATTAGAACTGCTTTCCAACGAGCCTAGAACCAACTTCCTACTCCTTATAGTGCCTCCATAATTGCGCTCAACGCACGCGACTAAATTTGCAGCAAGTTGACATTTTGCTTAATTTCAGCCACGTGTAAAAATATTTGTCCTTGCTTTCCTTGCTGAAATTCATGTGCAACCTGACAATCATTCATAGACCATTGCTAAAGTGATCCTGAACTGATTCAAAGTATCTATCGATTACCCTGAACCCCCTATAGGGAATTAAATGCCTTTTTAGCATATTTTTCACTTAATTGCAACCATATCAAAGTATCTTGCCTGTGTTTAAAAATCATCCCTTTTCCTCTAAGCTTGCTAGGGGGGAACTGAATTATATTTGATTGCATTCATGAGAACTGTGTGCTTTCCTTCAATCTCTTTACCTTGCACAAAGGGGGGGGTGGAGGGTGAATAGTCAAAGAAAAGTGATTACATTGTCTTTTGTTGAAGTCATATCAAGTTTATTTTCTGTACTGCATTTTCATTCATCATTGCATTGTCCTTGAAGCCATAAAAGCATTCTCAGCTACTTCATCCTCTCTATATCACTTCTAAGCTATCAAAAGAGTGTACCACTGTAACATTATCCATTGTTGATCACTATCATCCTCACAAGTGTGCTATCAAATATTAATGTACTATAAAAGCGTGATAGATATATATTGTTTAAGTTTCAAATAAACCTTTTAAATTTGCAAAACAAACCTTCTTCCTGGCTCAGCGGGGTCGGGGGGATTCTGAGAGAGGGGTGTTATATAAGGGTTGTCATCCAGAGTAAATTAACTGGACATAAACATACATCAATAAGGGCTTCCATCAGCATCCCAGACTAGGCATTGACTTAGCTGTAGTGTTGAATTGAAGTCGCTTACAAAGTGGGGGCTCGTAGCCGGGATATTCTGGATTAGATTTACCACTTGTGCAGCTTAATACAGTGTGTCAACTGACGGATACACATATCCGGTTAGATCACCACGCTGTTTTACACTGTGAAAGCACCCCTCAAAGGAACGCTCTAAGGAAACGGTCTGTTTTACAAAATAAAATACAAACTTCTGTAAGTCAGGAAGGAACTCAAATTCCAGAATGACGACACTGGTAGACATCAAAATAGCCAGAGAGCACTTGTTACATAAGCTATTTGTGAGAGGTGAATGGACTGAGCAGGGCCAGGATGCGTGGTTGCAGGCAATCACACGACAGGTCACTGCAACTGGGTTAGATAACTGGAGAGATCAGGGTCCCTTACATGTGGCCCTGAGTGAACTATACATGGCTCCTAAAACTAAAGATGAACACGACAAGATGGTTAGGATCGCGGCATATTTGTATCTATATATGGGAAGCATGCAGTACAAATGTGCTGAAGGCCAAGATCTGGCAAATAGGCAACAGATCGCGTTAGAGAAGGCCCAATCTGACCTGGTCTCTTCTGAGCAGAGGATGCACAGAAGCCAGGAGTCAGAAAATGAGAGCAGACAGTATCTCATTAAAATCAAAGAGGACATGTGTATCCTGCAACAGGAAAAGTCTGACCAGGATACCAGATTTCTGGCCTTGCAGAAGGAGTACCAAGAAGGTTTGGACTCCCTACTGCAGAGCCAGAAAAAGCTGGAGCAACAATTAGATTTCAATAGGGCATGTGCTGAGCAGGTAGTCGCCCTGCAAAGCCACCTCGATAGGGAAAAGGCAGAGAGCAATAAACTGATCCTGAAAGACCTGGATACCCAGGCAGAGTTTGATCAGGAGCGCCAGAAAGCTGGTGCCCTTCAAAGACAAATGGACGACCTGGAGGCACAGATGCAGACTCTTAGTCAGGAAAGGGACACCTTAGGCCAGGAAGTCTGCCTTTTAAAAAAAAAAAACTGAAGAAAATCACTTGGCCCTCCAGGGGCTAGATGACCTCCAAAAAGAGCATAAGAACCTGTTAGAGCACACCAGGAGGGTGGAAGAGGCTCTGGAAAGAAAGGAGCAGGCCAGTAGGAATGGGACTCAGGAGGTAACCCTCCTGCAGCAAAGACTGGCCCAGTACTCCAGGACCAATCAGGAGGCACAGAGAGAGAATGAGGCTCTCTGCCAGCACAATGATAGGCTCCAGCAACAGGTAGCCATGCAGGAGAGACTGATAGAGTCTAGTAAGGCCTTAACTGAGGAACTGAAAGCGCAGGCTCTTGCATTGCAACAGGGAGCAGGGGCTGATAGAGATGAGGTTCGCTGGGAAAGGGAAACGCCTGAGCATAACCTCAGGAGCCCTAGTACCAGAGGCATTCATCTCTCCCAGTCCCTGGACTCTGACACCCCCATGTCCCCTGGCGCACATGAGCACAGGGCCATAGGGATGGCAGATTACTATCCAGCCAAATGGATGGGGCTCATAGGCCAGTACCATTCAGGAATGGATGGGCGGGCATCCAGGTATGGGCACCTAAGTACAGTGCAATTTAGTGGGGAACCCCAGGAGAGTAGGCCCACTAAGGGCATCCTGAAAACCTCTGCCCAGTTAGGTCAGTGGCGGGGAGGGGTACCCATTAAATCCTGGTAGCAAGGAGGGATCTGAAGACTCCTCTGAGCGTCACAGGACACAGGAGACCAGGTCCCCACATTCTGCCAGCTATTCCCAGGCTCGCAGAATCTGGGAAAACCTGGAAGATCAGACGGGCACCTCTGGGAGCAGTGCTTCTAAATCAGAGGATGAATGGACCAGGGTTACCCGAACCAAAAAGGCCAATAAGGTGAAAAGGGCCTTTCTTAACGACCCCTTAAAACAGATTAAGGCAATCAGGAGTGTTATTACGCCTTATCATAAGAACGCCAAGTATTCTGTTTGGGAACACTTGGAGCTCTATGAGCAAATGATGGAGACTTTCCATTTGAAGGACAGCAGTAGCTGCATCCAGTACATCAAATGGACATTCTCCCCTGAATACTCCAGTTTCTTTGCGGGGCTGGAGGACCAAAACCATTCAAGATGGTCCACATATAGGGCGGCCATCTTGAAACATTTTTCTGTACATAGAAATCCCCAAGAGGCTTGCAAGGCAGCCTACAATTTGCAATGTGGGGAGGATCAGGCCCCACAAGAATTCGTGCAAGAATTGAAGCGTGCATTTGCGCAGAACACCAGAAGGGTGCGCACGGACAGCAGAGAATTCATCAACACATTTTTCCATGCTCTTCCCAAGTACATAATGACCCAGCTCGTGAGAGATTTTCAAGAGAAAAGATCTTTAGACTGGGTCATTGAGCAAGCCACCTGGATCTATGAGGTGCAGACGCCCATAGAAAATAAAAGTAATGCACAGAAAACCCCCAAAACCAACAGCACCCCTGCTGCTGCCAAGGTGGCAGGGGTAAAGGTTGCCCCCGTTTTAGATTTGGAGATGGGGGGCCTAAAAACCTGCCTGCACCAAATAATTCACAGCCCAGAAGGCCCTTGGGCCAGCTACAGACAGGGAGTCGAGGAGGTAGTCCCACAAATGGGGTACCCCGCTCCCCTGACTATGTAAGTCCCCGCTACAAGGGAAACAGACCAATCCTGGGTTATGTGTGGACTCTTCCAGCCCTAGGGGGGGATCCAGCCAAGCACATGACCCAGTGAACTTCCCTCCTAACTTCCCACAGGAGGGCAGAAATTCCCCAAACACTGGGCAGAACTTTTTTCCCAGGTATCCACAAGGTTTCCAGCCCCAAAACCATCCATCCTTCTTTCCCCAATTCCCTAAGCCCAGACAACCTAATCCGGGAGAGGGGAGGCCAAGGGTGGAGGGGTACCCAAATCTTGCCAACCCGGGGTATTACCAGAGAAGGGATAGCTACCCTTCCCGGGATCAGCCCAGGGGAGAAAACAGAACCCCTTATCAACCTGAGCGGTTTTGGCAACTTGAGCGCCAGGTCCAAAATATGGCACGGGATCTGGGTCACATACTCAGGGCTCAACAGAACCCTCAGATGAGCATGCCACCGCGGAATGACCCAAACACTGGACCTGGTGCTCCAGAACAATAACGGGGGCAGCACCCCGATTACCAACCTGTTCCCAGGGAGGAGGCACAAGGGAGAGAGGGGTGTAAAGCCGTGGAGGAAGCTTCCTTCCCAACTTGTAAACAGCCCCTGGAAAACCAGGAACCGGAAACAAAATCTCCTGCCCCTGAAAGCCTGCCTCCCAAGGAGCAGAGGGGGGGTAGGAGAAACAAAGGACCCAAACAGACCCATTTTGTGGAGAAGGTACAGGTCTTCCAATTTGAGGGAGAGGGATCCTCAGAAGATCCTGGGAAAAGGATCTTCTCCTTCAGAGATGGGGGAACTCCTCCCAAGGAAAAATGGGTCGCAAGAGATTCCAATCCAGACTGGGTAGATGTGGGGATTGAGCTGATGCCGCCCATCATCCTATCCCAGAACCAACAATACCAAAAACCCCTGGTTCAAACCCATCCTGGTGACTGCCTCCAAAAAGGTAGGGGCGGCCCAGAACCGGAAGCAGGGGAACCTAAAACCGAATCAACAGACTGGGTAGATGTGGGGATTGAGCTGTCGCCGCCCATCATTCTATCCCAGAACCAAAAATACCAAAATCCCATGGGTCAAACCTATCCTGATGACTGCCTCCAAAAAGGGGGGGGCAGCCCAGAATCCGAAACCATTTCCAGTTGCCAACTTTTTCTTTCAGATCAGATTCCCCAGGCTCTCCACAGAATTCTGCCCAAATCTCTTCTCTCGCCATGCCCAAAACCAGAAAATTAGCCCACCAGTTGTCCAAAAATCTGCATTATCTGTGCCCCCTTGAGGAGAAGGAGGGAAGATAGTAAGCCCCGGTACAAGTACAGGGGCAGGGTACAATTTGGGCACTGGTGGACACTGGATCCCAAGCTACCCTTCTGTCCAAAAAGGCCTTTGATGAACTAAATGCAGGAAAGGGGGAGAATTACTGAATTCCTCTCACCTCTCTTCCTGGACAACTGCAGAACTTTGACGGGAAGGAAATTCCTGTCGAGGGGACTGCAGATTTAGACATCAAAATTTAGCGACACAAGGTGAAACACCCGGTCATAGTAGTGACTCCAGAGGGCACCCCTTGTTTACTAGGGAATGACCTCCTGAGAAGGTTGTCACCCCTAATAGATTGCGTAAACAAGGTCCTCTGGACCCAGTTTAGCCGACCAATAAAATTAAAACAGAGTGTCAACCATGTTAGTTTAAATGGCACCTGCCATATGGTTGAACAAAAATCTGAACAAGTAGAATTCCACTTCCAGAACAACCAAATTCCAGACGTGACAGTAATAGCAGTATGATAACAGACTGGTGATGGGGGTTCCTCTCTATTTCTGAAAATCAACCTTCCTTCCAGTTTAAGGTGGTATTCCACACTGGAAGGAAATACTCTGAAATTCTTTACCAATCCACAATCAGACACTCCCACTCCTATAGACCAGAAAGATGTGAAATCAGCTCAGAGCCTGGCTGATATTCAGCAAATTGAGAGCAGTTGTTCATCCCCGTTCAGTAAATGATGGGAAGGACTCTGTTCTCGCTCGAGTGTGTGTGAACAACGGTAAGAGCTTCATCAGCGAAGCCATGTTCCGCCAACTCCCAAGCGATCCAGCCATTCCCACATTCAAACTGATAGACAAATGGGAACTGGACCTGGAAGCACCCAATTCCAAACATCTCCTGCCAAGCAGGTGTATGCTCAAAATCTCCATTGGCAACAAGAGCATAGTCCATAATTGTTGGGTCGTGCGAGACGTCACTGCCGCCTTTTACTTAGGCAGTGACATTCTCAATCGCTTTGCCATTAGTTTGGACCTAATAAACTTCAAAGCTTGGTCCCGATTAGTGGATAATCCCATGGGCTTTGATGATCCAGAAAAAGCATTTAGGTCAGCTAAATTGCTACCTTATGCAGTTGAAATTCAGATTAAAGAGGAAGTCACCATCCCGGAAAGGACCCGACAATTCTCTTTGGAAGTGAAAGTTAAAAGAGGACAAAAATTGAAAAACCCTGATGCTTATATTCATCTAAATGCTTCTCTCCAACAACAAGGTTAAGGGGTAAACCCAACACCATTAGAACATGACACGATTCTAATAGAGGTGGATAACAGCGACTTACAGAGTATTACTCTAGCCGCAGGCACCATTATTGGAATGGCGGTTGATGACTGACATTTCTCCATAGATTTAGGAAATGAACTGTTAGGACCAATCCCCAAGGACTGTTTTGACAGTGACAGTGAGGACAATACAACACCAGACAGGATTTTCACCCGGCATGGGGGGAACTTCCTGGTGTACACTTCTTGCCCTTAGGGTAAGGAAGATGTGACTTGAGACTTCAGAGGAGATGAGGTGATTTTCCAGGTCCATGAGGGCTGCCTTTCCCACCTGAAGTCTCAGGTCCAAATCAGCATTCTGACCAGGGACTTCTCCACCCAGCTGGAGGAGGCCGCTGAGATAGCAAAACCAGAAGTCTTTCCAGGCTTCAGGCAGATGGTGAAAGAGAGAGTCAACCTAGCTGATGTCCGTGTGACTCTGGAACAGAAGCAAAAGTTGAAACAAGTTTTCTTGGATTTTCAAGATCTCTTTGCGGTGGACTCATATGACTGTGGTCGCACCGACATCCACACAACGACAATTCCCACGGACCCTGGAATGACTAGAGTGTTTGTGAAGCAATATCGCTTGCCTCTCGCATCCATGGAGTCCCTTACTGAAATAATTAAGAACCTTGAGTCCCGGGGAATAATCCGTCCAGTACACAGCACCTTCAATAATCCGGTGCTGGGAATATTGAAGCCAAACTGCCAGTGGAGACTCTGTGCCGACCTTAGGGAGCTCAACAAACGGGTCCATACTTCCCGATGGCCTCTGCCCTACATTGACCAAGGGCTGGCCCAGATCCAGGGGTCACAGGTATTCACTGCAATAGACCTGACCAATGGATACTGGACTGTGCCTGTCAGTAGGGAGGACCAATACAAACTGGCTTTTACCTTTGGGGGCCAGCAGTACACATGGACCCGGACTCCCTTCAGATATCTCAACTCCGGCAATTAATTCAACATTTTCCTACATAAGGCCATGCCCTACCTGGGTATGAGGGGTAACCTGGCTTATGTAGATGTCCTCATCAAAAGTTCATCTGTGGAGGAACACATAGCAGAGATCCGTTATGTTCTGACGCAGTTGAGGGCCGCCGGAGCAAAACTTTCCTTTCAGAAAGCACAGTGGTGTAGAACCTGTGTTAATTTCTTGGGGCATGAGATTACTCCTCAGGGTCTCTGTCCCCAAGAAAAGAAAGTAGAAGCACTCCAGAAACTGAAGGATCCCACAACTCTGTGGGAACTAAGGAGCCTCCTTGGACTGACTAATTACAGCAGAAAGTTCATTGAGGGCTACGCAGAGATCACCAGACCCCTGATTCATCTTCTGAAGGGGGGGGTCAAGTGGGAATGGGGTCCAGAACAATCCGAGGCATTAAGACAACTCAAGAGAAGCCTCTCACAAGCGCTTTGCCTAGCTTACCCTGTCAGAAACAAGGAGTTTTTCCTGGAGACAGGGTTCTCTAATACGTGCTTGATGGCAGTATTATACCAAAAGCATGACAAGGTCAATGAAGTAATCTCCTATACGAGCAAAACTTTATCCTCTGTGGAAGAAAAATTCAACGATTGTAAGAAGGCACTCCTGGCAATGGTGTGGGCATTGAAGAATTACCGCCCGTTTATACAGGGGGAACACATCATAGTGGAGACTCCACACCAGCCTCTGCAATATCTCCAAAGTGACAGAATCTGGGCCGGAAATGTGAGTAATTCCTGAATTACTTCCTGGATTATGTCAATGCAACACTTTCCTGTGGAGGTCAGATATGGCCAAAACAAGAAGAGTCCCCTCGCGCAAGGTCTGGCTGATTGCATTATTGTGCCAGAGAAAACTGCCTCGAGGACGAAAGTCTAAAAATCAAGGACAACATTGAGGCATACCTTAATTCCCCACACAAAGTCTTTGATGAAGACAAGTGTGAGGGAATGCCCACTGTCTATGTGGATGGATGCTCTTACCATGTTGACAACATCGGGGAGAAAGAATTGGTGGCCGGAGTAGGGAATGCATGGCGAAGGAGTTTCCAGAACCCTCCGCTGGATACAAAATTGGTCCCCGAAGTAGTCAGGTGGCCGTCCAACATCAACTCCACAAACTGGTCATAATCACAGATTCGGATTATGTACGGAATGGGTTCATAGAGCACCTCGTTAACTTGAAAACCAGAGGCATGCTATGTGCTAATAACAAACCCTTGAAACATGGGAAGTTAATCCAAAACATTGATGATCTGGTCACATCAAATGGGATGACCATCTACTGGAAAAAGATCAAGGGTCATTCCAAAGTACAGGGACCAGACAAAACTGGAAATGACTTAGCTGATCAGCTGGCCAAAACCGGGGCCAGCCAAGGGGATCTAATAGAGATTGAGTCCCTGTTGGGGGAAATCCAGGTCACTGCTATCACTAGGTCCCAGACAAATGCTCACAATGATCTTTCAACTGCACAATGGAGTAAGGAGACCCCTGATGCTGATTTGATTACAGCTCAGAAAGGGGATCCAAGAATTGGTAAGGTTTACCAACACATTGAGAACCCTGAGAACTTTCCCCTGACGGATACCGATTACATTGGGAAAGAGGACCTAAGAGTGTTGATGAAATGTCCAAAAAGGTTCCGAATCCAAGACGGTTTGTTGGTAAGGAAATCCCAATTCCTACCTCATTCCGAAGCCTGATGTTAAGTCACGCCCATGATGCGGCCACCGCAGGTCATAGGGGGTTTCATACAACACTTGAAATCTTAAGAGAGATGGCATACTGGCCACATATGGGCCAGGACCTCAACCAATACTTGAAGGGGTGTCTTGTGTGTGCACAATTTCAGCCAACATCCCTCACACACCGGAAGCCCCTCCAAAAGAGGGGAATGACACTGCCATGGTCAGATTTGCAAATCGACTTTGTAGGCCCTGTAATTCGCTCGTCTAGAGGAAACAAGTACATGTTGGCCGTCACATGCTTGTTTACCAAGTGGGTGGAATGTCTCCCGGCCCCAAACTGCAAGGCAGAAGCAGCAGCTGCCCAGATGATTAACCACATCTTTTCCCGTTTTGGTCTACCTCAAAGGATTGAGTCAGACAGAGGTAGCCATTTCACCAGCGAGGTAATGACAAAGATGTGGGAGATACTGGGGGTTAAAAGGAAGCTACACATTGCTTACAGGCCAGCTTCTTCTGGAGCAGTAGAGAGATACAACCGAACCATTGTGAGCATCTTAAAAAGTTTGTGGCAGATTCTGGGCCAAGTTGGGATATCCGATTACCTCTGGTCCTAATGGCCATCAGATCTACCCCTTCATCTGCAACTAAAATGTCACCATTTGAGTTGATGACCGGACGCAAGATGGTGCTTCCCCAGCATTTGCTCTACAGGACCCAAGAGCAGACACTGATAAATGCCTCCACAACTCATGAGTATGTGGAGAATTTAAGGAAACACCTTCAACATGCTTTTGCCTATGCTCAGCGGAATCTAGAAAGATCAGCTGATAGCATGAAAACCCACTACGACCTGAAGACCACCAGGAAGGAATAGACTGAGGGGGACCGGGTCTATCTATACAATTTCCAAAGGAACCAGGCCAAACAGCGAAAATGTTTGCCTACATGGCAGGGACCGTTTGAAATTATAGACAAAATCTCCCCTGTAGCTTACAAGATCTGCATCCCCAAAGGCAGTTCGGCAGAGGGGGAAGACAAGTGGGTACATGTAAATCAGCTAAAGTGTTGCCATCCCAGGCACACACTGCAGCAACTGGAGGAGTCCTCTGCAATACCAGAGGGGACCACTCCAGATTAATTCAGTTCCCATCCTGAAATATCCCACATATAGTCTCTAAAATATTATGATTTGAAAAAAAAAATGTTTCATGTTATATCTTGTTTTTTAAAACAAGACTGAAAAATGTAACCAGATGTATAAAATGTATGTGTTCACCACACCATTAATAGTGGTGGAGAAATGTCTACTAATAGGTATTGCCGTTTTTCCTTTATCATCCTAGGAGAGATGAAACCATGGAGACTGACCACGGAAGGCGACCTGGGGTCCGGGAGCGAAGATCCGAGGGGCCCAGGGTACCGCCCAATCCTCCCATCAGGACCAGCAAGGAGAACTGATTGATCGACTGGAGGGAGGAAAAGATGCTGAACTGTGCCATCTACGGAATTGGAAGAAGATGAGGCGAACATCCCAGATCTTGCAAGTTCCATCAGTGAAAGTTCAGAATGGCCATCGCAAGAGGGGGGCTTGTGGGATGTTTTTACCCATGCATCCAAGCCCTACCATAAAACTGTGCATTACTGGCATTGAAAACATCATGATGGCCTGAACTACCCAGAGAGTGCACAGGGAAAACATGAAGAATAGGCTGCCACCCATTTTTGCCTATGTTGTGAGCACAGGAGGGCACTGCCTAAAACCACCATTGGGCTACACACACAGTAGCCTGAAACCATTGGGAATGGCAATGCTGATTGCCAAAAGCAACCCAGAACTGTGGCGAATTCATTTTCTTAATGTCAAAAATGAATGCAATACTGGTGCTCACCACTATCAGAAAGCCGGCGTTTTAAAACCACCAGACATTTGTGTAAAACTGGGCAAATGAACCCAAACCAGGCCTAGAAAAGACTTGCTAAGAGGTGGATACAATGTAAAACTATATTCTGAAATGACTTGAAGGAAGTAATTATTTAATGTATATATAAAAAAATAGCTGGGGATCTCAGATGCTTAAGTGAATGTGGGTTTAAAGCCACTAAAATCGAAATGTTTAGAATAAATGAGTGACCTACCTGTGAGTGTCACATAGGTTGCAATTGTTTAAATGTCATAGTTTTGAACTTAGAATCAGCATTCTAGCTGCATGTGCAAAAATTGTAAGTTGGATTTGAATGTAGAAAACTGGGAACTAAAGTGACATTTAGCTGAATTCTGCCTGACAACTACCCCCGACAGGAGTTGAACTGGCTCAACAACTCTTCCCATGCCTGGCTGCATCCTGCTCCCACCACCAAAAGGAGGTGACACCTCTCTGATTGAATTAGGGGAGTGGTACCTGCAGACTGCAGGAAGTTGAACAAAGCCCTGTCCTGGACTCAGGCAAATGTTATATTGGGGGGGGTCGTAAAATGGCTTCCTCTTGGGAGAAACTGGGAGGGGCAGTACCTGTGAGGGCAAGCTGAGCTTGGGGGAAGTGGAGAGAACCCAGCTAGCACTGTGCCAAAACCAATAATCTAATCAAAACTATTTTAGCCTATTAGAACTGCCTCATAGAATCGTGTCATTCTGTCATTCTGTCATCTTTAAAACTGAAAACTGTTATCTGTCATTCTAAGCTTTAAAATTTCAAATCCGAAAAACTATCTTTACTAAATCGGCCGTATCTCCGGAACCATTTGTGATAGGAGCGATTTTTAACTGTCATCTTATAGTGCCTCCGTAATTGCGCTCGACGCACGCGACTAAATTTGGCAGCGTTCAATGTGGCTGACCCACTCGCCACAAAACTGCATGCCTGACCCAAAAAGGGGATGAAAAATAGGCCATGAACACACATAAGCACTGTCTGTGACTTGTGCAAGTCATCCTTGCAGAACATGACAGCAGTTGCCTAGAGACAGTTGGGTACGACAAGTGGGGAGGGATAGTTGAGGAGATGGAGTGGTGAGGGATAGTTTTGCCAGTTATTTCATTCCAGATGTGTAAATATTTTCGTTGCACAAATTACAGTTGTTGTTGTATAGAAATCATGAATGGACATTGCTTTTTTAGTGTAAGTGATTTAATTACTGTGCAGTGCCCATTGTACTACCTGGCCTGTGCCACGAGTGTGTGGCCAAGTGATCAGAATTAGTGGTGAATATGTTCCTCTTGTGCAACATGGCCATCCATGCCATCACAGCGATGTGCAATTGCCAGTTCATTATCACTAACATCCTCCACCGTCTCTGGTGTGTGCATGTCCATGTTGTGGGGTAGTGGGACATTACGCCTGATAGACATGTTGTGCAACATGGCACAAGCAAGGACTGTCTTTCCCACCTTCACAGGACTGTACATAAGGGTGCCCCGTGATCTGCTCAGGCAGTGGAACCTTGCCTTTAACAGGCCAAATGTCTGGTCAATTGTACAACGAGAACAGATATGGGCACGGTTATATCCCTGCTCGTGCTGGTTGTGTGGTATCCTCATGGGGGTCATCAGCAATTGCATCAGGGGATAACCAGCATCACCTGTACAGGCTCAACAGAAAGTGTAAAATGTCATATTCATATCATGTTGGTACAGTCAGTATAGTGTTCACTAAACAACGCATAATTGCACATGCTAATTGCTGGTTGCGTAGCATATGTCCAATTTTGCAGATTGTCAGTATGATGTGATTTCCATGCATTTTATGGGCCATTGTGAGTAGGATCTGGGTGATGTCAGGGATATATGTCTACAGTCATCCACGTAAATGCAATGACAAGTGCTAAATGCAATTGTGGCTTGTCCAGGTGTAAGTGTGTTGGTGCCGTCACTAGGTGGCATTGTTTAACGGCTTGGAAAAATAGTCTTCAGCCTGACACAGCAGGTGTGCCTGACATCGCAGACCCTGTAGGGTGCCACAGACCTAGTAGGCATGGCTGACATGGGTAAGGACCTTAAGCTGTGTTGATATGTGCTTCTATATGTATGTGAAATCTGTGCATGCCTGAAGGCTTACTTGCATTCTAAGGTACATGACGTGCTGCATGGGAGTGGTTGAACAGCTTCACTGATTATTGCAAAATGCTGGATGTGTACATATTCACTGAGAGATACCATACAAGGAATTTGAGGGATGGAGAAGGCGATGACAGCCTAATGATTGACATGAAGCAAAACCGCCTTATCAATATGTGTGGTGGGTGTGTGGTGTGCAGTCACTTTGACATGGCCCATTCACCGACACCATGATATCTGACACTTTCATTACAACACACACAATTGAGACTGATATGTTTGTTATTATTGTGTTCAAATGCAATATTCCTATGATGGGCATGTTTCTGAATCATAGATATGTGTGGCTAAGCATTTCAACTTCAGCTCACATGCATATGTGTGTGTGCACTTTAAACAGGCAGGGGGCCTACTTGGTGTGCAGGAAACTACTGGTATGCAGGTGGGGTGTTCTGATACATACATACGTATTATCAGTCTGTCCATCAGGTGGTGTGGGTTTCGGAGATTGTGTTTGTGCTGGATTTTGTGACATTGGTGTGATGCATTCTGGTACTTGTAGTGCTTTTGATATTTCTGTACAGATTTGACGTTGTTATGCATGCACACCATCAGTTTGGTCAATTGAGACACGCCTGTCAAGGCCTTGCACTCAGGCATGCTATTACTGTGTTGTAAATTGCATTGTACACATCCACTGCTGATAGGTGTTGTACCTACCTGCATTGAACAGTGCACATGCCCTGGTAGTTACAGTAACCCAACAGGCAGGTATGCTATGGTGTTTTCTGCAACCCCCCAATTCAATAGGGCGCATGCCCTGTTAGTTCCACTCACCCAACAGCCAGGTGCGCTATGGAGTTTTCTGCCCCCCCCCCCAAATTGAACAGTTCACATGCTGTTGGGTGTCCTGACCCACGTTTGGACTATTATGCTGCAACATTTGGTGCTGTGGGTTTAGGAAATCCAAGAGGGCGGAAAAGCCCACATTTGCGCCAGAATCCTGGAGAACCGTGCAGTTTTGCGCACAGCAAAATGGTCCCCTGACCTGCCACCCACCAGTGCAAAGAAAGAAGGTTCTGTTCAAAACCCGTTTTTATTAATGTCAAAAATTGCTAAGATCATGGGCCCGGAACCACTAAACAAAAATCCAACTATGGTTGAGTGTTTTACTTTACTCTACTACAGATCCACATCAATGCCATGTCAAGCAAGGATCACATACTATCAAGTAAAATCCTTTCCTTTTGAAATGTATTAATTCAAGACAGCTGTCAAAAATAGGTGCAGTACCGGCATTGGACACTGACCGGTGATGGCACTCTATAAATCCTGACAGGAGAGCTGTCTTGCAGAACTGTGCAGTGAACAGAAGGGGGTCTTATGCAATTAAAAGTTCAAAAGACATGCCTTTCCTGAGAACTCTTAACACCCCAGAGACCCACACCAGGAGGCAGGATATCACATGGCCCTGTTAATTGAGAGGGAGGGGTTTCTCCTCCAGCCTGCAGGACCCAACACAATAGTCTCTTTCAATTGAATGGGATATACTGATTTGGCTGTGCACTGTAAACAGAGCTCTGCCTGGAAGAAGAGACATGTGATCCCTGACTCACCCAGTTCCTAGGGGCGGGCCAGACACTTTTTGTGAATTGAATTGAAGGCAAATATATGTTTTATAAAAACACTGATAACTAATTGTAACCAGATGACAGGAATGTACAATTTGGAGATCCTTAAAATGAAATGGACCTACAATTTGAGTTTAAACTCAATTCCATACGATGTTCTGGGACCGAACCCCGCAATTTATTCTTGTTGCAAACACTGGGTTTAAGCTAGAGACATGGAAATTTACTGGAAAATGTGTAGAGAGACAGGGTACCTCTGTGTAAATTTGGGTAAAAGTCCAAAATTGGGAAACCAACCAAAAAGCGCAGAATGTTGTCATTTCTTAATCCAAGCTCTTAGAAACATCAGAGTTGGAACAGAGACTACCTTATGTGATATATGATGCGTATATGTAATGTCAACCACTTGTGTATCTGGGAAATGTGTTTAGTTCTGAAAATGACTTTCTAAGGTAAAAGCAAAGGGGAGTGTTCTTTCTGTATGCCATGAAGATGACTCACTCTGACTCACTGCTGCCTTCTCAAATCAGGTCAAAGAGAAATCCTTGACCTATCAAATCGTGAGTGGGTTGGGCAAAGAAAGTTAGCATCCACACCCATTTTCAAAAGACATAAAAAGAGCCACTGGAAGCCAGACAGGGAGATTCACTTTCCACTTTCTTGCGGACGCTTTGCCGGGAGACTCCAGACTTCAAATCCATCAATCTCCAGAGACCAGAACTTTGAATCCATACTCCAGAACTTGTAGCAGAGAGGCCTGAATCCACAAGCTGAATCCTTTTTCAGCAGGCTTCAAAATCATTTGCAAATTATTCAAACAGCCGGGCTGAGCTGTCAGATTCTGGCCTAGAACCTTGTGCCAGAAACACCCAGAAAGCAGAGCTGTATCCAGAACCGCAAACCGGACCCAGACCAGATCGCTGTGAGCAGAACCAGAGATCCAGACCAGACCAGAACCAGAGATCCAGAACCAGAGAACCAGTACCAGAAACCGCATAGAAGTCCAGTCCAACCTGTTGACCAGATCTGTAACGAGGCCTATTCTTTCCAAAATTAGGAGTGAGTACCCAGCTAGAACTGTGCAGAACCCATCTCTTAGCTTAAAATAATCTGATTCAAAACATTTGAACCTGTCCAGAACTGCATCATAGAATTGTGTGTCCCTTCTTCGATTTTAAACCTGTAAAAGTGTAATTTTGCCTTTTTTGAATCATTATTTAATTTCTGAAAATCTACCTCCACAAAATTGTCCGTATCTTTTGAACCGTTTGTGCTAGAAGCGAGATTTAACTTTCATTATAAAGCTAAGATTCTAGGCTTTCCAAAGAACCCAGATTTCCTATTCATTATACTTTTTCCGTAATCGCGCTCGACGCACTCGGAAAAAGTGCTGCGATTTGCGATTTGGCTCAAATTTCTTCACATGTCAAAATAGCAGCTTCTTGCTTTCCTTTGCTGAAATTCGTTTGCAACCTGACAATCATTCATAGAGCATCGCTAAAGTGATCCTGAACAAATTTGAAGTCGCTATCACCCACCCTGAATCTCTTATAGGGAATTAAAATCATTTTTAGCATATTTTTCCCTTCTTTGCCTACCACCTTTAAAGTACTTTGCAGGTGTTTAAAATCATCCCTGTTTCTCTAAGCTTGCTAGGGGGGAACTGAATTCGTATTGTACATTTGATTATATTCCTGAGAACTGTGTGCTCTTCCTTCCATCTTCTATTGCATGGGGGGGGGTGAGTTGCCAAAAGGGGAAAAGTGATTCTATTACCTTTTGCTGAAATCATATCAAGTTTATTCCTGTGTTGCTTCTTTTCCACCTTGCATTTCCTTGTACCATATAAAGCATTCCCAGCTACCTTATCCTCTATACTACTCCTAAGTAATTAAACCAGTGTGCTAGTATAACATCATCCAGTGTTGATCACTGTCATATATCTAAGTGTGATATCAAATATTAATTTATTATAAAAGTGTGATATATATCTATTGTTTAATTTTTCAAATAAACCTTTTTAATTTGCAAAACAAACCTACTTCTTGGCTCAGTGGGGTCAGGGGGATTCTAAGAGAGGGGGGTTATACAAGGGTTCATCATCCAGATTATAACTTGTCATAAAAAATATATAAATAAGGGCTTCCCTTGAGCAATCCCAGACAAGGCACTGACTTAGTGGGAATGCTTGATTGGAGTCATTAACAATGCCCTAATAGTTACACTCACTCAACAGCCAGGTATGTTCTCCACTGTGACGTGCCATGTACCCTGGCAGCATGGAGTTGTGCAGCACCATGGAGTTGTGTGTTGAACCGAGGAATTTGGCACAGCATTGGGGGATGAGGTGGCGGGCATCATACACCATCTGCACATTGAGTGAGTGGTAGAGTTTTCTGTGCTTGTACACTGCCTCAGCAGCATGCCTGGCCACCAGCTCCACATGTGTGCAGTCCAATGCACCTATCACGTTGGGCATGCCTGCAAGGACATGAAAGGCAATTTTTTTTTTTTTTTGAAAATCTTTATTGGTATTTCAATAACATGTAACAACCTGCGCATAGGCAAAGCATTGTAGTATGTATGATAACAGAACATTAACTTTAACATACCCACCCCACCCCCCCACCCCCCCCCCGAGACCGCAATAAAAACCTAGTCTTCCATGGGCTCACGTGCCGGGCTGGGGCTGGCAGGACTGTTCGGTGTGCTGTCAGGTGTCGCTAGACGGAGAAGTGGCTCCGTCAGCTCTATCCAGCGAAGAAGATCTGCACTGGAGTCTAGTTTTTGTACTTGGATTGCCATTTCCCAAGCTGCCGTTTCTGCGGCAATCCACCTCTTGAGATCGTACCACCAAAGGGCCTCGCTAGGACCCCGTGCGCTCTTCCAGCTCGTGGCTATGCGCCTTTTAGCTGTTATGTAAATCAAGTCTAGGAGTCTATTTAGGGGTTTGTTCTTGCTGCTTCGCGTGTATGTCCCCAATATGCAAGCTGTAGGAGTATGAGTTTCCACTTCGATCCCGGTCGACGCCACCCTCTCTTTCACCCGGGCCCAAAACCTCAGGACCTCTGGACAGCTCCAGAACATATGGGTCATTCCTGCCCGCGGCGCGTGGCACTTGGGACAGGTCTGTGGCGAGGCCCCTTTGAACTTTGATATGGCATCAGGCGTAAGGTAGGCTCTGTTCATAATATACAGCTGTATTAATTGGAGGCGAGCATTCCTGGAGGACTTTTTATGGTAAAGGGTTATTTTTTCCCATGTGTTGTCCTCAAATACAAGGCCCAATTCGCACTCCCATCTCTTTTTGCATTTTAGTTTGTTCTTTGTCGAGGCCAGCAATAGGGCTTCGTAAATTCTGGAGGTTTCGTGGCCTCCCTCAGCAGTGTCTAGTAGGGTTTCGATGGTTTCGTTCTCGGTGAATCGATTGTCTGTATCAGGCCACCTATTTTTTAAGGCCAATGTTACTGCCCTGAGGAGTAGAAACTGCCCGGCGGGCAGGCCCGTCAATTCGCAGAGGTCGGGGAATGCCAAAAGTTCATGTTCATGCATGAGGTCGCCCAGTACTGCCACTCCGTAAGGCTCCCACACCGAGCGTGTTTCAGTGTTCCCCCAGGATGGTTTCGCCATGACTGCGGCGATGGGGATCTGTGAGGAGTATGGGTCTTTCAACCCCACAGTTTTGCAGGCCCGCTTCCAGAGCTGAATTCCTAGTTTAGCCAGGTATGGGTGACCCTATGGAGCCCCATTCTTGACCCACAAGTCTCGAAGTAGCAGTCGCGGCAGAGCCGGTTGCAGAAGTCTGGTGTCTGTGGTGGTTTCATCTGCCATCCAGTGCGTTACGTGCTTCAGTTGGCTGGCCAGGTAATATAGTTCGAAATTGGGGACTTTCAGTCCGCCCTTCTCGTAGGGCCTCTGAAGGATGTCAAGCGCCACTCTGTGCCTGCCTCCCTGCCACAGAAATCCTCTGCAGAGTTTGTTTAGGTCTCTGAAAAAGGCTGGGGGGATGTTGTAGGGGACATTGGTAAAGCAATGCAGTAGGCGTGGGAGCGCTACCATTTTGAGGAGTCCCGCCCTTCCTGCCACAGAGAGAGGGAGTTTCCCCCAGAAAGCCATAGATTTAGTGAGTGCGTCCTTTGTTCCGACTGTGTTGAGAATATGTTCAGTAGCCGGGCTACGGTGTATGGTGATACCCAAGTATTTGAAGGAAGTCACCTGCCACTGAAGGGCCAGTGGGGGCAGGGATCCACACCCATTGCTATATAGTGCTGCGAGGGGGTAGAGACACGACTTGTCTTTGTTTATCTGGATGCCTGTGTGTTTTTGGAAGCAGTCCAGTGTCTCCAAGATGTAGGGCAGGAGGTGCTCAGGGTTATGTAGGTAGAGAAGAGTGTAATCTGCGTACATGGAGATGAGGTGTGTCACTCCATCTAGTATGATGCCTCCCCCACCGTATTCCTGCCGTATATACGCGGCCACTGGCTCTACAGCAATGATGTATAGCATGGGGGATAAGGGACATCCCTGTCGTGTGCCTCTGTGGAGGGGCCATTTGTCAGAGAACGTCTTGTTGGTGCGCTCTCTAGCTACAGGGTGGGTGTAAAGCAATTGGGTCCATTTAAGAAAGGTGGGTCCAATGCCCATTCTAATCATGGTGGCGTATAACCATTCCCAATTAACCGAGTCAAAAGCCTTGGTGGCGTCGAGTGATGCCACTGCGTATTTCTGGGTATCTCGCTCGGTGCAGTATATGACGTGGTGCAACCTGCGTAAATTTTCGGTGATAGAGCGCCTGGGTACATAACCTGTTTGGTCATGGTGGATTAGCAGGGGGATCACACTGCGTAATCTGTTGGCGAGGAGTGCCGACAGTATTTTGCAGTCGACATTGAGCATGGAGAGTGGTCTATATGAACCGCAATCTGTCCCATCTTTGCCGGGCTTCAGTAAGGGGATGATTATTGCTTCCCTCATGGAGTCAGGGAGTGTGCCACGTTCGAAGGACTCGTTGTATACCTGTGCCAGCAGTGGGGCAAGGGTCTCCTCATATGTCTTATAGAATTCCCCAGGGAGACCATCCATGCCTGGCGCCTTCCCAGAGGGTAATGATCTAATGATTGCCTTGACTTCGTCTGGGGTAATCGGGTCTTCCAAGGCTACGGCCAACTGTGGGTCCAGTTTGGGCAACTCTATGCAGTCTAGGTCATCCTCGATCCCGGTGCTCAGCGAGGGCAGGGTTTTGGAATATAGGTCCTGGTAGTACTCAGAGAAGGTTGTGTTAATTTCTGCCTGGGTGTGCACTGTAGTGCCATCCGATCTACGAATGTGGCAGATAGGGGTCATAGGGGTTTCCCGCTTGCACAGCCAGGCCAAGAGTTTACCAGGCTTGTCTCCCAGGGCATGTGTCCTTTCGGTGTGTTTGGCGTAGCTTAGTTTCCCCAGGGACTCCCAATGCGACAGACAGGCCTGTCTCTGCGTTATTATTTCCCGTATATGCTCTGGGGTCGGGTCTGCCTTGTTCTCTAGCACCCCTAACTTTCTTTCTGCTTCCGCCAGAGCATTCGTAATGACCCTTTGTGCCCCTCCCACTGCAGCCAACATGTCCCCCCTCATAACCACCTTATACGCCTCCCATGCTGTGCTGATGCACTCTACACTGCCTAGGTTATTGAGCCAGTATTCATCTGTGCTGTCTTGTACGTGGTCCCTGAGGGCCACGTCCAGAAGTGCCTCTGCCCGCAGTCTCCACGTGGGAACCGGGGGTCTGGGCGGGTACACCTCCCAGGTGACCAACAAGGGCGAGTGGTCTGATAATACTCTGGGCAAGTACTGTGCCTCGCTGAAAGTGGCTTGTTGCTCCTGGTTTACCAGCATGTAATCTAACCTTGTGTGGACGCCATGCGGCGGGGAGAAGAAGGAGTACTCTCGTCTCTCCGGACCTAGTTCCCTCCACAGATTGCAAAGTGACAACTGAGAAATCAGTTTGGATAATATCTTGGCTGGGGGGGACGGACGGGAGTGTTTGGTGTCAGACCTATCTTTGAGAGGATCTAAGGTGCAGTTGTGGTCTCCGCCCCATATCAAGCTGCTATTTACGTAGGGGCGTAATCTAGAGTACAGGGAGTGGAAGAAAGTCGTGGCGTCATGGTTAGGTGCGTAAGTGCTAATCAGGCATAGGTCTTTTCCCTCCAAGGTACCCCGCACCAGTGCCATCCTGCCCTCATTGTCTGTCTTGGTGTCCGTGACTATAAAGGGGACTGTCGGGTTAATCCATACAAGGACCCCTCTAGCGTATGAGGAGTAGGAGGATCCCACCAAGGTCCCCCGCCAACTTTTAGCTAGCGCCGTCAGTTTCTCCCCAGATAGGTGTGTCTCCTGGAGCATGGCGATCCCTACCTTGCAGCGTCTCAGGTATGCTTGGATCCTTCGCTGTTTGACATAGCTGTTCATGCCTCTGACGTTCCACGTCATCACTTTTATTCTCTCAGCCATAGTCGTGGTGGTGTTCTCTCTCCTGCCCCGTACCCGGTCGAGGTCTCGTTAGAGGTGCTGTAGTAATAGGGTAGTCCTGCGGTCTCGGTACTTTAACTTTAGGGTTCCCAACTAGGGAGCGGGTTTCTGGCTCCCCCTTCCTTAAGAAAAAACTTCCCCAACAAACAACTGGTCTGACAAGGTACTCCTCGTCGTGACTGTCCCGTTTCCGCTCCTTAGGACCAGGCATGGTCTTCGGGTGCCCTACGGGCGGGTACACGTACCCTGTAAAACAGAGAAAAAAAAAAAACAAGCTCCAGGGGGGTCGAGGGAGTTGGAGCTTCGGTGTTCCGCGAGAAAGGATCATTTCAGCTGCTCTTGGGGTTAAGTTATTAAGCAAATTCGTTACAGCAGTCTCCGGTAAGTGTGTCAGCGCGGCTTGCGCCTCTTGCCTTCGATGTCAGGTAATTGCTGCTCATCCATCCAGTCCCGGACCTGTTCCGGAGTGTCGAATAGATGGGCTCTGTTCTTGTGTATTACTTTTAGCCTTGCAGGGTATAGGAGCATGTACTTCAAGCCTGCGGCCTTCAACCTGGCTTTGGAGTGTATGAACTGAGCTCTGTTCATCTGCACTTGGAAGGTGTAGTCGGGGTAAATAGCGATCTTGGCCGAATTCCTTAGTATCTGGTCCCCTGACCGAGAGTACGCCAGGACAACTTCACGGTCTCTGTAGTTTAATACTTTTGCTATCATGGGCCTGGGCGGGCCTCCTGGCAGGGGTCTCCTGGCAAGCGACCTGTGAGCCCTTTCGATGGAGAACCCCTGCGATAGTTTCTCCGCGCCGATCTCCTTCAGCAGGAGGTTTTCCACGTAGTTGGTGGGGTCCGAGCCTTCGATGCCCTCCGGTAATCCGAGTAGCCGGATGTTGTTCCGGCGGGCCCTTCCTTCGGCCTCCTCCACTCTGTCCTCCAGGTTCTTGACCATTTGCTGGAGGCCCTCAATGTCATGCAGAAGCTGGGTATTCGCTTCAGTGTTCTCGCTTGCTTGGGTCTCGAGGGCTTCAGTTCTATCAGCCAAGGAGCGGACGTCCTGGCGAAGGAGTCCCAGATCTATGGCCACAGCGTCGATTTTATTCACCATAGTTGTTTGGATTAACTTGATGACCTCCAAAAGTTGGGAGTTGGTGGGTTCAGACGTTTCTGGCGAGGGGCTTATGTCTTTACTGGCAGTTGCCATGGTTGGGCACTCAGGGCTGGGGGGCTTGGCGGCTCTGTAAGCATCTAGGGTAGTCTGCCGCTGCTTTGACCTGGCCCCCCTTCCCGTAGACTTATCTAAGCTGGACATCCTCTCAGCTCAGCGGGTATCAGGTGCTGCAATCGGGTGTTCCGGCCAGGGTACTTTAGAAAATTGCCAACTCACGGTTCTCCCGGTAACCAGTCCGCGCTCTGGGCCCTCCGGCGGGGTGTGAAACGCTCCGGCGCCGGTCCCCCAGGTTCTCCAGGCTCCACGAGGTGCAGTAGATCAGCGTTTTGCTTCGTCAGGCAGAGTACAGTAGAGAGGTACGACCCGGTGGGTGTAGGTTGGTAGGCTCCCGCGGTGGCTCCAGGAAGTCCCCCACCAGGAGAAGTACCCCGAAGTACCCCCGCACGCTCCGCCAGGCAGGGGCCGTTCTCCGGCCTGTAGTTGTGGCCAGGGAGCCGGGGTCACGATGTAATTCGGGCGGACGGATGGTGTGCGCGGCTCCCGTAGTAGCGCCAACTGGGGGCGGCGCGAGGCGGACAGCGTCCGCACTCGATATAGTGTGCGATCTCTAGGCCCCGCTTCCGGTACTCTCTTCACCTCCGGCCGGTCCTCGATTACCTTCGATCCCCACAGCAGGGCCGGCAGGCACCCTCGGCTGCTTCGGTCGCCCTATTCGCCCTCGGGCCTGAAGCACACCCAGGCCTATCGTAGTGGTCGCTTCTGAGGGACCAGCAGGGGTGCCACCCACACCAGCTCCGCCCAGCGGCGTGGGGCGGCCTTCTCCCAAAATGCTAGGCAGACGCCGGGCTCTCCGGGCTCAGCAAGTGGAGGCCGCCATTTTGGCCGCCCGATCCGTCAGGCGCAGGGTCCCCACAACGCGGCTCCCGGGCATCTAATCTCGAATGTGGGGAGACCAAGAGGTTCCCGCCGCTGCCAGCAGCTCTTGGGGTAGTTTGTAGGCACTAAAGACGACTTAAATGTTAGATAACAGCTTATCAGTAGCTCATTGTGCGGAGCTTGCCGAAGTCGCGTCCGCTCTACATGGCGGTTGGCCACGCCCCCCCTACATGAAAGGCAATTTTAGTTGCATTTACCTGGTCAGCTGTCCTGGCTAGGCTGATGTGATCTCCAATGTGGCACAGGAGTACATCAATGACCTGAAACAGAACACACGAGAAACAGGGTTGCGATAGCCCATGCAGTTCACCCACAGTGTGTTGGTAGGTGCC
Source organism: Ambystoma mexicanum (assembly GCF_040938575.1). NCBI lineage: Eukaryota > Metazoa > Chordata > Amphibia > Caudata > Ambystomatidae > Ambystoma > Ambystoma mexicanum. The sequence continues at coordinate 128,364,744 of NC_090935.1, read as the reverse complement.
AATGGCTAGGAAGTGTAGCACAGTCACTACCTTGAGCAATGGGCAGATGCCTGCACAGATCTGTATCAGGATCTCCAGGTTGTCATGGATCATGCCCACTATGGAAGTGATGGTCTCCCTTTCTAGCCGGAACAGGGTGTGGATCTGGCTTTGGCTCAGGTTGAATAGTTTGGCCCTTTGCATGATATAATGGCTGCCCTCAGGCTGCAACCTGCTGGCCATTGCTGTTTAGCTGGGTCATCATGATCATCCTTCTCCTCAAGCGCCTCTGCTGCATCCTCTGCCTCCCTGCCTCCTCAAGTAGTAGACCTGCATGCAGGGCCTCCAGCTCCAGTACTGCTACTGCTATCATGGTAGTGTTGGAAGGGGGGTGGGGTGTGGGAGTGGTCCTTTTGTGCTTTTGCAGTGCTCATTGAAGCCACCTGGCCTGATTTTGGCTACCTGTGGCATGTTTCTACACAATTGACTTTACTTAATGCCTGGTCAGCGATGCCGGTGTTAAGGCGCAGTGTTGCATGGACCTCGGAATGTGCACTTACTAGTGCCATGCCCCGCTTTAAAGCCTCACTGGTTTTGTTGAATAAATCTCTGAAGTTGTATGTCGGCCAACCTTATCAAGGATCCTAAGAAGAAAAGGATGATAATTTTCCACTAAGAATGGGTTGAGACTGTCCTTCTTCAAAAGGGGAGTAATCCAATCCTCCTTGAGAAAGAGCAGGACGAACCCTTCAGCAAATGAGAGATTGACTTGCTTGGTAACCCATGGGAAGAGCACATCAATGACAGCTGATTAAGAGATTAGAGAGACAGACATCCCCCTGGCATGAGGTGGGCTTCATGCTAGTGATGATCTGAGGGATGACAGTCTCAGTACATGGAGAAAATACAAAAGGGGGAGTGTCGAGGGCTCTCAGAGGACTATGTTCATAAAGAGAAAGGTTGAGATCTTCCATGGTATTACATGAGTTGCTAGAGGACAGGATGGAAGTGTGATGGGTGCTGGCCTTGTCAATGAAGGCGTTATGGATAGTTTGGCAACAATTGTTATCCTTCACTGGGCCTGGCGTGGTGCACAGCTTGCCCTTAAATTCATTCAAGATGGCAAATATTTCTTTAGAGTTGAATTTAGCTTGTGAAATCCTAGAATGATACATGTAAGATTTCGCTCGAATGATAGCTTCCTTTAATTGTTTCACCAGTGATTTATGAACAGCCAGAGTGGACCAAGAGGGTTCCTTATGCCAGCAGCGTTCGGCAGACGGTTTCTGGAGTCTAAGATGGATAATGGTGCCACCAAACCAGCCTTTGTTTAGGATTTTACTTTTTACAGACCAATTTCTTATGGGTGCTAAGAAATTAATAGCGCACTCTAGAGTATTGATAATGTGGTGGGCTAGTTCATCAGCCTTCAAAAAGTCCTCTATGGAACCAAGCTTATCAAGGAGTAAAGAAGAGAGTTTAACGGGGGTTACGATCTTCCAGTTTCGAGTTTGAATAACAGATCTAGGGTTGGTATCTAGTCTTACTGGAGGCCCGGAAGGTTGACACAAAAGGAAAGCAAATAATGATCAGACCAGATACAAGGAGAGATGAAAAGATGTACTACCGTAAAATGGTGTGAGAGGATCCAATCAAGGGTCATATGTGCAGGGTCTAACACCCTTTGAGAAAACCCAAGCGTCTAGTAACAAAGCCGTAACAGCGTTAGCTGGGGTCTCCCACCCCTTCGTTAGATTCTCACAGATCATTTCAAGACATGAACATTCACCTGAGAAGAAATCATCTGACTTCCTTTGGGAAAGTTGTGCTTTCCAAATCCCTCAGTCTTAGGTGAAGAAGGAGCCGTCCAAGGCAGAAGAAAGGTCTGTTCCTCCCCACTCTCAGGGCACATTGGGAGGGACCTTTGCGATGGAACGGGACCTTCTACTGTGCACCAGAATCGCCTGTCTGAAGCTGGGAGAGCAGACAAAGCATGCAACTGATCTGTCCTCGCCACCCCCTGAGTGGACTTCAAAGCAGCTGGAGGCCCAGACCTGCCAAAGCTCTTTGTTCTGCTGAACTGGTCACTCCATGTTCTAATGAACTGGTCACTCCATGTTCATTGCACTGTGAATGCGAGGGGAGGTGCTGGCACTGGATTTTGCTCTCCTCCACCAAGTATGACTATTGCTTGCACTTCAAACCAACTTGCTGCTACCTTGTGCCCTAGCTAAGCCCATCACCTGCTAGGCCCAAATCGACTGTTCGACACTGGGACTCAAACTGAATCACTAGTGTGTCACACTCCAACTATGACCAGGGGTTACAACCATGGTTCTGCTCAGCTAGTCTTGAACGGATGCCCCACTGACCTGCTCATTGACGCCACCAAAATCACCACTTCCTTGACCATTGACTGCTGACGCAAACTGCTAGAGAGTCACTCAACAACCACTCCCAGCGGCTAAAGCCTGAGTTGGCCTGGCTGAACTGCGAAGCAAATCTAGGAGCTCTCGGAACTGCATCTTTGAGAGCACCCCTTCTGCTGCACACAGCGACCACATTCACCCTGACACAGTGCCCACCAAGAACAAATCTAGGTACTGTTGACCCTGAAATGACCCTCACTCCACTTGGGCCCTAGAGACTGGTTAGGTCACGATCGCACCTATTTTCAATAAAGACATATCCTTTTTGTGGCTAGTAATTCTCCTACCACTCCTGGATCCACGTTCAGAGTGCTAGTTTCTTCTTACATCTTCTCTTTTCTATTTGTTCTATTACAGGTGTTGTGTTTAATATATATATATATATATATATATATATATATATATATATATATATATATACATATATATATATACATATTAAATATATTTTTTATATAATTTAATACATGTATGTATATATATATATATTACACAGCCACGCTAGTTATGGTTAAATTGCTAATCCCATAGCAAGAGCAATTTTTGGGTGGCTTATAACTCCGCTCTCCCTGGACGAATCCTAACTAGACGTTGCCAAAGCAGTATATGGCCTACTCTGAATCTTTTTGCAAAGTTTGGTGAGGTTTGATCCAGGGGGGGCACAGTTATAGGGGGGTCCCAAAATGTCTTTTTTTCCCATAGATTGAATGGGGAAAACACTTTGCGCACGTCTACAGCCCAAAAAGCTGGATGGATTTACACCAAATTTGTGGAAGGAGCAGCGACTTAGTCCTGAAAATGTGCTTTTGTAAATTTGGTGAAAATCCGTCCAGTAGTTTTTTTTTAAAACGATGAAAAATTAGGTCTCAAAAAATTAGTGACATCTATGTCCGCTGCGCGGACACACTTCCCTATTCGCTCCGCGGACAGGAAACCGATTGGCTGATCGGCTCGTGTCATGTCCGCGGACTTGTGACATGTACGCTGATTTGATGGTGAAGAGTGTGATGTGTGTCAGATTGTTCCGATGTGCCCGCCATCTTGGATCCGCGGACATCCACGGACAGCGCAGTGACAAATGGGGGAGAAAAACAACTTTGGCAAGTGTGTTGGTGTGTAAGAGTATTTGGGGAGGTTGGGGGAGTAAAAGATGGGTCAAATGCTGTATTTATTTAGGTGGCAATTACCCCCATTTTGTTCATCTTGTCCGCAGACAGCCGCGCTATCCGGGATGTCCATAATCGGTCAAAATGGGGGTGTCCTAAGGACACTATTCCTGTCCGTACTGTCCGCAAACAAGTTGAAACTGTTCTAAGAACACGGGCGGTGTCCGGGTTGTCCGTAATTAAACAAAATGGAGGTGTCCTAAGGACACTATTCCTGTCCGTGCTGTACGCAAGCAAAATAAAACTGTTCTGAGAACATGCACGGTGTCTGCGGACATAAAAAATGTCCATATGGCACATTTAAAATGTTTGATTCTATGGGTGTGATCTATGGGTGTGATATGCTGCGGTGGTTGTGGCCATGGCCTAGAGTATTGGGTGCATGGCCGACGGCCATAGGCCGTAAGCCATGCACCAAAGACTCTAGGACCTGCCCGAAACCACCGCAGCATATCACCCCCATAGAATCGAATATCTATCAAATATTTGCAAATCTACAGTTTGTGTACTGTTTGATTTGTATAGTTTGTATGTGAAGTTTTGGCTACGTCATGTCATTAAGATTGTAGATTTTGGTAACAAGCACTGCAGTATAACATATCCATGGAAGTAAACATGTTGTATTGTGGTGTATGGTTAGATGTTTGCTTCAATGGTTCTGTTTTGCAGCAGTATTTATGTGTTCGATTAAAATATACTTACTGTTTTATTTTTTGTGATTGGATATATTTTTTTCATGAGTTGGGTAACTGGAGCAGATATTCTTTTTCAATTTCTGTAATAAAAGAAAAGATCATGTTAGTGTAGGTATTTTATAAAGACTTATTACTTTGCATAATAGATATTTCAGCTTTTATTCGACCCTCATATTTAGTAGTTTACAAACCAGTGTACTGTGCAATTTGCTCAGTTTCTGTGTTTGTTTTTTAAATCATTGGGTCTGTGGGAAAAAAAATCCATGTTGGATTAAAAAAAAACATTTTTGTTATGCTACAGTATATTTGTTTATTTGTTTTCAGTGTCCACTTGTTGTTTCTGGCTAATGTTCTACCTGTTGGCTTGTTGCAGATTGTTAGATACCTGTTGTTGAATTTTAACTGGTTATAGTTTTTTATTTATATTCTCAAATTGCTGATCTATCTGTTGGGTTGTTGCAGATTTTTGGAGCAGTTAGATACATGTTGGCGTATTATAAGTGTTTATTTCTTCTTATAATTTTGTGGTATTGATTTATCTGTTTGGTTGTTGTAGAATTTTTGGGCATTTAGATACCTGTTGGCGTATTCCAACTGTTTATATTTCTTTAATTGAAGTTGTATTAATGTTTATGCACAGATTAGTTATTAGTGGTATTGAATTGTTTGTTTGGTTGTTGAACAATCTTGGAGCAGTTAGATACCTGTTGCCATATTCATAGTTTTCTAATTGAAGTTTTGTTAATGTTTAAGTACAGATTAGTTATTGAATTTTGGTTTTAAGAAGATCAAATAAGTGTACGATTTGCTGGTAATCTCTGCTTTAGAGTAGTGGTACTATAATTACATTCGAACTATCCACATTTCTTTTTCATATATGCAGTGTAGTGACCTGCATTGGTTGTGGCTCCTGCGTGGTAGATTATACCTATTGTTGTGAAGGTTTTGTTACAAAGTGATACTTGACCATGTGTGAATCCAGTCAGCTTGCAGTTGTTTTTGGTACCATCTGCATTGTAACGCAGAAGCATTAGTATTACGTATTTACTATGGGCCCCATTACACGGTAGGCGGTAAGTAACGGTCATTACTGGCATGGCGCTAATAACGTGTCCGTGTAGGAAGCAGCCCGCTAATTGCGTGGCATCACGAGTACGCCCATAGCGCCATACCGTTAAAGCCCCCGAAAAGGGTTCCATGTAATAATATTGTCGCAAAAATATCACCATACTAAAATTTCGCCATATTTTTGCGGCGATATTACCCCATGGAACATGCGGGGGACACCCCTGCAGCCCCCATATATTTTAAAAGGGAGCCGGGGACACCCCTGCAACCCCCCAATCCATTTACCCCATAAATTATCCCCACCAAAAATATCGCCTATGGCCGTTCCCGACGACCATATGTATGGCGGTATTTTTGGTGGGGATAATATTACCTGATACCCCGAAAAGTCCCTTAGCGGCACCTAGGAAAGAGCTGATTGCACTTCTGCCATCCTATAATACAGCATTAGCGGTGACAGCTAAAAGCGCTGACCGCTAATAGCGGTCACTGCAAATAGCGGTGACCATAAATAAGCGGAACCGGAAGTAACGTCATCGCACAGGAACGGGAAAGAGCACAGCGCCATCTGCCCCGAGGACCTGCAGCCACACCAGAGCTTGCCAAAATTGTCCATACAACCACTGAGAATGCCCAAGGCCATAAAAAAAAGAGCAGCGCAGCAGCGAAAGGAGCGCTTCTCAAATGAAGAGCTAATAATGCTAACAGAGACACTTGCTGCCAACGCAGAGGTTGTATTTTCAAATGACATGCAGCATCCCACAATAATCAAGAAGAAGGAGATCTGGGCAGAGGTGGCCCGTAAAATCAGTGCGCCCCCTGCACTGTGAAGGATGTACGCAAGCAGTGGGATGATCTACGCCTCCTTGTACGCAGTATCCTAGCTGCCAACCGGAGCCTGGCCATGGGCACAGGAGGATCCCCAATAAAACTGCAGAAGTGGGAGGAGACCTGTGCAAGCACCATTGGGGTCGAATCAATTGAGGGAGTAAGCGAAAAGGTGAAAAGGGGCGCGGTGTGCTGTCATCGTCAGATGGAGGTGAGTGTCCACACAAAACACTGCACTGTGAAACATGAGGTAATCCCCCAAATGTGACCCTTAAATCATCTCATGGATGGGGCCATCAAACATACATGCACAAAACCCTGCCCATATGCTGTGCACATCCCCACAAAAACACATGCATGCAGCACCCCAGACACGTGTCACCCAGACTCATGCATGAATGACCCACCCATCTGTAGGGCCAAACATGAAGTCCAAATGCATAGAACAGCAGGAACAACAACATCTGTATGAAGCACGTTGACCCATCATCGATGCTATCCCTCTCTTTGTCCCTCACAGGCTCACAATCTGACAGTGAGGAGCAGGACACTGCGACGCAGGCCCCACCTCCCAAGAAACAGGCCAGGAGAATGGAAGTAGGCACCATGGCCAGCATGTCGAGGGGCACTGGAAAGACTGCACTCCTGCAGAGGGCCAAACCCACAAAGACACCCACGTCACCAAGACGTGAAAGTCCGCCAGATGTAATTGCAGCAATTCCCCCCACGCACGATCCACCTGTGGAAGAGACACTGTCAGCCGCTAATAGCTCCATCGGCGAGGCAGCTGCCACGGCACCCATGTCCGATGTGGAAGACACCTGTATCACGGCCATTGAACACCATACACCCAGCCCACAGCAGTCAAACCAACCGAGCCCACGCCCCACATCACATGGCAGCATCCAAGAGCAGTCTGGGGATGAATTCGTGGCAGGGTGCTGGAGGCCAACAGTGACATCACCTGATGGTGGACATATGCCACAAGGTGCGGCAGGTACCGTACTACCCAGACACAGAGGCAATGACATGGCCATCATCCGACAGCGCCAGGAGGACATCACTGTGCTGGTCGGCCAGCATGTGGGCGACGCTGCCCTGGCGAGGGAAAAATGCAGGGAACATGCCAGGGGCATCAGACAAGCCATAGAAGCCGACACCAACCGCATATGCGAGGAAATGTCAGCAGTGAGGCAGGTCCTCACACGCATCACAGACGCAGTGGATAGGCAGAACCCCCCACCGTCACCAGCCCAACCGAGCACCTCCTCCTCTGCTAGTTCAAGGCAGACCAGCTTCCTGCGCAGGTCCATGCAGGCTATGTGGCGCACAACCTCACAACCCCCCAATGGTGCCAGAGGGGGTGGGAACTAGGGCCTGCCTGATGTTGCTGACACGTGTACTGCAATGCTGCACTGATGTGCAAGCCATGTTTGGGAGTGTTGTGGGGGGAGGTGGGAAAGTGTTTTTGGGAATGTTGTGGGGGGCTGGGGGAAAGTGTTTTTGGGGGTGTTGTGGGGGGAGGGGGGAAAGTGTTTTTGGGTGTGTTGTGGGGGGAGGGAGGAAAAGATGTTTGTGTAGTGGGGTCCATGCACTTCTTTAAAAATAATACATAAAACACACTGGTGACAAGATAAATCACAGGAGTGGACATTTTCATTGTGTATGTGTGCTTTATTGGTGAACAGGGCCCAGTGTACATTTCACCACAAAACCCAGTGGCCAAATACCCACATCAATTCAACAAAGGTCAACCATGTGTGTTAGAAAATTTGGTCGATCAGATGCTGGCGCACAGCACGTCCCTCCTGGGCATCGCCACCTGCATGACCTGCAGCCCTGTCTCCTCCCTCCTCATCCCCATCATCATCCTCAGCAGGTGGTTGCAGTTCAATGTCAGGGGGCATTGGCATATTCCGTCTGATGCACATATTGTGCAGCATGACACATGCCATGGCGATCTTATACTTACGATACTTAATACACACTGGTGACATGACGAATCACAGGAGTGGCCAATTTTCTTTGTGTATGTGTGCTTTACTGGTGGACAGCGCACAGTGTACATTTCCCCACGAAACCCAGTGCCCCAATACTCACATCCATTGCGCACTCTTCATCCATGTATATTAGAAATATTGGTCTATCAGATGCTGGCGCACAGCACGTCACTCCTGTGCATCGCCACCTGCGTGACATGCAGCCCCATCTTCTCCCTCCTCATCCTCATCATCATCCTCACCAGGTGCTTGCAGTTCAATGTCAGGGGGCAATGGCATATTCCATCTGATGCACATATTGTGCAGCATGACACATGCCATGGTGATCTTGGCCACCTTCTCATGCCCGTACAGTAGTGCCCCACCCGACCTACTGAGGCACTGAAACCATGTCTTCAATAGGCCAAATGTCTGCTCAATTACCACACGGGTACGGGTATGTGCACAATTGTATTCCTCTTCGTGCCTGTTCTGTGGGTTCCCTACAGGGGGAAGGAGCCACCTCTTCAGGGGATAGCCAGCATCACCTGCATGGGTGCAACAATGGGTATCTTTAAGTGATTACATCAAGTAGAAGCAGTACATATCACACAATTCAACTTAGAATTGTGAATGTCATCCACAAATCCCTACATGCATGGAGGTAATCAAAGTAACTGCAATGTGGGAAGGTGATGTAGTCCTTGCAAGTGTACATGCACTGTGCATGCCTACGTCAGTTATTGCCATGTACTGGGTGAGGTCAAGTCATTTGTGTCTTTTGGTCCTGGCACCGTTTGAACCACACTGCTAGTGTACTGCCATTCCGAAGTTGATGCCCCCATGCTGTCATGCGGCACTTCAGTAGTGGTGTATGTGTGTGGATCAGTATAATGGCTACAGGAGATCCCTTTGTATACACACAAGGTCGCATTTCCATTGTGATGCTGTTCAGCGTACATTTCCATTGTCCATATTGGCTGCATGTAGCTGCATTGTGTTATAGAGGGTATGGTCCGATGTGCAATGTGTATGTGGATGGATATGACATGTTGGGTATTGGCTTTGTTTCATTGTTGTGCAGCTTACTACTTGCATGTGGTTTTAATGTGTCAGGTCCAGTGTGGGCTGCCTCGGTGGACAGTGGTGTAATTCTGTATGGGCATTGTTTATCCTGACAACTAATCACACCCAGTTGGAGTATGCATCTCTCCCCCCCAAACACACCCAGCTGGAGTATGCATCTCTCCCCACCAATCACACCCAGTTGGAGTATGCATCTCTCAGGGGTTAGGTTGAATGGACTGGCTCTGATCCTGGAGATTGGTGGCTGCTTCTGTGGTACAACTAGCTGCACTGGTGAGGCTTGCTGGGCCTGTCTTGCCCTCCTCGTCCTCCTGCGTCTCCTCTGTGCTGCCTGTTGTTGTTGCTGTTGCAATGCAATCATGTCCTCCAGCCCATGTAATGCTACTAGTATTGGAATCATTTTGGTGTGTGAATGGATGTGGGAAGGGGTGTGGTGTGCTCCTTTTGTGCTGGCCCAGTCTCCATTGCCTCCACCTGTGCTGATTGTGGCCACCTGTGGCAGTTGGGAAGACTGCACATGGCCCTTAACGGGTGGTTCGCGATGCCGGTATTTTTGCCATGCCGGTATGGGCTTTTGGGCTGCTCCATGCCGCTATTTGCATGTCCGCATGTCTTGTGATGGACTCCTATTTCTGCCATGCCCCTATTGCCAACACGAGGGGTTGTGTGTCTGCGAGCTTGCCGCTATTAGAGGCACCATTCTTAGCAGTGCCGCTAATAGCAGGTAGGCGGGTCGTAATTAGCAGTAGCGGTTAGCAATGCCGGTAATCCTTTACCAGCATCGTTTTTTCCTTACCACCTACCGTGTATTGAGGCCTTTTGTGTTTGTATTAGTAAGGTGGAGCGATTATCTGAATTTCAGGTAGTACATAATCTACTATGGTTTGCATTTTGTACAAGTTGCTGAAATGGAATGGATTCACAATTAGGTATGGATACATATACAAAGCGCTCATTAGGGATTTGTTCCTGTGCCACATTGTTGCAGAGAGTGCATGTATGTTTCCACATGTATGAAATCTGGAAGATTTCATTCATAGGTATGTTTTTGTTTTCCAGTACTTGTAGTAAGTACATTAGAAATTCTTGTGGATCTTCTTGTGAGTTTATAGTGAATTTCACCATTCCAGCACAGTAGTCCAATTCTTGTCTTATTCCACGAACACTATATGTGTTGTCATGATTGTTGGTTGCATTTCTATGAAGGACTAACATTTGCAAACACAATTGGTCTGTACTGTGTAAGTAAATGTTGTCAACAATTGGTGGCAATTGAAATAGAATATTGATTGCTACATTTGCGTAGCAATTTACACCAGTTATATTTAAAAATTTGAATGGAGCAGATAGTTCTGTGTCCAAATAATTTTATTCGGAGTGTGTGTTGCTTCTTTGAAGAAGTACCTGAGTTAATTTGAGTAATAGATTCTTCTTTGATTATGGTAATTGATGAAGTATTAGCTTCTTTTACTCTCTATGGAGGATTTGCAGTGAGATCCTGTTGCATTTCTGTTTGAAGTAGTTTTCTTTTATAATGTTTTCCTTTTTGTGGAACAGGATATGTTTTTAGATGGGGGGTGTATAGTAAACGTAGTCGATTGTATTTTAAAATGCAAGGAATATCAGCGTTTACTTTACTTGCATCAAAGTTGATTAGAAATAGATTGTCAAGTGTATGTAAGCGTGATAGTGCTACGTAGCTCATACCTTCTTTAAAGACTGTGTTCCCAATATCTATCAATGCTTTATCTAGGGTAAGACCTTGTGATTTGTGAATGGTGACTGTGCATGCTAGAGTTAGAGAAAATTGTTCTCAGCGTACATAAAGGTCTTTGAAAAGAAGGAATCGAACTGTTGAGCGCCCTATCCTTTTTACTTCTGAAAGTTAGTCAAAGAGAATATTGACAAACTGAATGTTGTTGTCACGTGGGTATGTTTGAAAGCCAGCAACTGTACCCCAGTGCTCCATTAACTAGTCCTTGTTCCACGTGAAGGTTATGTTTAAGCATTACTCTACAGTTTAAGGATAATTTTAATATTTTCTCCAAACCAGCTGTGTTGGAGATAGCATTTTCTAAGGTATTTAGTCTTGTGGTGGCTTGTTGACACATGGGTAGTGTCATACTATGTACGCCCAGTTTGTCTGTGGAGCAAATTTCAATTATTGGTTGCATTTCTTTTTTCAACATTGTTTCATTGAATTTGGAACAGCTTGCAAGAGTTGGCATTAAGGACATACAATTGACATTTATGTGTGCTAATTGTTCCATGACATCAGTAGCACATGAGTTATGGCCATAAAGTGCATGGATGTGCCGGGTTTTTAATATTGTTTGTGCTTCTTGAGATAGTACACCAACTCTAATACTTTTTAAAATGCTGGCGTAAGTGGGGTCTGCAGATTGGCGCATGTTTTCTGTTAATTCTCTCCATTGGAAATGTTGCCGAAGGTTGACATTTCCTATGCTGCCAACAGTTTTATGGCAGAGTTTGTGTGGTAAGGATTTAAAAATAGGTTCAGCTTTCACTGGTGTCAATTGAAGAAGTTCTCCGAAAACAATAATGTGTTTTCCTCCAAAGAGCTCTTTGTAGTTTGTTTTAAGTACTTCTTGTAATCTGAGGTGAATCAATGCGAACATTAGGTTGGAGACCATGCTCACTTCATCTATTAGTAGCATTTTAATTTGTTTTAACACTCTGCGTAGTTCCATTGCAGCTTCTGTAGACAGTTTGTAATATTCTAATTTGTTTTGGTGTTCTACAGGAAGGAGTAGTAATCGGTGTAAAGTGTAAACACCGTTTATGTTGTAGGCAGCTAAACCTGTGGGGGCTCTTACAACAGCTGACAGTTTGTTGTTTGTCAATTGTTGAAGGAGCTTGCTGATGATTTTGATTAAGAATGTTTTGCCTGAACCAGCTTCACCACTGACATATAGTAGTATAGGTTTGTAATTTTGGCAGGTACATTCTTTATTTTCATGCTGTACACCATGTGCAATTTGTTTTGTTACTTCTTGAAAAATGGTACGCTGCTCTTTGTTCGATTTTGATTGTAGTACAGTTAAGTCTTCTGTATCTTCTTCATAGTGACACATGGTGTTTTCTACTTCTGTCATAGCTAATTCTGCCTCATTTGCTATTAGTGGCTGTCCTAGTGGTTCTTGGCTTCCTGTTACAGAAGGTTGACTAATGTTGGGAGTGTCCATTTCTAGTTGGGCCTGGAGTTCTTCTTCGTGTTGCTATTCATTGTGCAACATTGTTTTGTACTGTGTAAAGTTTACATTGGTTATAGTGCTTTCAT